>NC_136631.1:21958673-22180516 GCF_933228915.1 Telmatherina bonti | reverse complement strand
ATATATATATATATATACACACATACATATATATATATATATATACACACATACATATATATATATATATATATATATACACACATACATATATATATATATATATATACACACATACATATATATATATATATATATACACACATACATATATATATATATATATACACACATACATATATATATATATATACACACACATACATATATATATATATATACACACATACATATATATATATATACATATATACATACATATATATATATATATACATACATATATATATATATATATATATATACATACATATATATATATATATATATATATATACATACATATATATATGTATAGTGGTTGTGCTGAAGTTTAAACCAACAGGAGTAAGAACCAAAAAAGTCAGGAAATGCTAAATTTAAGGATCTATATTTTTGTAACATTTTTAAGCCCAGCAAGAGAAAACGGTTTTGTTTGGTTTTCTTCTATTTTTTTTTTTTTTCCCAGAAACAAGCCGAATAAATGTCAGTTCTATAATCTTGGACAAAATAGGCTGAAAAAAATGTAACCTTTACAAATATTTTACATCGTTATTTTTATTTTTTTCTATTTTATAAAGAATAAGAAATTAAAGCTGGGGTAGGTAATGCTGGGGAGCTAGCAAGATGTGAAAGTGGCGCCCTGTCTTGGCTCCTCCCCCTTTGGTTTTGCTTCTTGCGTGATCCAGGGGTTTTTTCTTACCTCCACCAAAGAGGTTATGTTTTTACCAGCATTTATCTGTCTGTTTTTGTTCAAAAGGACTCAAAAAGTTACAGACAGATTTCATTTAAACTTTCAGGAATCGCTGAAAATGTGAAACAGAAGAACTGATTGGATTTTGGTGGTGATCCGGATCACTATTTGGATCCAGAAATTTTTCTTAAAGGTAGTAGCGGGGGTTTGTGCTTTTCTACTTTGCAGCTTTTTCCACCAACAATTTTCTTTTTCTCTGCTGTTTAGCAGGAGGAGGCAAATAAACCGAGCTGGGTCGGGAAAATCCTTCCTGCATTTTCTCAGCCATGTTTGCCTTCCGAGTTTCTTCTTCACTACTTTCATCCTAACACTATATAAATGCAGTGTGGCTATCAGGTATTGACTGCAGGAGGGGAGCCGGGAGAAGAAGCTTACGAAATATATGAAATGAACAACTTCAATTCGGCCCGAATGTTTTGATTAGTCAGAGTTTTTACTGATTTACAGTAAACTGAGGGGTCTAACTATGTTTCCTATTGTTCATGATTACAAAATGTATAGACTACTATCAGGATAAGGAATCACTTCACCCAGAGTAAAATAAAAAATGTCTCTGAGCAAGATTACCTACCCCAGCTTTGAAGAACGTTCTTTCATGGGCAACGGCAACATGTTTTTTAAATGCACGGTCACTTTATTCTTACTAAAGGCATCCTTCCCTCTGCTCTGGCCCCGCGTCCTTCTGAGATTAATGACCCTTATTTCTGACAGACAGACAGATGACTGCATTTTACCCCCTCTGTACAAGTGTCAAACGGATGATAAAAGAGAAGAAGGAGGTATACACTGACGAGAAGAGAAGCTTACAAGACAAAGTGACAGGATGAGGACGGAGTAGTTTGAAGCTCATGCGTCAAGAAAAAGAAAAATTGCCCTACATGCTATATTAGTGCCTTGGATTTCATTGTTTTAGCTATATCTGCAAAGGCTTTGCTTCATTTTTTTTTGTCTTTCCTCTGTTTAATTGCAAGAAAATGTTTAGCTACAGCATCACCTTTGGCTTGGTGTGTAATTTTTTTATTCAGACACATGCCTGTTTCCATCCTGTCTGGTCCTGCATCTGGGTCCTGTTTGCATAGTAGATTGTGACTACAGTAGGGGCTGAATTCATGAGGGGACATACATTTTGGAAATCTGACTATCTAACTATTGTTTAACATACCAGCCCGATCTTACTAGACATGTAATGTGAAAACTGTGAGAATCATTACGATCAAACTGTCTTCTTCCCAAATACGCCTTCCTGGCTGTTTTTTCATATGAATAGAAACACCTTTTATCTTTAAGGAACATGGGACTTTTAATTGTCTCCAAAACAGCTGTGTGTCCCTCAAGTTAATAGTCATGGTGTAAAAAGGATATATGTCAGGCTTAGCCATCATTATTCTCCAGTCCAAACTAAATCAGGTTTCTTCTTAAACCCAACCAGGAAGTGACAAAGTCTCGTTGAAATATTCATTCATTCATTCTCCTAACCGCTTAATCCAATGAAGGGTCACGGAGAAGCTGGAGCCTATCCCAGCAGTCATTTGGGCGAAAGGCAAGGTGCACCCTGGACAGCTCGCTAGTCCATCACAGGGTCACACGGAGACAAATACCCACTCACGCTCACATTCACTCCAAGGGGCAATTTAGAGTAACCAATTAACCTAACATGCATGTCTTTGGACGGTGGGGGGAAGCTGAAGAGAACCCACGGATACACGGGGAGAACATGCAGACTCCAAACAGAAAGGCCCCTGTCCAAACCTCGCCCCAGTCAAGGATCAAACTAGCAGCCTTCTTGCTCTGAGGCCACAGTGCCACGATGCCACCGTGCAGCCTCAACTTGTCGAAACATGTTGTTTTTATGTCAAACCAGGCAAAAGGCAAAATGGTGTTTGTGAGGGTGGCAGCTGTGCTTCAACAATAATGTTTTTTTGGTCCAGTTAATGATCATTTTGTAAACTTGAACAAGAAATTTTGATTTCTGTTCAACCAAGAAGTGAAAATGTTCTTATAAAACCACAAGTAAATGTTGGTTTTAAACTCTAATATCAAAAGCATAGAAACACTTTCAAAAACACTTTCAAATCTCATGTACTCTGATGGGGATGCATTGCTGCATACCCCCCTTCATGGGCTGATAAGTTCCAGGGCACAATTATGAGGCATATTCAGGGATAGAATAAGAATTAGACCTATATGGTCATTTTAGTTAAAAAAAAAAAAAAAAAACTGACACGGATCGTTTACAATATGCTGAAACTGTTTGCTAATCATTGATGCATAATTCAGATTCTAAAACATTCATGATGTTTGTTTATTCAAATTTAATTATTTTTGGCTTCAGAATTCCAATTCTAAAATTGGATGAGCACTAACAAAACAGAAATACTTGCAATGAATCCATGTGCCATGTACATAAGCAAAAATAAGCCTTGAGATCAGGATCAAAGTTCCTTCACAATATTCCAACTTTGGCTTGTGTAGAAGTTTGTGGAGTTTGTAAAGTGTGTAATAGGTGCTAGAATACTAAACAGGTCAGGCATTGACGGAGTGGGGGGCTGTTCCACATGCATATGCTTATCAGCTACACTGACAAATAAAATTATTTCACATTAAAAAAAAATGTTGACAATGCCCTGCAAATGCTATTTTTTTTTTCATTTCAAGTGCTATTGCATTGTTTTACACATGCCCACGTCAATTTGGCAAAGTTGTGATGGCTTAATACAAGGTAGACCAGTCTGTATGACTCACAGCTCTTTGGGCAACTCTAGTTGGAAGTAAATACTGTACAAACCACCACCCAAATGTGTGCAGTAAGTAAAGAATCTACACACTTTTTTTTTCTTTTTTTTTTTACAAAACCAGATCAGACAAATAAATAACATAAATGTACCCATGTCCTGCAGGACTTGGAAAGATGTGGATATATTTGTTTAAGGAAATGCAGGAGGACGCAAATACATGCCCATATGGCTTAAAAATCTTTCAGTTTGATCAATCAATTGTTCTGACAGGCTATTTATTAACTTTGACAGTCATTGGTGCAAAATCAGCTTCATTATTGAATTATTCATCAAACTAATAAGCAATGGGAGGTAAATTGATTGAAGCTGTCGGTGTGCTTCTCGAGCGGAGGTCCTGGTTAGAGGAAGCAGGACAAATATCACTTCACTTTCACTTATAATATGTGAAAATAAATTTCTGTTCACTGTTCTGTACTTACCAAAGAATGTTCTTCACGTGTAAAAACTGTTTTTTACTTTTTCCTGTTAATATGAAATGTTTTTCATGCCAAATGACAGCCATCGGAAATTCTGTCAAGTGCAAACCATAATTTTACACTTTGTGACCAAAATCATCTATTATCGTGCAAAGTAGCTCTTATCTGTTAAAAATGCATAACAACCAGGAAATCTATAGAGTCACTGGCCAAGATAAGGCCATTCTCATCCTGGTAATTGAGTACTGACATTTGATCACCTTGATAGCTGATGAGGCTTGTCAACTTTCCCGTTAGCAGGCCTCCATCCTCTCAAAACCCCAGAGAAGTCTGTACAGTGAAATCAGCTTTAATAAATAGACCATATATTTAATTTTGTTAAGTTTTGCTGCTAATGATTATTGATAAATAATAGCAACATTTCAAAAGAACAATAATTCCTACGGATAGTTAAAGGCAGCAGTGGAAATGATCTTGCTCAATAAGCACTGCCAAAGAGGGTGGGTCATATCGGTTGGAGATAACACTACCTTTACACTATGGAAGTGGTGTTTTGTAAAGGATATTATCTCCATTAAAATGAAATAATAAATATAAAGAAAAAATGAAGATCAACATTTGGTGCTAGCATCAGCTTTTTGGCTCTGATTCATATTCAGGTATGATTACTGTGTAAAATTTCCATAATATTTACAACAGAGGTTGTAGATGTAAATGGGGCTATTGTATGGGTATCAGATTGGTTAATATAAAATGAAAGGTGCCCTCTGTTCAAGATTGTTGAATCAATATCAACATCTCATTTTCTGGTTTTCCATTTCCCAAGATCCCCAAATTTTGATGAAACTGAGAGCAACTTAATCAGCAGTTTAAGAAAAACACATTTGCTCTTCTGGCCAACAATGAAGGACAATGAAGACAGTTGCTGTATGTTAAAGTGTGTGTGAAAGGAGCCTGGTGTGAGCCCATATTTACATTTCAGTCAATAGAGTATTCACTTGTCTGTTTGAATGACCTTGTAAAGTCAGTAATCCCTGCTTCACAATGAATAAATACATAAACAATGGAATTTCATTGCCTCGCAGTCACTCATTTTGAAAAAAAGTGAAGCTGGAAAGACGAGAAGAGAGACAGAGATTTGCAGTAATTCACACACTGATGAGTGATTATGCTCTCGCATGGAGCTCGGGGACTGCTGCTTGTTATTACATTGTGACTGTAATAATGGTCTAATCCATATTTTACCTGTGCTGCAAATAGCAAGGTAATCAATGTGTCTGACCAATTACTGTGCAGCCCTTTGTTGCAAGTAATATCTGTTATATCTTGACTGGGAGGCGAGGGCAATTTGTGTTTTTCACATTACCATTAGTTCTAGTGCGGCAACATAAAGAAGCACAAAGGCTGCACAAAATTTCAAAGAAAAACATAAAAAATAGAGCTGCTTCCAGTCAGTTCTGTCTGCCACCTGATGTTTTATTCAGAGATGAGTTCACTTTACTCCACTATAGTGAGTTATATAGAGCCCGTTGGAACAAATGACGATTTTTTTTCCCTCCTCAACTCAAAGACAAAGACAGAAGGAGGAGAGGGCTATTTGAAATTTGGACCACCAATAAAAATGCAAATAGTCAGAAATGATTTCTCTGCTCTGACAGTGGGGGTGCTGTGATTGCAACACCCAAAGATAGTCAGACATGAAGACACAGGAGAACGTACAATATTCTTCATCTTTAAACTGAAATCCTTCATCACCAAGAGGATAAGGGGCATTGATTTTTGTGTGCTTTTATCTCTGAAGAACTGACCACACAACATGTCAAACAGGCTGAGATCTGGACTTGAGCATCACCCACACGTCACTTTGAGTCTTGTCTTTTTCAGGCTGCATATTTCTGGTCTGCTTAGGACTGATGTCCTGTTGATGTCATGAGCCAGTGTTTTAGAGTTTTAGATGTGGGAACCGATGGCTTCAAATGTGACAGTGGTAAACTTCATGGTAAAATCCATGACTGTGAAGTGCCCAGGTGCTGTGGCTGCAAAACAACCTCATATCCTCCTCCATCTGCTACCAGGTTTGACAGCTGGTATGAAGTTATTTGTATTGATTAGTTGTAAATTTTCACTAAACATGAAGAACTTTAGCATGCTAGTTTCTAATTTATTTACTTAGTTTCTATGAATAGAAATTACATAATAGTTTTATCTTGGATATATTTACTGTCAGAATGGCGGTGTGGGACCAGGACCCAGGGTGAAGAGGCAGGCACACATAGGAAGTGACAGTTAATTGAAATAACAGAAGGCACTGCTCATAACGATAAGACATACTGCACTGAGTCTTTAGAGCAGTGGTGTCCATCTCTTGTCCTTGACGACAACTATCCTGCAGGTTTTCTGTTTCCCTGCTGCAATACACCTGACTTACATCAAGGGGTCATTGTGCAGAACTCCATAGGTTTATGGATCCATTTGGTGTCCTGGAGCATGGACACACTTAAAAACTGCAGGGCTGTGGCTGTTGAAGACCAACTTTGGACACCACTGCTTTAAAGTGTGTCAAATAATTCAGGAATCAAACGTATAAAACACTATACTCTAAGTAAGAACAAGACTTTACATTATACAAGCAAATAAAAATAATTAAGTTATACAGCTACATATTCTTGCTCAGGCAGTTGTTACTGACACAAAATACAGTGTGTTCAGAGATTATATGGTTATGATCAAAGCTGCCTGTTAGACAGCAGGTCGCTTTGTTTGTAATTCAAGCCTTGAGAAGTGAGCCATTTTCTTAACCTATTTACTGTGTAGCTCCGTGCTTCATCTGACCACAAGATAACACAAACTGGAAAGCAGACTATTAATAGCAAGAGAGACAAGGGATGACAACAGGGAAATAATGACGAGGATCTGCCATAAAACAACAGAAACCTGGGAGTACAGTATAAACAGTGAAGGAACTAATGACAAGACCGGGAGCAGTTGGTGTAATCAGCTAACAGAATCCAGGTGTAGGGAGCAGGACATTTACAGGACAGGATAACCTACAAAAACGAAACAGGAAAGCAAAGCGGCAACTCAGGAGCAGACAGAAATCCAAACAAAAATTTCCATCCAAATCTATAGATGATTGCACTTTGATCTGCCTCATTGCTGATATGATGATATGGTAAATGGACTGCACTTATTTAGCACTTTTTTAATCAGGTTAACCACTTAGAGCACTTTTACACTGCATGTCATTGTCACCTATACACACACACGCACTCATAATACACTTATATTGCTGTTATTTTAGCCATATTAAAGGGGTGCTATTATGGTATTTCAAGTTTTCTGAACTTTCTACAGTGTTACAGTGTTGAATCCTTATCAGACATGTGAACGGCACCGTTTTTTATCACCTAAACGCATGTTTGAGTTTGAGTTCCAGCACTCTCTCCGTTCGATTTCCATAGCGACGAAAAACACGTCATTTTAGACAGTTTTTTCTACTGATGTAGAAACCTTTTCTACTGATGTAGAAACCTTCTACAGGTTTCTACATCAGTTCGGTGATTGGTTAACTTTGTATAATCAATTCATCCGTTCTTGTCATAATTTCTGAATGCATGATTTCTGGTTCATTCGTTCTTAGGATTTACTCCTTTGAAGTGAGACTGTTTATTGAGTTGAGTTTATTTCAGGTGTCTCATCCGCCTGAATTTTAAGTTAATTAAAGGTGATGAGTGGTGGTCCGAGGTAATTAATAAATTCATAATTTGTAGAGGCTATTCCGCTACAACTTCTACTGGTTAACAAGGGCATGTACAAATACATCAGGCGGGTGGAAAACATCGGATAAAGTTTTTTCCAACGATGGCTGGTGAGTTTACCAAAGAGAGACACCCTGCTGCATCCGTTGCTGTGGGTTGCTGTTTTACACTTCGTTTTCAGGCTCTGATTCAGGTTCCAACATGTAGGGCTGTATGCTATGTGTTAACATTGTATTTTGTTTTTTTATTGAGTTCATATTAGCCTAATCCTTCTGTTTATGAGATGTTACAATAACGGTGAAAGCAGTTGCAGTGCGCGCTCCCGATGTAGTGCAGTGGCGGGAGGCGGGGCTTAATGCGGAAGAGTCTCAATCCACTCGTTTTGCCCACAGGCTGATCTGACAGCCTACGGAGAGGGTCAGTCTGAAGTAAAGTAAGCGATTTGTGACAATAACTCGATCAATCCCAGCCCTTCTGGTCTCAGAAATAAAAATTAATTAGCCTGAAAAGCACATAAAAGTTCCACTTTAAGTAACTATACATGCATTCATACCTTTATAAGAGACATCAGGAGACAACAGATGGTTCAGGGTCTTGCACAGGGACCCATAGTCCTGGAGTGCCAGTAACCCTGGCCTTCTGGTTTGTAAACCACTTTGCTATAGTCACCCTATAAAACTGTCACTTAAAATCCAGCCCTTGAAACACCTACTCTCCAAACATTTCTTTTTCTGTTTTTCATATCTAAATGTTTCATAAACTGCTTGTATTGCAATCAAAACTATGAAGGACTATATGCTTTTATAAATCACACGAGAGTGAGTCATTATTGGTGAGTGATTGTCATCTTCAGCAGACAGTCCTAGTATCACTAATTTAATCTAACTTTTATTTTGTACTGACTTCACCTGGAGAGTCAGGCAGCTCAGTTTCTCCTCCACTCTGCTGGGCTGCAGACAGACTTTCTCCAACATGCCTGTGAAACACCACCATGTGTGACCACCAAGCATGAGGCAGAATCATGTTTGATGCAGGCCTGTAACTAAGTTTACAAGAAATTATATTTACTTATTTATTTCATTTAATTTGTGAATCCATATTTAATGTTTTTGCTATGAGAAGCATTTGGGAATAAAAAAGATTTGTTTTTACAAGTGTAATTTAAGGACAGCAGGGGGGACAAGGATCTGGAGTAGAAGGGCCATTGTCCTCCCTTGCCCCCCTGTAGATCTGCCTCTGAAACAGACTGTCCACACTGAGTATTAACATGAGGAGCTACCTATGGCACTTTTACAAAATGTCACCTCTCTGGTGGGGAAGGAGCCTGAGCTTGTGCGCAAGGTTGGCCGGTTCCGGCTAGATATAGTTGGACTCACCTCGACGCATGGCTTGGGCTCTGGAACCAGTACCCTCGAGAGGGGCTGGACTTTCTTCCACTCTGGAGTTGCTCATGGTGAGAGGCGCCGAGCAGGTGTGGGCATTCTCATCAGCCCCCAGCTTGGTGCCTGCACGTTGGGGTTTACCCCAGTGGATGAAAGGGTAGTTTCCCTCCGCCTTCAGGTGGGGGGACGGGTCCTGACTATTGTCTGTGCTTATGCACCGAACAGCAGTTCAGAGTACCCACCCTTTCTGGAGTCCTTGGAGGGGGTGCTGGAGGGTGCTCCTTCTGGGGACTCTATAGTTCTGCTGGGGGACTTCAATGCTCACGTGGGCAATGACAGTGAGACCTGGAGAGGAGTGATTGGGAGGCATGGTCCCCTCCCCCCCTGAACCCAAATGGTGTTTTGTTATTGGACTTCTGTGCTCGTCATGGATTATCCATAACGAACACCATGTTCCAACATAAGAGTGTCCATATGTACACCTGGCATCAGGATTCCCTGGGCCGCAGTTCGATGACCGATTTTGTAGTCGTATTGTCGGACCTGTGGCCACATGCCTTGGATACTCGGGTGAAGAGGGGGGCGGAGCTGTCAACTGATCACCACCTGGTGGTGAGTTGGCTAAGATGGTGGGGGAGGAAGCTGGTCAGATCTGGCAGACCCAAACGTGTTGTGAGGGTCTGCTGGGAACGTCTGGCTGAGTCCCCTGTCAGAGCGAGTTTCAACTCCCACCTTCAACAGAGCTTCAACCATGTCCCGAGTGAGGCGGGGGACATTGAGTCCGAATGGGCTGTGTTCCGTGTCTCTATTGCTGAGGCGGCCAGCTGGAGCTGTGGCCGTAAGGTCATTGGTGCCTGTTGTGGCGGCAATCCCAGGACTCGTTGGTGGACACCAGCAATGAGGGATGCCGTCAAGCTGAAGAAGGAGTCCTATTGGGCCTTCTTGGCCTGTGGGACTCCGGAGGCAGCTGATAGGTACCGACAGGCTAAGCGGCATGCGGCTTCGGCCGTTGCCAAGGCAAAAACTCGGGCATGGGAGGAGTTCGGCGAGGCCATGGAGAAAGACTTCCGCACGGCTTCGAGGCGATTCTGGTCCACCATCCGGCGGCTCGGGAGGGGGAAGCAGTGCTCCATCGACACTGTGTACAGTGGAGATGGGGAGCTGCTGACCTCAACTCGGGACGTAGTGGGTCGGTGGAAGGAATACTTCGAAGACTTCCTCAATCCTACCAACACGTCTTCCGATGAGGAAGCAGAGCTGGGGGACTCAGGGGTGGACTCTCCTATCTCTGGGGCTGAAGTCGCTGAGGTGGTCAAAAAGCTCCTTGGTGGCAAGGCCCCGGGGGTGGATGAGATCCGCCCAGAGTTCCTTAAGGCTCTGGATGCTGTGGGGCTGTCCTGGCTGACACGCCTCTGCAGCATCACGTGGACATCGGGGGCAGTACCGCTGGATTGGCAGACTGGGGTGGTGGTCCCCCTTTTTAAAAAGGGGGACCGGAGGGTGTGTTCCAATTACAGGGGAATCACACTCCTCAGCCTCCCTGGTAAGGTCTATTCAGGGGTCCTGGAGAGGAGGGTCGAATAGTCGGATTGAGGAGGAGCAGTGCGGTTTTCGCCATGGCCGCGGAACAGTGGACCAGCTCTATACCCTCTTTGGGGTCCTGGAGGGGGCATGGGAGTTTGCCCAACCAGTCTACATGTGCTTTGTGGACCTGGAGAAGGCGTTCGACCGTGTCCCCCGGGGGCTCCTATGGGGGGTACTCCAGGAGTATGGGGTACCGGAGCCCCTTGTACAAGCTGTCCAGTCCCTGTACGACAGGTGTCAGAGCTTGGTCTGCATTGCCGGTAGTAAGTCGGATTCGTTTCCGGTGAGGGTTGGACTCCACCAAGGCTGCCGTTTATCACCAATTCTGTTCATAACTTATATGGACAGAATTTCTATGCGCAGCCAAGGTGTTGAGGGGATCCGACTCGGTGGCCTCAGGATTGGGTCCCTGCTTTTTGCAGATGACGTTGTCCTGTTGGCTTCATCTGGTCGTGATTTCCAGCTCTCACTTGAGCGATTCGCTGCAGAGTGTGAAGCGGCCGGGATGGGAATCAGCACCTCCAAATCTGAGACCATGGTCCTCAGCCGGAATAGGGTGGATTGCCCTCTCCGGGTTGGGAGTCAGGTCCTGCCTCAAGTGGAGGAGTTTAAATATCTCGGGGTCTTGTTCATGAGTGAGGGAAGGATGGAGCGCGAGATTGACAGACGGATCGGTGCGGCATCTGCAGTAATGCGGACTCTGCGCCGGTCTGTCGTGGTGAAGAAGAAACTGAGCCAGAAGGCGAAGCTCTCAATTTACCAGTCGATCTACGTTCCTACCCTCACCTATGGTCATGAGCTGCGGGTCATGACCAAAAGAACAAGATCTCGTATACAGGCGGCTGAAATGAGTTTCCTCCGCAGGGTGGCCGGGCTCTCCCTTAGAGATAGGGTGAGGAGCTTGGTCATCCGGGAGGGGCTCAGAGTAGAGTCGCTGCTCCTCCGCATCGAGAGGAACCAGTTGAGGCGGCTCGGACATCTGGTTAGGATGCCTCCCAGACGCCTCCCTGGTGAGGTGTTCCAGGCACGTCCCTCTGGGGGGAGACCCCAGGGAAGACCCAGGACACGCTGGAGGGATTATATCTCTCGGTTGGCCTGGGAACGCCTCGGGATCCCCCCCGCAGACTTGGCAAATGTGGCTGGGGAGAGGGAAGTCTGGGCTTCCCTGCTTAGGCTGCTGCCCCCGCGACCCGACCCCGGATAAGCGGCACGAAGACGAGACGAGACTTTTACAAAATACACACCAACACACACACAAACACACACACACACACACAAAACAAATTAAACCCATTATTTCTACATACAGATGCTGTATCAGCCCTTGAGGGCAAAGCAAGTAGTTGCACAAAAACAGCAGGACCTTGAGGCAGAAGCATTAAGAGGTATGTGAAGTTAATGAGAGTTTTTCTTTTCCCTGACTTGGTGTGTTTCACTGCTTGCTAAGTTTCCTTCTGAGTGGTATAAGTGCGCAGGTAAGCTTCCAGCTTATTGCCCTGGACTAAGATGGAGGAACCTCTTTATCAGCTGTGACGCAAAGCTCAATGTTTTTGTTTTGGTTTTTTTTTCAGGTGGCTGTGCAAACAAAGAAGTGAGCATTGTTGTTTCTAAAACTGCACATTTTCAGATGTTTGATGCCACATCAAAAAGTAAATTCCCCCCCATGAGGTAAAAAAAGAAAAAGTTCTCTGCTTAGACTGTTTTTATGAACCACAGTCACAAAGTTAAAATGCTTCCCTGAAAATGATACCACTAAGCAGCTTACAAAATATTAACAACAACAAAGTCAGGGCGCTCACATCACCTCTGGAAGCTCATGATGGTTTATACAGTGAAACCTTCATGCTGTAGCTCACTGTTGACCCCCAAGGGAGTTGAAGAACTTAATCTGTTTAATTTTCAAGCCCCTTTCTTGGCCTTTCCTTATATTTCCTGTAATTTCCTTCCTCCTCTCTTTACTTTTTATTCCCTGATCTGTGTGTGGACTTGTTTATTCATAGTTATGTAGGCAAATATTTCCAGAGTGCATAAACTATAAACCCTGCTGGAAACCCAAACCTTTCTGTTGTCACAATTGCATGTGTGCATCTGTGTGTGAAAGTACTAGTGTGTGTCCTCAGTGGCTGGCAGTAATGCTGTAGGGTTTAGGCAGAGTGAATGATCATTCTGTTTATAGGGATTTGATTGCAACCCAGAAACCAGGCCACATTCTCTGTCTGTCAGCTGCCAGCGAGCTGCCTGGCATCAACATTTTATTCCCTGAAACTCTGCCTTTCTTCTTCTTCTTCCTTCTCAACGACCCTCCCTCCTCTTTCCTCAACACATCCTCACTCCACCCTTTCTGTTGGGGTACGTGCTCTGATTTTCCTGGGAACTAAGCAGCAGTAAATGTCTGGCTTCTGTGATTGAAAAATAGTCTAACTTACACTTGCTTAAGTACACATGCACACACAGTAGTGTGTATAGTCACAAACATATGCATATACAAGCATATTTACATGTTTATTCCACATGGATTAGCTGGGGACGACAACATCTGGGTGTCATCATTTAAAAATTCTATTTGCTGTCAACTTCCAGGAGTCGCCTTAATTTCTTTGCAGTGGAGCAGCACCAGATTTTTTTAAAGTTGTCATGTTTTAATGGAGTTGATAACATTTTATTATCTTCATTAGTGTCAGCTGCTCTCTGTTAAAAATGTAACCCACTTCAAGGTATGTACACGTCACTACTCTAGGTTCGTAGGAGCTGGGAGTAAGGTAATGAACCACTGGACACAGGTATAAGTGTGTAACTGCAAAATTTAGTTGCAAAATTATAAAATAGTTTACAACATATAATTGTGCACAATACCTTGGGCCCATGAACTAATAAAAATAAAATAATAAAATAAAAATAAATTGTCCTTCTTTTAGGAATGTTCCTTTTGAATTGGCTTGTCCAAATCTGTTCCTTTTTTATTTTTATCAATGCAATGTTCAAGTCAGTAGTCAGGGGAATAAGTCAAGTCAGGGGTTGTATCCAAGGTCTCTCTTGTGGTGTTAGTCAGTTGGACTAACAAAATCCTACCACCCGATCCGCTGAATGGAGTGGAGGAGATCAAAGTTCGACTGGGAGGCTCGCCATCGACAATCGCTGGTCAACCTTGTAGAACACACGGACCGGATCTTCACCTTTTTTCCCGGAGGACCAAAAAAAACCTGACCTGTATACAAAACAGGTTACAGTACAGGTTCTAGCATAAAAGTATCTGATTAGGGGTTGTACAACAGTAAATTTATCTTATCAATTTGGAAAATAACGTACAGTAGTTTACAGATAGGTAAACATAGCCATTTTCATAACAAACAGTCTTATATTGTCAAAATATATCATTTTAACAAATTACTATTTCAATGAAATTACTTGGTATGATCACATTTTACCAATGAATTCACTTATTTATAGTGATCAGCTGCTCTTTAAAGTGTCATGCTTAACTTGTAGCTTTCATGTACATCCATCTTGTTTCAATCCCTTTATACATAGGATTTTAGATTAAGAAATAAAATAAATGAAATACATTGCTTTCTAATTACCAACATAACATAAATTACAGCTTTGCTGCTTTTACCCATTTTAAATAACTTAAAATTATAATTTTCTCTCATGCTATGCATGGCTTTAACCTTCCATCACGTGCAGAGGAAGTGACGAGGCATTTCACAAAATAAAAATTCTCAAAGTACTTTTTTTTTTTAAATGATACAGGACGAATCAGCAGTATGTTTCCAGTTAACGTGTTAAATAAATGTTGGTACACGTTTTAAAACAACATAAAAAGTAAGAAATACTCTGCTGGAGCTAGCATAGTGACCACGTGTTTTTTTTGTTCACATACACAATCATGGAGAACAGGCCAGAACTAGCTTACCAAGAATGGGATTTCTACTGGAGAAGCCAGGACAGATAAAGTTCTTCCACAACGGTTCTCCAACCTCTCATTTCCTCGTTTTCCAGCTCACATGGGAGAAACGGAAGCAGTGTTCAGTCCGTTATTAGCGATATAAAGCTAGGAGGAAAACTGTGGCATGCTACTTCCTGTTTTCACCAAAATAAAACTCGTTTTTTTCAAAATAAAACTAGCATTACTTACAATGCAAAATAAACCAAAAAAAAAAAAATTAGAAAATTAATACAAATTATAAGTAAACCCATTTTTAGGTGGGTTACATCCTCCCCTTCTGAATTAACATGAGTCCCTTCATATTCTTACAAGGGAAGGCGCACCTTCAAAAGTTTCAAGCAATGCTTTGTTAAACCCATCAAGTATAGTCTGTGCAAATGAAATTAAGGGTTTACCAAGCTGTGGGTATGTGAATTTAACAGGTGGCTTTCTCAACCGTTCAGATCTGCGTGTTTGGTTTACAGTCTGATGGTCAGGGGTATCATCATCAACAGAACTAGCATCCTGTTCAGTATTGCACATTTCAATAGATTGTCTCTGTTCAGTTTCTTCAGACTGTTCAACTCTCGCTGAGGTCTTGTTTTGAGATGAATTTCCCATTATGTCTTCTTCCATTTCAATAGTTTCAGTTTCTTTTCCTTTCTCAGGTTCCAGTTCGGTTTGTGTCACATCCGGTAATTGTCCATTCAGGTTTGTCATTTCTTTATCCGCAGGTTGATCCAGAATTTCAGGAGGTAAGTCCTTAGGTTGGTTATCTGATTCCTTTACACTCGTTTCATACTCGATTGTATCTTTTGTGTTTGAGTTCACATTGTTTGGTTGAATAATCCTTGGGGTTGTCTCGACTGTTGTAGGATAATAACTCAGCTCATAGTCATCATCATCGGAATCAGGGGGATTCTCTTCTTGAGAGATGGGAGTTTGCCTTGTTTTGGGTTTTGAGGCTTTCTTTGGTCTTACCATTTCCTCATTCTCCTCAGAAAGAAACCCGCAAGGGAGCAATAAATCGCGGTGGATTGTGCGTAAGGGTCCTTCCTGACCCTCAGGACAGACTGTATACACAGGCATATCTCCGGCTTTCTTTTGGACAACATAAATGGTGGATTCCCACCTATCGGCGAGTTTATGTTTGCCGCGAAAACGGAGATTGCGCACTAACACTCGGTCACCCTTGTCAAGTGTTGACTCCCTTACTCGCATGTCAAATCTGCGCTTGTTTTTGTCAGCAATTTTCTTTGCATTAGCAGATGCTAATTGATAACTTTCTTTCAAGTATGTCTTAAGATTTCTCACATACTGCGAATGAGATCTTTCTGAACTGGTAAACCAAACGCAATGTCTATAGGTAGCCTAGGTTGGCGCCCGAACATTAACTCGTAGGGCGAGTACCCAGTAACGTCACTCCTTGTGCAGTTATATGCATGAGTGAGGGGTCGGACATACTCACGCCACCTAGTTTTTTCTTTGTCCTTGAGCGTACCCAGCATACTGAGCAATGTACGGTTATACCGCTCAACGGGGTTACCGCGAGGATGGTAGGGGCTCGTTCTCACTTTTTTAGTACCGATCAAGGCGCACAACTCCTTGATGACCTGCGATTCAAAGTCGCGGCCTTGGTCGCTGTGAAGACGCTCGGGGAACCCGTAATGGACAAAGAATTGCTCCCAAAGGCATTTGGCTACAGTTAGGGCCTTTTGGTCTCGAGTTGGTATGGCAGTTGCATATTTTGTAAAATGGTCAGTTATGACCAGAATGTCCTTGAAATTATGACTGTCTGGTTCGATGGATAAGAAGTCCATACAGACTAGCTCCATTGGGCAACTCGTCTGTATGTTGACTAATGGTGCAGCTTTGTCAGGTTGCCTTTTCCTTTTAACGCACCTTGGACAGTTTTTGATCTTGGACTCAACATCGGAAGACATTTTTGGCCAATAAAAGCGAGATCTGGTTAGCTCAAGAGTTCTTTCGGCTCCTAAATGGCCCATTTCATCATGTAAGCTATGAAGCACAGGGCTTCTCAAGACTTTTGAAAGAACAAGTTGGTAAACTGTTTTGTTATCACATCGTCTTTTCCGATACAACAGATTGTCTTTAATCTCAAACCGATTCATCTCTTTCAGCATAAGCTGAAGTTCAGAGCAGTCAACGCCTGCAGGAACAGGTTCTCCTGACTCACACGACTGTATGACAACACTGATTGCCGGATCTGCTCGCTGTAATGCGGCTATCTCAGCCTCGCTGTACTTAGGGATGGTGGAAAGACCACTAAGATTTTCATCATCTGAAAAGGCTGAAGGGATAGCATCTGGATGCACAGCAAGTGACTTGATGTAACATGGAGACAGTTCATTGTCATTTTGAAAAACAGTGTGGAGTTGACATGTGGCTTGGACAACGTTTATAGGTGCAAGATGGTGTGAGGTAAACTCGTGGATTCGTTGACTCTCCTCCTGCGATGCACTGTCATTGGACAGTTCACCATGTGGCCTCCTTGACAGGCCATCAGCGTCCTGATTTTGCTTGCCTGCACGATATTTGATGTCGAAGGTAAATGTAGACAAGGCTGCTAACCATCTATAACTAGTAGCATCTAGTTTAGCTTTGGTCAGAATGTAACGCAAGGGGTTGTTATCGGTGATGACAGTGAAAACGTTGCCATATAAGTAATCATGGAATTTCTCTGTGATAGCCCATTTTAAAGATAAAAATTCCAGCTTATGGGCTGGATAACGGGATTCACAATGCGAGAGACCCCGACTTGCATAGGCAATAACACGAGTCTGGCCGTCTTGCTCTTGATACAACGCTGCGCCTAAACCGGTTGTGCTTGCATCTGTATGAACAACATAAGGCAATCTGGGATTTGCGAACCCTAAGACTGGCGCAGATGTTAACTTGTCAATGATCTGATCAAACGCGTCTTGGCAGACTTGGGTCCACCTTTCTCCGAAAGGTTCTCTGGGATTATGGTACTTAGCAGCTGTGTTGTAGATTTTAACGCCTTTCCGTACAGGAGGGTAGCCAGCTGTGAGGTTAGTTAAGGGCTTTACTATTTTAGAATACCCTTCCACGAACCTTCTATAGTACCCGGAAAAACCGAGAAATGACCTAAGGTCTTTTAACGTCTGAGGTCTTGGCCAGGTCTTAAGTGCTTCTGTCTTTTGAGGATCGGTCTCAACTCCGTTTCGCGATACTATATGCCCTAAGTAACGGACCGAAGTTTGAAAAAAACGGCACTTTTCAGGAGATAACTTTAAACCGTTTTCTCGCAAGCGGGACAGCACGTTCATGAGACGGTTTTCATGCTCCTCTAAGGTTTTTGAAAAGACAATAATATCGTCTAGGAACACAAGCGCCTCACGCAGATTGATGTCTCCCATACACTTTTCCATTAAGCGTTGAAAAGTGCTGGGCGCGTTTGTGATCCCCTGTGGCATACAATTCCACTCCCAAAAGCCTAGCGGGCACACGAACGCGGTCTTTGCTTTGTCACTCTCCGTCATCTCAATCTGGTAATACCCGCTCTTCAGGTCCATTATGGAAAACCATTGAGAACCGCTCAGGGCTGAAAAAGATTCCTCAAGGTTAGGCAATGCATACGCGTCCTTGACTGTTTGCATGTTTGTCGGTAGTCTACACATAATCTGACATCACCATTTTTCTTTTTGACTACGACTATTGGAGATGCAAAGGGAGACTGTGATTCGCGAATGATACCGGCTTCAAGGAGAGACTGCAAGTGACGCCTCACTGCGTCATAGTCCTGAGGATGAATGGGACGTGGGCGTTGTTTGAAAGGTGTCTCATCCTTTAGCTTGATGGAATGTTTCACCTTTGTTGCATGTCCGTAGTCAAGATCGTGATGCGAGAAAATGTCCGAGAATGTGTTCAACTTATCTGTCATGCGAAGTTTCCACTCATCTGGAAGTGACTCTCCAAAGTCAAAGTTTAAAGTAGAACTTGGCTGATTGCTTGTCTGGGTAGGTTGCTGTTGGTGAATACTGCAACTAGCAGTGTTCTGAGTTGGAACTATTTCTTTAACAGCACAAAGTTCACCAATGATGCACCTAACAGGTAGGCAAATGTCTCGGTCAGTTTCGTTCCTTACCACAACAGGTATTTTGTAAGGGGAGTCTCTAGGGATGTTAATGAGACAACATTCAACAAAAATTCCCCCAGGTAAGGATGACCCGGTAGGTTGCTCAAGTAAGGCACATTTCTCGTTCACGCTATCAATATTTGCATATCCTTCTAACACAATCTTTTCACCAGCAGGAATCACACTTGGTTCCGTATTTCTCAAGTTGACAAGGCCAAGTCGGCCATCTTGACTTTGTTTGTGTCTGACTTGTAAAGTTCTCAGGACTTGGTGGTAGCCACAGTAAGCATTATTTGGAAAGGGATTGTCTTCACAAAACTGTTCGTAAAGTGGATCAAGAGTATTAGTTCCGACTAACAATGGTGTAAGACTATTTGAACGGACATCTGGTACTATGAGTGCCAGTGTCTCGATTACAGGCTGAGTGACAATAAACTCTTTTGGGAACTGGAGTGTAACCTTTACATACCCCAGGTACGGCACCGATTGACCGTTCGCCCCTTCAATCTCTAATAAGTCAGCAACTGGGTGAATGGTCTGATCAGAAAGGTAACGATTATAGAATGACGAAGACATGGTGGTTACCTGAGACCCAGTGTCAAGTAATGAGTTGCACTCAAGCCCGTTAACCTTAATATTAGCAGTGCTTTTACTACCAACTAGCCCTTTAGGTAAGGTTTGGTTATTTGTTACTCAGTGCTCTTTTAATTTTGCCTTTGGTTTTGTCTTTGGTTCAGTTGTGGGACTATGAGGTTGAATTGTTTCCATTTGTCCCTCAATGGAAACACTGTTTAGTTTAACTTTCTGTCAGGTGTCAGATTGTCTTTCTCCCAAGCTTGTTGTTTCTCTTTTAACAGAGTTCTTTTCGCGGACACTAATGTGGGATTAGAAGGATCGTTACAGCTTGTGGCAATATGCCCATCCTCACCACAGTTAAAACAGTACCATGGCCTTGGCTTTGGTTTATCTGTTTTGGGAATGGCTTCGGAAATAGGTTTTGAAGTTGGTGTCTTTTTGTCAATTGGTTTCCCTTTCTGTTTGTCTTTCTCCTTTTTCTTTGCAGGATTGTTTGCAACAGGTGTTTTTGGTTTGGGACTCGAGAGGGCAGCAATTTGAGCCTGAAGGTCGACGATTTGTTTTTGAAATTGTTGCATAGCTGGTTGCTCAGCAAGAAAAGACTGAGGTGAATCAAAAGTATCTCCAAAATATACCTCATGAGAGTGTGCTACAACTCGTTCTTTTGATTTTTGAAAACCCAAATGCTGTTTCATTCTGTTTGCTTTTGCACTTTGTTTGTCCTCTTCTGTACGTAAAAGGAGTAAAAACTCTGAAAAAGTGGGCGGATTATCTTTTCGTTGCTCAAGCTGAAGGTTGTTAATCAGCACATTATTCCAGCAGCCTCTACAGAACTGCTTCAAGAGTTGCTTATCTGAGTCTTGAGGCGAAAAGGTTTTCATTTTCACGATTCGGTTCAAAAAGGTTTGGAGTCTTTGGACATAGTTAGAAGGTTTCTCGCCAGAGTTTTGATTAATGCTGAGAAACTGGGCGAAAAGTTCATCCCCGTCTTCCACTGTCGCATAAGCAGAGTCAAGCAGGTCTAAGAAAGCTGATGGTTTAGCATGAGGACCAAGTGACTTGACTACTGTAGCAGCAGGGGGGAGTAAACTATCAACAATGCGTCTTACCAGCTGTGCACTGGAAATGGTAGGATCTGCTAGGTGGCACTCAACGCTGCTCCTCCAAGTATCATAATCGACCTCAAAATTTGGGCAAGGGACTTTTCCGGAAAATGGTCTAAGTTTGGCTGGTGCATGTATCTGAGAAGAGAGATCTGAACTTTTGACTATGTGTTCGACCACTAGACGCTGCACTTCAGGCAGGTTAAGCTGTTCGGCCGAAGGCAAGAAAGAAGGTAATGACCCTACCTGTGTGGGCACAGCATTTGCTGAAGGGATGAAAGTTGAGTTGGGTGGGTCAAGATTGAGATTTTGCTCATTAATGCCTGAGTCTGTTTGAGTTGCGTCAGGGGAGATGGAACCAGCAACTGTTTCAACAGGTGCTACGGCTGTGTCCTGCTTTACGCCAGACTCACTCTGCCCTTTAATCAGTCCAGTGATCCTCGTTAGCTCGTCATGTAAAAGTTGTTCAAAAGATTTTCCACTGAGTTTTGCAACATTTTGGAGGTCTGACAGAAATGTTTTAGTAAGATCAGTACCCTTTTCACTCGAGTAAACACCAGATAGGGCTTCAACATGAAAGACAACACTCTTATCCGCCTCACAGAGTCTATCAAGAGGCAAACCTTTGTCAAGTACCTCCATAGCAGCACCAGATGTATATTCTACAAGAGCCTTACCACATAAGTCAGAAGTTGGGTCTGAAACCTTGATTATTCTGTCAATAGATCCGTATTGCTTTAAAAACTCGAGTATTTCCTCGTCCACATCAGTACTTGTCAAACCTGATACAATAACAGCATTAGGAACCTTGACACCTTCTTTTTCAATAACATCCATTTTGGCAAAATGTTACTAATTCACACTTTAGTCGTAAGGACCTCAGGGTTATTACTTTACTCAGAGCTCCTGGCTGGCTCGCCACGTTTTACCGTGTAACCCACTTCAAGGTATGTACATGTCACTACTCTAGGTTCGTAGGAGCTGGGAGTAAGGTAATGAACCACTGGACACAGGTATAAGTGTGTAACTGCAAAATTTAGTTGCAAAATTATAAAATAGTTTACAACATATAATTGTGCACAATACCTTGGGCCCATGAACTAATAAAAATAAAATAATAAAATAAAAATAAATTGTCCTTCTTTTAGGAATGTTCCTTTTGAATTGGCTTGTCCAAATCTGTTCCTTTTTTATTTTTATCAATGCAATGTTCAAGTCAGTAGTCAGGGGAATAAGTCAAGTCAGGGGTTGTATCCAAGGTCTCTCTTGTGGTGTTAGTCAGTTGGACTAACAAAATCCTACCACCCGATCCGCTGAATGGAGTGGAGGAGATCCAAGTTCGACTGGGAGGCTCGCCATCGACAATCGCTGGTCAACCTTGTAGAACACACGGACCGGATCTTCACCTTTTTTCCCGGAGGACCAAAAAAAAAAACCTGACCTGTATACAAAACAGGTTACAGTTCAGGTTCTAGCATAAAAGTATCTGATTAGGGGTTGTACAACAGTAAATTTATCTTATCAATTTGGAAAATAACGTACAGTAGTTTACAGATAGGTAAACATAGCCATTTTCATAACAAACAGTCTTATATTGTCAAAATATATCATTTTAACAAATTACTATTTCAATGAAATTACTTGGTATGATCACATTTTACCAATGAATTCACTTATTTATAGTGATCAGCTGCTCTTTAAAGTGTCATGCTTAACTTGTAGCTTTCATGTACATCCATCTTGTTTCAATCCCTTTATACATAGGATTTTAGATTAAGAAATAAAATAAATGAAATACATTGCTTTCTAATTACCAACATAACATAAATTACAGCTTTGCTGCTTTTACCCATTTTAAATAACTTAAAATTATAATTTTCTCTCATGCTATGCATGGCTTTAACCTTCCATCACGTGCAGAGGAAGTGACGAGGCATTTCACAAAATAAAAATTCTCAAAGTACTTTTTTTTTTTAAATGATACAGGACGAATCAGCAGTATGTTTCCAGTTAACGTGTTAAATAAATGTTGGTACACGTTTTAAAACAACATAAAAAGTAAGAAATACGGGATGTGTGAGGATGAGTAGATGTGTGTGTGGAGGGGTATGTTGGCGCGTGGGTTGTATTGGGGTGTGCCTGTGTTGGAGGAGTGAGGGTGTGTGTGTGTGTGTGTGTGTGTGTGTGTGTGTGTGTGTGTAGGGGGGGTGTATATGCGGAATGGGATGTGTGAGTGAGGGTGAAGTTTGGAGGGGGGCTATGGGTGGTGGAGGGGTGTTTGGTGGGGCATGTGTGGTTGGGTAGAAGTAGAGGGATGGGGTGGCGGGGTGTGAGCGTGTGTGGGGGGGGGGGGGGGGGGGGGGGTGAGCGTGTGTGGGGGCGGGGGCGATTGGGGTTCGTGTGACTTGGTATGGGTGAGTGAGTAGAGGTGGGGTGGGGTTGTATATGTGATGGATGATGTGCATGGATTGCAGAGGGTTGTGTGGATGGGGGTTGAGAGGGGAGTGCGTGTTTGGGGGGGGGGTATGCATGTATATGTGTGAGGGGAGTGCGTGTTGGGGGGGGGGGTATGCATGTATATGTGTGTGTGGTTTGGTGGTGGGGGGGTGGTGTCCTGTACCCGGGGGCGCGGCTGGTGCGCTGGGGTGCGACCTGGCTGCCGCTGGGTGGCGGTCTGGGGATCCTGGTCCTCCGTCGGTGTGGGCTGTGCCCTCTGCCTGCGGGGGCGGGGGGCTGCTCACGGGCTCTTGGGGCCCTGGGGCCTGCGCTCTGTCTGCCCTAGGTGGCCGGTGCCCGGCGGGATCGGCCCTTGCCGGCCTGGGCCTGCTGGGGCCTGTTCCCCCTGACTGCGGGGGACTCTGGTTGGGCACCTCCTTCGCCACCTCCTGGGCAGATGCATGGCTGGCTCTGGAGTGGGGGGGTTGGGATCTGTACCTGGGGGTGACTGTCGGTTACCCGGGTCTCTGGGTTCTCCTGGCCTTCCTCTAGCTGTAGGCGGGCGGGGTCACATTGGCATGATCACTCTTCTCTAAACACGTTCCACTCTGAATGTTCTGCATGAATGTTCTGCATGTGTCACAGTCACTGAGTCATCCAGCAAGTTTATTCACTAACAGCAGGTGCCTCTCTTTCTGTCTTTTTGACTTAACTTGCTAGTTTCTGGTCCTCATGATTGTCAACGGTTTTGTTCTCCACGAATCTAGAGTTGGCTTGTGTGGGTGTATATATTTATGTGTGTGGGTGGGTATGTGTGTGTACTTATGTGTATGTGTATGTATGTATGTGTATGGATATGTATATATGTATGCATATGTGTGAGTGTATGTGTATGTGTGTGTATGTGTATGTGTATATGTATGTGTATGTATGAGTATGTATATGTATATATATATATATATATATATATATATATATATATATATATATGTGTGTGTATGTATGTGTATATGTATGTATGTATATCTATCTTTATGTATGCATGTATGTGTACATGTGTGTGTATGCATGTGTATGTATGTGTATATGTATGTATGTATATCTATCTTTATGTATGCATGTATGTGTACATGTGTGTGTATGCATGTGTATGTATGTGTATATGTAAGTATGTATGTATATATGTATATATATAATGTATGTGCGAGTGTATATACATATATATGTAGGTGGGTATGTATGTGCATATACATGTATGCATTGATCTCTTTCTTTTTGTTTTTTTTTTTTGTTTTTTTCTGTTCTCTTTTCTGTTCTCTTTCTGCCCCTTTCCTGTCCTTTCCGGTCGGGTCCAGCAGCATAAACTCTGTAATACAAGCTATTATCCAAAACAAATTGAAAAATAAAATAAGAATCAAGAAATACAAGGGGATCATTACATCTACAAAAGTTCCCCTTGGCAAAATAAATTTGCTCAGCAGAACACAGCATCCAGAACATCAGTCTGCTTGCTTAAATGCTGGACAAGACAAAAAAAAAAAAAAAAAAAAAGTAAGAAATACTCTGCTGGAGCTAGCATAGTGACCACGTGTTTTTTTGTTCACATACACAATCATGGAGAACAGGCCAGAACTAGCTTACCAAGAATGGGATTTCGACTGGAGAAGCCAGGACAGATAAAGTTCTTCCACAACGGTTCTCCAACCTCTCATTTCCTCGTTTTCCAGCTCACATGGGAGAAACGGAAGCAGTGTTCAGTCCGTTATTAGCGATATAAAGCTAGGAGGAAAACTGTGGCATGCTACTTCCTGTTTTCACCAAAATAAAACTCGTTTTTTTTCAAAATAAAACTAGCATTACTTACAATGCGAAATAAACCAAAAAAAAAATATTAGAAAATTAATACAAATTATTAGTAAACCCATTTTTAGGTGGGTTACAAAAAGAAAAAAACTTTATTAGGTTTAGGAATGTCCAATCAAATTTAGTTCATAAAGCACTTTTTATGTAAAGGAAAAGAAGTATAAAACTCTCTACATAATGAAAATAAAACATTTTTGTAAATTAAAAGCCCACAAGTCTTTAGATGCCCAAATATATATCATAATAAATTAAAAAAAAAAAAAAAAAAAAAAAAAAAAAAAACACCTAAGGGGTATTCCATGAATACAGATGAAGGAAAAACCTGGCTTTTTTTGTTTGTTTGTTTGTTTTTTGTATGGCTCATCAAAGTGTGTTTTCTGTTTAATCAATGGGGCTTAAATGATTTTCAGCTGAGTTGTTATGGTAACAGCACCGGTGAAAAAATCTGCTCCATATCAGGCTAAATGTGAAAGCTAACCTTTGTGTTGTATGTGTTGTATGCCAGTGGCTGAGAGTTTGGCCAAGAAAGAATTTCTCTTCCTTGAGCTTTTGGAAAGATGCTCTCAGTGGTTGATGCTGGGGTCTGAGACTGGTGGTTTGGTCCTCTGCAGGGGGGCCAAGCTCTCCCTTATAAATTGAGAAGCTTGGTCATGCAGGAGGGGCTCAGAGTAGAGCTCCTGATTCTCCACATCAAAAGTAACCAGTTGAGGTGGATTGGGCATCTGGTTTGGATACCTCTTGGACTTCCCGCTGGTCAGGTGCCCTGGGCATGTCCTTGGAAGAGACCCCAGGGAACACCCATGACACGTTGGAGAAATTATACCTCTCAGCTGGCCTGGGATCGCCTCGGAGTCCCCCCTGATGAGCTGACAAATGTGGCTGGGGAAAGGGGAGTCTGGGCTTTCCTGCATAGGCTGCAGACCCACAACCGGACCCCTGATAAGAGGTAGAAAATGAATCAATGGATCGACCTTTATTTTTCTTTTAAATTAAGCACATGTGAAATCTCTTGTCAGAGAAATGTGATGTTTTACATTCTGTCTTGGACAAACCTGATTAGTTTTCAGAACACAGCATACAGTTTTGACACATTTTTAAGCTTATACCAAATAATCCATTGTCGATTCATGCGTATTTCACTTTTTTTGAGAGATCAGGCATTTTCACAGCATGGTATGAGAATATGTGTCACAGAACACATTATCCTGTGTTGGAACAGACTATCTGTTACTCACTTTGCTGTGAAATAAGTTTAAATTCTGGTCAGGCCAAGATTAATTTAAGAATTAACTTCTTTATTTTGTCATTTAACCTGTATTTAAGATGACAAGGACAAGCGTGGCAAAAGGCAAAAGCCATTTGAGGCAACTACGTCATAAGAGAGAGAAGCCAAAAGCAAACAGAGAACCACGTCTTTACAGAAAGCTGGTATGCAGTTTGTCTATAGCAGTATGACTCGTCTAATGGCAAAATCCTTCCTATATCAACATCATTATTCATGATTAGCTTTTCTGAAAATGCTAAATTACAATTTTATTTCTTATTGTAAAAAACATACATAGAGAGATGCTAAGCAATCCAAATTTTTAATCAATTTAAGCACACAACTCATTCCTTGCACGCTAACTCGTCAATGTGGGTTTACTTTGAAGATTTGTTAGTAGCATCATTAGTTATGTGTCTGTCTTTGTCTCCTTACAAGAGCTGTTGTTTAGTGTAAGAGTGCTAAGTATACAGACAATTTCACGCTGTTTTTTAAACATACACCTCCATGAAGTTGAGCTACATCTCCCATGCAGCCGCTACCCTCCACTCCCACTGAGCCAGAAATAGACGCAAATACCTTCTCCACTGTCTCAACACAACATTGATATATGAGTTAGCTGTGATGTGTGAGGTTAAGTATAAAGACGGTTGATGCTGTTGGCAGCTCATGGTGAGCAAAGGGGTGCCGAGTGGACAGGTAGGTAGACAAGGGAGAAGTTAGAGGAGTGGGTGTGCTGAATGATTCATAGAAGCTATTCCCAGAACGGCTTCGACTGCACTCATCATCAGCGGTGGGATATGATAGCGCACATCTATTGATGTAAAGAGTTTCTCACTGCTCCCATGCTGGAAAGTTCAAAGTTATTGATTTGGCCAGAAAGCTCTTTCGAAGTAGGTGTTCCACAAACCTGGCCCACCAACTAATTTTATTTTTACGCAGCGGAGCAGGACCATCAAGTCGACCCACGCAGTGGGCTATCACAAAAGAAAACCTTCTAGTTTCTGCTTAGTCTTTATTCATCAACGCCCTTTCCAACATCTTGTGTCCTTTCCTGCATCTGTTCACCCACTCAACGCTTCCAAGGCTATGTACAGTACAAGATAACGAATGGCAGAGTGGTGTACGGAGGCCAGGCTAGCGGGATCTCTGTTTATGGACGTTTGAACCCAGTCACTGAGAAAGGTAATTTCACGCTTGACTGCACTGACTCCAGTCCCAACGTTGTCCCTGTGATTAATTAGGCTTTTTAAACGAACAAACCAGGAGTCAGGTGAAGATGTTAATTATCTCGCTGTTGTATAGATAGAGTATAGCCACCGACTTGCAGCGCTAGTTAGCATATACACAGACAATCACATCATTTCACATTAACATTCACAAATCTTCATGTAGGAGAGAAAATGTGATTTTGAGGCAAAGAAAAAAGCACTCCTCGCATCAACCCCAACTTCAATTCTTTAGCATCTAAGTAAACTGGGTTCACCTTTTCACACAGCACAAGCATTGTTAGATCGTTAGGAAACATAAGCACTGCTCTGACTTCATCAGTAATGATCCAAACACACATGAGAGGGTGTCGTCTCTGAGCGATCCGAAAACACAAACAAGTACACAAGAATTCTTTTATAGCAGACTCAGAACCTGAATCATCCACTCAGTCATCCTCGTTATATAAGAAAAAACAGAGGATGTACTTCATACGTCTGGACTTGTTGGGTAAATACGAAAGCTGTGGGCTGCTTTGCAGCTCTCTACAGGGAAAGGCTGAAGTTTTCCTCATTAGTTTTGTGCACCGTGTCCAGCTTTTATTTCAGCTGGTTCTTTGTTTTGTTGAACTGCAGAAGATGTGCTTGGGATTTTGTCAACAAATGCAAACTCTGTAAGACACACACACATATGCTTGTGTAACAATGCAAAGTTAAGTAATTAGAATACAAAACATGTCCACCCCCACTTAAATACCATTTCCTTACTCTCATCATGTAAACGTCAAATGATTTCTTTCAAATTAGTTTTTACAACTTCTCCTTCTTCAAATGTTGCAGCCCCAAAGTTTATTCTTAGATTTAAAAAAAAAAAAAAGGAAATTTGGCAACTTAGCAGGCATAAAATGTTCAAAGTAAACAGGGTACTGGCTTTTAATGTTGTCAGCTTAAAAAAAAAAAAAAAAAAAAAAGAACCACAGTATACAATAATTTTAATCCAAATCTATTTTTATTTTTCATTTTTAATTGCCAGGTTTCAAACAATTGATTTAATTTAATCAAACAACAATGTCAGGTTATTAATGTGTTTTCTTGATTGTTGACAAAAGTTGCATAAGAACTGCATACAGCTATAAATTTTAACTGAAGCTTTTGTTGGCTCTAGTGGTCTTTATTGACAGAGGAGAGAAGCCCTAGAGTGAGCAGAGAAAAGGGAACAAATGAGTCCCAGGCCAGTGGTCAAACGCAGGCCAGCTGCATCTGCACATGGTCCCCCCAACCAGCTGAGTCACACAACGCTCCAATAGCGAAATATCCTATTATACTAATTATCCTATCCGTAAATAAATGTTAATAAATGTCAATTATATATATACCTGATAAATTGTGTGACTCATTTGTGGAAGAAGAAGACCTCTTTCTGCTGATTCTACTTCTTTTCATCATTAATTCAGAGCTGTCATGTTTTAGGTCTGAATTCTTGTTTGGGAAAAATACATCATGGTTCAAAGGTTTAAAGTTGAAAAGGACAAATCAAGAGTGAAAGGGCTGAAATATTTCCATTTTTGCTCTGTACTTTGCTCTACATCCCAGACATTTCTGTCACAGCTTCCTTGTGTTAGAGAGGTTCTTTTGCTGGTGTTACTTCAGGAAGCTTCATCATTGACTCCCATAAATAAATAACTTAAAACATATTAACTCATCATATGATGAAATTCTCACTAAGAAAAACAGCTAGAGAAAAATGTTTCTTTGCCTTTTGTTTTCCTTTTTTTTTTTTTTTATCAAGAACTTATGTTCTTTTTTGTTTGCTTGTTTTTTTTTTCTTGACAAAAGGTTGAGATGATAGTTAATAAAATAGTAACAATAGCAAAATAATAAGCATTTGAAACAGTCATGTAATAACATGTAATACCTCTGGCATTACAAGTCCAAACTAAATTGGATTTTTAAACTGGATTTTTTTTCCACAAATTATTAATAAAAAATATTAAAATTACTTTAAAATTGTTGTATGGGCTATTAAAGAGTTAAAGCAGAAATCATCTCATCAGCAACATATCCAAACCAGCATAAAAAGTTGTTTAAAAATAAGTAAGTCACAGAAAAAAAAGTTGAGTAGAAAGCCTCAAAAGGGCTAAATATACAGTATATGCAGAGGTGGAGCCCTGCAAGGGTCTGACTGTAGTGCAGCACCATTCACAAGCTCCTAAACATGCTCTACTTGTCAAAGATTAAGCCATGAAATTGAATCAAAATACAAATTTTCATTTTTGTAGTACAGTTGTTATTTTGGGCTAATGATCTTGTCAAAAATTAATCCAATGTTCCAGTAAAACTTAAATTATTTATCACATCAGAGTCAAATTTATATCCGCCTGATTGTACATGGGGGAAAAAAATTGTGTTTTCATTTGTTTTTCTTTACAAAATGTAAAGTTTATCAGACTATTTTGTCCAGATGCAAAAGGAAACAAAATTCCCTTTTTGCATGCATAATTAACAAACAACACATTAATCCATCCATGCAGAGTGACCTTTCCAAAAGGGTCGAGCTTTCAGTGGTGTGCTGTTTGAAGTGTGACTCTGCATCTCGCAGTGTGAACTAGCACCAAGCAGACATCAGACAGCCTATTAAAGACTCAATTAGACGTTCTGCGTATTGGATTCCTGTGGCTATCTGTCCCACAGAAATACCATTACTGAGAAATGGAGAGAAGGAAGACGAGATAAAGAGCAGAAGATATAGACAAACACACATAAGCTAAGCGAAAAGGAGACAGATAGAAAGTCAGAGACTTATGAAGACACAGAGGGGGAGGCTGAATGAAGCGCCTTTGGCATCAAAGAATGATTAGAGCTTGGCTAACATAATGTGATCTCTCACACACATAAGTTATGGCCTCAGTTTTTTTTTACATGCCACAGTACAAAAGCTGACATTACAGATAGCTACTCGGTAATCCAGTAATGCACTAGATAACTGATACACAGCTTCACTTCAATAACTGCCTCACTAATATATTTTGTTGCCCAATAAAAAAATTAACTTTATATGAAAAAGCTTGTGCAGCACATGCCACCATAGCTGAAAAATTCAAGCACTCAATTCAGTTTAAAACATATTTTCAAAACTGCTGTATTTTCAAGTGAATGCTTTTTTTTCCTTGCGCTGCTTTTCTCCCACCCACTTTGTTTCCATTTATGTTCCCCAGTTACTGGCTGTCTTACAGTCAAATCTAATTATTTTGCAGAACTGCAACTAACACTTCCCAGTTAATTGTTCAGCAACTTGGATTCCTTGCACAGTTATTCATGTTTCTCGTTATTTTTGCAAACAAAGTGCACTGGTACTTGTTTAATATTAAATTCAGAGACTGACTGAGTCATTCCCTCCCTGTTCCGCTGACGAAATGAATGCCCGTGTTATCACTGTAAAAAATAAGTACAACAAAAATGGATTTATGTGTTTCATAAAGAATAAAACATGAACTAAGAAACTAAAAATCAACAAATTTATATTTATATCCAAACAAGAAACAAACAAACAAACAAAAAAACACCTGATAAATTTAGAAGAGATTAAAAATAATGTCGTGCACAGGACTAAAACTGTTAACCAGCAGCTAAACCAGCCACTCTGCTTCAGTAACACCTGCAGCAAGAAAAGGCAATTTATGCACCAAACTGACCAGATGCCCCAGCAAAACTTCCCTCTATAGATTGCATCAACTGTAAAGTTAGAAAATCGTCAGCACAGTTAAAAGTCCACAAGGTTCTCCTGAAATTTGCAAGACTGCAACCGCAGCAGAATCCATTTCACCAGGCGATCAGTGTTTTTTTATAGACCGGCTGCACAGATTTTTGCATTGCATTTAATACATTGCGGTACTTTCACTGCTGTGAAGTGAAGTGAGTGCTCATTTGTTAGTTCACCCAAGTCACGTGCTGAACAGCACTACTCGCAGAATGCAATGATCTGCCGCCACGAAGCTTCATGTTGGAGGTGTTGCTGTTGCCTCTGAAATGAAAACTGCACCACTTATCTGATGGAAGATATTTGCTTATTCCCCTCATCTGGATGGGGAGGTGGGGTGGGGGGGGAGTTGGAAGTCAAATATGTAAAACAAATCATCGTGACTCTCTATGGGATTAATTGTCCTTCATCGAACTTTTATGAGTAAACACTCCTGTTCTTAATACACACTGTATTTATCCTGAGCTTCCTTTGAAGTTTTGAGTGTCAGCTTCCAGCCTGCTTACATAAATTTCCATCACATTCACTGAAGAGCAGCATTTGAGACCTATTCTCATCTAAAAGTCCTGTCAGCAGACAGAAACTGTCTTTAAAAGTGCTTCAAATCACCATTAATAAATACATGTATGTCAAAATATTATGTTAAAGACAACTTCATTTTCCTCAAGCCCTTCACCCCCTCACGCTGTCAACCTCTAATGTCGCCAAACTTTTTAAAACAAATTACTTATGATTACTATTTGAAATGGGAAAGAATGTCATAAATGGACGGATTTTGTTTATTATACTGAAAATCGTTATTGTTCTGTTGAAAGGACAACATGTACGGTGAACTGAATTGGCTAATAAACTGCTGGCTCGACAATCAGATAAACCTTTGCACATTTAAATGGAAACTTAACGGTTATACTGTGTCATTATTCGTGTTAAAACAATGAAAAGCTATGCAACCTGGTGACAAAATGGTTTAACAAAAAATACTTTTCTTCTGTTATTAGTGATGTTCTGTCTGTAATTTCATAAACTGAAAAGGAAAAACACTCAAAAGAGGCTTTGCTGTTTCTGCAGTCATCCATCTAAAAACTAATGCATTTCCTTACTTTGAACACTATCAGACAGAATTAAAGACCAAACACAGAGGCATGTTGAAACTAGGCCTAACAGGAAACACGAGGGACTGGAGACGGTCTGGCTCTGCTGAGAACATCAATGTTCAGCTATTTCTTCTTCTAAAGTCATTATTTGCAGTTATGTGAAGCTTAAAAGGTTTTTATACTGAAACTGCAGCAGAAACGTCATGATCTTGTTTGTTTACGACTCTAGTATATTTCATTTAAACTCGGTTGTTGGGTTTTTATAAAATTGTTGAGCTTCTCTTTGCTGAGTATGACCTACTGGCTTCTGGTCCTGTGATGATCAAAGTGTTTCAAAGTTGAACATTTATTTCTTGCTTGAACTTAAATCATGCTCAGCATGCTACAGAGTTTTCATTTGACTCTGACATTTTGTTGGTGAGTTTCAGAGAAGCTCAAATGCCTTTGCTGCACTTCGCTGTTTCATGAGTTCACAGGTATACAGACGGACGGCGACTCCTTTCTGCAGTTCTTGAGGTCTTTCAACCTTCCTCATCCGTTTTGTGTTGCTCTCCCACCCATTTGCCTCTTGCTTAACACATTAGGGCTTCCTTGTTCCTATAGCAACCCGTCCTCATCTCTCTATCAGGGTGTGTATACATAGCCAGTCTCCAGGGTATTCGTTCTCCAGCTCAGCAGAGATATTAGCAATTATGTGCTTGTTAGAATTGGGCAGGAGATAAGAAAGATGTGTTTTGTGTCTGATTACTTTTGCTCTGTGTTCCTGGGAGAGGCCTGGGAGTCCTCAGGGGGACAGTGCCACCTCCTCACCCCCCCTTTACTAATCTAGTCAGAGCCTTGGTGGAAATATTGCACTTTTGGCTGTATTGGATTATTCATGCATGAAGCATTGAATAAATGGGAATGTGGGAGAGCTCCTATGAGAGGTAATAGTTGTGAAGATTTGACACTCTCTGCCCTTTTAATGTCTCTTTCTGTTTTTGAACAAGCATTTATGTGCAAGGTTACCTCACTAGCTTTATTGTGTTATAATGAGAGAGATAGAAGTGTTGCTATAAATCAATACCTGGTATGAGAAAGCGGATTTTGAATTAGGATTTAAAAAAAAAAAAAAAAAGAGAAAACATTCAAGGCTAAAGACTCACTTTCAGTGCTTACACAAGCGCACATGTGCATTCACACATACATGCACATAAGCCATCTCATCTTGTGCTGTGTTGATGAGACAGGAGCATGAGGGCTGTATGTGCATCACTAATGTAATTCCATCTCACCAGATGGCTTGTTGTTTTTCTTTTTTTTTTTCCCCAATCTCCTCTCATTCTTCCTCCTCCTGCATTCTGAGCTTCATGCGCTTTTCTGCTCCATCATTCACGCTCTTTCACTTTTCACCATCTACATTTGTAGCTTCACCTCTGCCTTTTATTGCTCTGTGTTGTTCCCATCCTGCACCCATCGTTCACTTGCCCTCTCTTCCCCGTCATGTGATCTTGAGCAAGAACTCATTATCATCAATCAATGGCTGAACTTCTTACACAGCAACTCCGGTCGAGTATTCTGCATTGCTGATCTGTTCATTCAAACACACGGAAACACAAGCTGAGGCCCGTACTCAGTTGTTATCTCTGTGGCTGTTTGCTAAGTCAGATAGAGGATATGTCAGATGTTAGATTTACATGTTTCCTATGCGCTCATGGCTTCCCTCAAGCATGCAAGAAAAAGGTCATTTGATTGAGCAGATACAATGAGCTGCGAGTGATGTTAGGCTGATTATGATGCACTGCAGCACTGTGTCAAACATACCAGCAACTCGGCTGTATACTGTACATCCTCCCTGTCGCCTTCACCTGCTCTCCCTGTGAAATGCTGCCACGTCAGAACTTATCATTAGACAACCAGTCAGGACAGTCAGGAGAATTAACTGTAAGCTTGTTTTCTGTTGTCTCGGCTTGTCATCAAGAGCAGCCATTAGGGTTGTTGGCTCAAGGGCACAGTGAAGGAGGTTTTTGTTTAGGTCTGCAGTCATGCAGTCATACAGAGCACATCGGGGGGGGGATGGGAAATCAGGGTCTTTCACATTGGTTGTTTATCATTCAAAGTGTGAAAATCATAACTCCAAAAATCTTTCTATTTTTTTTTTAAGTGTCATCAAACTAACAAAAAGAAAAGAAAAAGCAGTGAAAACTGAGATTTTCCTGCTTTCTTTTTAATTAGCTCCAGAAGAAATGTCATGCTGTCATGTAACGTTTCTTTCTTCAGTTTACCCGCAGAGTTTTTACTGAGCTTCCACCAAAATAATGATTCATAAATCCTGATTTAGTCAAGAGTTTTCAGCTTCCAACAGCAAAGCAGCTCAAGTGTAAGACTGCTGTGAACTGATGCAGTTTGTACATCTTTTATTTAAAAAAAAAAAAAAAAAAGAAAGAAAAAAAAGCATTTTTCTCTAAATAATAAAACATTAGTCTCACTTAGTGGATTTCACTCATTTGTTTCATTTCTAACACAAAAAAATCCTTCAATGATGTCAAATTTAGAAGTACAAACCTTGTAAGTCTCTCTTTAGACCTTTTACTTGCTTCTTTGCACACTCGCCTGCTCACCTTTTATTGCTGCCTTAGAGATTTTCGGCTCATTCCATACACTGTGCACAACTCTTACTCACTCGATACACATTATTCTTGAAATTTGCATGCTGTAAAGCAAACCAGTCAACTAAAAAATATGTTTATGTTCCACTGATTTACTTTGTTAAATGTTAAACTGAGAGAAAAACACAGCTTGCCTGCATCAGAATGGCTTTCTGCAGTCGAGGAGGTGTCACATCCTCTTACTGTGCACGTATTTATAGTAAAGGAATAGTTCAACATTTTGGCAACTATGCTTCAGTATGCTTGCTCAGTATTAGATAAGCCTCTTCCCAGGATCACAAATTAATTTGTTCTATTGAATTTGGTAAATCCACATAAAAACAAAAGCATATTTATTTTATACGGATTAAGTGCAGGACAAATTCTTGGCAGGTGGCAGGCATTTCCTTGAGCCTTTTCATGCCAGTGAGGTTGAGACATTAGATGTTGGAATGTAAAAATATGGTTAAACAAACAGATTATCACATGAAACATGGTGTGACAGCAGTCCTGCAGCACCATGAACCAATCTGATTGATAATGTGATGTTTGATTGGTTATTTTTTGCCCCAAAAGCAGGAGAAAGCGGTAAAGAAATAGCATTAGTTCATTGCTGTGCACTTGTTTATAGGAGCAGAAGTACAAACAACATTTAATTGTACCAGGAGGAGAAGTGGAGCAAAGGGATAAAACCTGTTGATAAACTTGTTGATAACTTGATAAAACGAGCCCTTGCCATTTCCTTCTAGTAAGAAAACAGACATTGATCATGAAATTGTAGCAAAAGAGCTGAAATTTATGATAATATTGAACCTGTTGTAAACATTATAAAACCCTCATATCAAAGAGGTTGGAACACTGTGTAAACTGCAAGTGAAATATTAATGATTATATTTGGAAAAAAAAAAAAAAAACTCAACAAAAAGCATATCAGTACTTTAAAGTGAAACATTTTACCAGCTTTTTTTTAATATTAGCTTTTTAACATTAGCTCATCCTTAATATGATTGCAACTGCATCTCTGAAAAGATCCAAGTTGAGAGACATTGTGCTGAAGTTGCTTTGCAGTTTAGATGCAGAGGATTTTACCAGTTTGCTGAACCAGAGTCTGCCTGTCTCAGCTGCTCTTTTTACACCAAACACCAACTTGCTGCCAATTGATCTTATTAGTTGCAACCTGTTCTTCCAGTTTTAGTCCTTTTAGTGTCATTTACTTTATCACTCCCCCATTTTTGAGCCATGCTGGTGTGATCACATTCAAGATGAGCTCATATTTTCCATGAAAGTTTCACTTTCTATACTTATTTATTATGCTTGCTATTGTTAAAAAGTTGTTACTTCACTGATTTGCAAATAATTTCATTTGCTTCTTACTTACATACAGTGTCCCACCCTCTTTGGAGTTGGGCTTGTACTTTAGCTGCCAGAGTGGAAGTTATTAGTCTCGGGGAGGCTTCACATCTCCTGCACAGCATGTTTGCTTATTTGCATTTTTAGGAGACAACCGTTCTGTCTCCTAAAAAATGTGACAGCAACATATATCAAAGCCAGATTTACACACATGCATCAGCATATGCATCACCTGTGTACACGTGTGCACCTGTGCAGACAAACTCAGTGGCGTCTGTCATGGATGACAGGGAGGAAGAGAGTCAGTCACGGCTCTCCCTGAGGCCAGATATAAATATATGAGATGTATCTCAGAGTTCACTCTAAAATCTTCCCCTCTCTCCCTGTCACTCCACATGACTCATCCCATCTCGCTTTCTTCTTAGACACACCTTTACTTGGAAAAAACATATGCACACACACACAAGCACACATGCCTGCTGCTGAGTGGAGTTTCTGGGAAATTTGTTGTCTTCTTTCTTTTTTTTTTTTACATATTTTTTCCACTGTACCCAGAGATGCTGCTGCATGCCTAAGCCTTTTTTAAAATTATTTTTAACCCTTCTGTTTCTTTCCTCCCACCGCCTCTTTCCTTTCTCTTTTATTTCATCTAATATAAAAGGATAATTATGTCAGCGGCCCTGACTGCACAAAACCCTTAGGTGATAATGAAGATAAGACATGGTGGTTAGCATAATTCTGTTGACGTGTTAACTTAAGTGTGAGAAAGAGCATGATCGTGTGTAAACACACGCAGCCATATTTGCTTTTTAATGCCAAACAATTTGTCCTTGTGTCGAAGAGTGATCCGCGTTTTCCTTGCTTAAGCCATCTTACCTGGAAACACAAATATAAAATACACATCCGTGGGACTGGAGAATACAAGTAAAAGACGCCTCTCCTCCACTCTCACTTTCTCCATGTCTCTCTCGCATGGAGTGTGTGAGAATTAGCAAGGTTGTTTTTCAATGCAGCATAGTTTGAGGCTATTATAGAAGCAATACCACCCAGAGGAGGGGAGGCATTATGAATGTTGGAGCAGCTAAGAGCCGAGGAACAGATGAGTTCTCTTCTGGCTGTGTTTCTATCCGTGGTTCAGGCTTGTCCTGTGGGTATTCAGCCTCCATAAATATACATGCTGTGTAAGGCTATTTGGAGATTTGCCCTTACCCCCACCCCTGCACCTCCAAGACTAATGTTGCTTAATAAATTCTGTGGCTATATCACACATGCATTGTGTTTCTTTAAATTGAGACTGGGACTGAAACTGTTTACTGCTTGTTTTGCTTAAATTAATTGTTTAGTGAGTTCCTTCTGGGTCGCCCAATAGTCCCATGCAGACAGCAGATTCCTTCAGTTTATTTCTTTGTTTATCTTGTCTGATTGTTTTGTGATGAAGCACAAAATGGTTGGCATGTTGCTCATTTCTTCTCTCAACTCCTTGAGGGGGGGGGGGGGGGGGGGCAGCTGTAAACTTTTTTAAGGACATGTTTTTCATGTCTTTATGATGTCTTTTTTTCTTTGTATTTTATAACGGCATGAAGTTTTCTGAAACAATTCCATTGTAATAACAAAGAAAAAAAGTACTTATTAGGCATTCATATGAGCAGAGAAACTGACCACATTAACATTTTGGATCAACAACAACAGCAACATTTACACAGAGGGAAAAAACGCTGCAGTAATTTTCATTAAACATGCAAATGTTGGCTTAAATCTTCTGTATGCATGAGATAAAGGTGAGAGCGGACTTGTGTAAGAAAATGGATTCAGACGAAACTGCTCGAAAAGTTTTATTTGGCTGTTATTAAGTTTTGTGACTTTGCTTCAGACCAGGCAACCTAACATGCTTGTTTAAATTGCCAAAATTTCCAGCATCAACTCAGGGAGGCTTGGAAAGTCAGTTAAAGTCAAAGACTTTGGCTTTTTGAATGTGGTTTTACAGTCCTGTGATTACCTGCTTCACTGGCAGGAAATCCCACAGCACCCACTCCCTCTGCACCAAGGCCAGTCCTGTGAGCTGCCGTGGTCACAGAAAGGCATCAGGTCTTTGACCTCTCACTCTTCAAAGAGCTGTCACCGCTCAGACAGAGAGAGAGGCAATGAGCAGTGTCAAGGTCAGCTGAACAGTGGCTAATTAATAATGCATGCGCAGCCCGTTCCCACCAGGGCATCTATTACAGGTGGTCTGCGTGTGGTTTTTGACAGCATTGGCATGTTCTAATTTGTCAGAAGCACAGATTTTTGTTCTCCATCACTGTAAAAGTAATTGAGAATGAAAAATAAAATATTCAGTTAATGAAACCTGTTGATTAAACTCATCGACAGGTTAAGTCAAAAATGGATATTTTATTTGGACACGATGCCTCTAACAAATCAGATTTTAAATATTAAAACTTTCAAAAGGATCCTTACCGATTATTATTAATAATAATCATCTTAGCTTAACTAATCCCAATTTGGAAATTAGCCCTTCAGTTGACCCATGTTTAGATTCACCAAAGAGCCTATATGTTTCAGGCACATGGGGGGCAGTTTGGGGATTCAGGACATTTGTGTGTCCCACAGTCAAACATGAATCCTCCAGCCACAATCCTCCCCCTTATTACGCTTCCACGTTCCTATTGTTATTATTATTATTATTATTATTGTTGTTGTTGTTGTTGTTGTTGTTGTTGTTGTTGTTGTTATTATTATTATTATTATTATTATTATTATTATTATTATAGTAAAGCCAAACATAAATTATTGCAGACTTTCTAGTTTATTAAATGTTCAAGTTTTTCTCTTTTCATGACCAATTCATGAAATGTCATCAGACTAAATTCTTCAGCAGCTATTTCCGTGTCTTTGTACTTGAAATCAAAATTAAATTCACATTTCCACTTCAAATGATTACAATTTTTGACACCAGCATAAACCTCTTAAAGACTGTGTTGACTCATAGAAGTTCATACGCTGGCAGTCTGACCAGTCTTGAGTTTAGATTTCTCCATTTGTTTAAGGCTTGTAGCCAAAGTTTTTTCTTTTTTTTTCTTTTTTAGAGGAGGAACATCTGAAAGGTTGCCTGTGAAACTTTGTTTTTCATTTGTGACAACAGAGACAACAGAATCTTGTACCGTTTTTTATACATTATCGGCACATGAATATCACAGATAGTGGTTGAGGATATCGGCTTTGTACCCATTTGTGGGGACTTTGCAGTAATAAAAATACCACATTTACTTGAATATTTTATGGGAATAAGCTCTAATTTAGGCTTGATTGTGAGATATTTGTGAGAAATTTTGAAAGTAATGGATCAGGGCTTTAGCACCAACATATGTTCTGTAGTATTGGCACATCTCCTGTGCAAATAAGAATATCTTACTCTGCAACAGAGTCTTATGATGTGATATTGGTGGGATTATCCTTCAAATGGAAAATGATTGTTTGCATTTTTATTCAAGATTTGACTTGGTTGAAGAGTTAAAGGACAAACTCAGTTGTCAGATCAAACCAGCATTTAAATGAACCACAGTTTACCACCCACAACTGCAAAAGCCACTCAAAGGTAGCCACAGAGCACATGAACACCTCCTCATCTTAGCATATTTTGTCATGTTTCATTTGGTAGTTCTTAGCACCAAATACTTGATGACATCTGTAAACAAGTGACTCTCCCCCTCTTTCCACCTACTCTCTGCCTTTCTCTCTCACCCTCCAATCTCTGCAGGCTATGAACTGGAGAGGGTATAATTTATCATGAACATGACAAATTACTTTTGGTGGGGTTTGAGAAGTGGAAATGGTCGACTGTGTATGCACGTGTGTGTGTGTGTGTGTGAGAGAGAGAGAGAGACAGAGTGTGAAGTGGCACAGGGCCAATAAAATGAAATGCAGAATCTTGGCTTTGCAAGGTGGAAGGTGGGAATAAATTAGAATTGCTGTTTTGTTTTTGATGTGCTGTGTGCTAGAAACATACCTGGCCACACATTGCTTCCACACAACACAAATGGCACTTATACTGTACTGGCATTTACTGTACATGATTAGCATATTATGTGTTATGTGGATGATGAATACAGGCCTGGTCTCCTAACTTCCAATGTGTCAAGTGCCGACATTAATTCAGAGCTCCCCACTGCCTCATATACCCACACACAAGGTGTCTTTTAGCATATTTTTGACCGTGCCACACAGAGAGCTTTTCTGATTTGTTTAATTTGCTAAATCAAACCAGTTCAGTTATGTAGGCGGAAACAGTTTTGGTGCCTGAATCCAACAAGTCGGCAAAACATTAAACAAACATTTAAAAAACAGTTTGTCAGCCTGGATTAAAAAGGGATGCAGTTGAAGCGGCCAGGGTGAAACTAATCATCTTACCCCCCCCAGCACATTTTCTGTCTCTTCCTATCCAGAAGTTTTTGCTCATAAATAATGTAGCACTTATCAGTAAAATAATGTTGTTTTTGTTATATAATGGCAGCGGCATCCCTGCGTACATTTTAAATTTAGATCTCTACCATAGCCATGTTCTGCTGGCTCGGTCTGCCTGGTTAGAGTGCAAAGGATATGATGAGAGCCACTGATTTTTATTTACAGCACATAAACAGACAAAAGAAAACAAAAAGAGATCATGGGAACTATAAGGTGCTCAAAGTAGGTCCTCGAGGGCTGCTGTCCTGCATGTTTTCAGTGTATCCCTGTTCCAACACACCTGGCTTCCATTAAATGGATTCAACAGCAAATGAAGTGCTGCACAATGACTGATGAGGTGTGCTGGAACACGGATACATGGAAAACCTGCAGGGTTGTGGCCCCCGAGGATGGACCTGGGCAGTCCAGCAGTTAGATTCTGGTTTAACACAAGTTCCTCACTTGTGAGTCAATTTAAATAAAACACACCTAATAAATGAAAGGAATATATTATGAACCCTTTGCATGCTGCGGTGGGGATAAAATAAAAGAAAAAATGAAATGAAATGAAATGAAATGAAATTAAATTAAATTAAAAGACATGGCTGTCCATAGGGGACAAAGAAGGACTTATGAATAAAATATCTGTCCATTAGTTCTGTTTTGATCATGCTTATCTGTTTGAATTTGTGCCTTCTTGCTTTTCACACCTCATCATTTTATCATCCTTTTTCATCTATCACGTATTAAACTTCCCCCATCAGGTGTGTGTTTTGTTTTGCAGATGCCTCTTTTTCCATACGGGTGAGCTGAGCGCCATAAAAACCCGGAGTAAGTTAAAGACTGGCTTCCATTAGTGCCGAAGTAAGCAGTTCTGACCAACACATCATCGCTCCAGCCATAAAAGATGAAATTGAGTCTGTTCTGCTCCTTATAATAGTAAACTGCCTGACTTTACAAATATGAATAATTGTTTTACATCGTGATACCAAAGAAAGATTTCTCCTCAAAATAATGCAAACAGTGACATACCAAGCACTTAAATGTAGTAAAGACTATCAACAGACATCTGTCAAATAAACTAAAGTGCAGGCTTGAGGATTAAAATAAGTTCATGATGGAAAAGGTGCATGTATGTTTGTTTGTTTTTTTTAGTTCATTTGTAGCTGGTTTAATGCTGATTCTGTGCATAGCTGTATAATTTACAAAAAGCAGGCATTCTGTCATGAACAGTAAAGAAAACCTTAATACTTGTGGTTACTTTGCATTTCTGATGAATTATTGATGATGATAAGTTAGAATAATAACTTGTTAGAATATGTAAACTACATAGAGTATATGTATATAGTATATATAGGATGTACCTTCCCATAATGTCCAAGTCCACCTATTGCATAAGTAAAAAAGAGACAAAGTGCCTGAGAGGTCCTGGTAAAGCGCAGAGGAGGAGATCTCTGGACTGGTCTCAACATCAGTGATGCTTGAAGCTTTTTTTTCCAAACAGATGTGGTACAGGTCCAAAGAATGGTATGTGAAACGTGGTAATGTATGTCTTTTGTTACGACAATAAATGCAGCTGTGGAGTTTTCTCTTCAGTCAAGAGCACAACTCCAAGTCTCCATGTAAATACTGAGTGAGTTGTTTCCTAGACTAGCATAAGATCTGCTTCATTTTTACATGTTTAGCTGTAAATTAAATTAAATGGTATTTATAAAGAACTTTTATACAACAAGCCATCACACCCTCTTTTTTTTACAGAACAATTTGGGAAACAAACACATGCAATCACTTTCTCTCTCTGTCACATAAACACACATAAGTACACATAAAACCCAACTTTGTTATAAACAAACAGCACAATCTTCATCTTCATCTTCATCTTCGTGCCGCTTATCCGGGGTCGGGTCGCGGGGGCAGCAGCCTAAGCAGGGAAGCCCAGACTTCCCTCTCCCCAGCCACATTTGCCAACTCTGCGGGGGGGATCCCGATGCGTTCCCAGGCTAGCTGAGAGATATAATCCCTCCAGCGTGTCCTGGGTCTTCCCCGGGGTCTCCTCCCAGAGGGACGTGCCTGGAACACCTCACCAGGGAGGCGTCCAGGAGGCATCCTGACCAGATGCCCGAGCCACCTCAACTGGTTCCTCTCGATGCGGAGGAGCAGCGGCTCTACTCTGAGCCCCTCCCAGATGACCGAGCTCCTCACCCTATCTCTAAGGGTGAGCCCGGCCACCCTGCGGAGGAAACCCATTTCAGCCGCCTGTATACAAGATCTCGTTCTTTCGGTCACGACCCACAGCTCATGACCATAGGTGAGGGTAGGAACGTAGATCGACTGGTAAATCGAGAGCTTTGCCTTCTGGCTCAGCTCCTTCTTCACCACGACAGACCGGCGCAGAGTCCGCATTACTGCAGACGCCGCACCGATCCGTCTGTCGATCTCGCGCTCCATCCTTCCCTCACTTGTGAACAAGACCCCGAGATATTCAAACTCCTCCACTTGAGGCAGGACCTGACCCCCGACCTGGAGAGGGCAATCCACCCTATTCCGGCTGAGGACCATGGTCTCAGATTTGGAGGTGCTGATTCTCATCCCAGCCGCTTCACACTCGGCCGCGAATCGCTCAAGCGAGAGCTGGAGATCACGACCAGATGAAGCCAACAGGACCACGTCATCCGCAAAAAGCAGGGACCCAATCCTGAGGCCACCAAATCGGATCCCCTCAACACCTCGGCTGCGCCTAGAAATTCTGTCCATATAAGTTATGAACAGAATTGGTGATAAACGGCAGCCTTGGCGGAGTCCAACCCTCACCGGAAACGAATCCGACTTACTACTGGCAATACGGACCAAGCTCTGACACCTGTCGTACAGGGACCGGACAGCTCGTACAAGGGGGTACGAGCTGTCCGGTACCCCATACTCCCGGAGTACCCCCCACAGAAGCCCCAAGGGGACACGGTCCCTTCTCCAGGTCCACAAAGCACATGTAGACTGGTTGGGCAAACTCCCATGCCCCCTCCAGGACCCCAGAGAGGGTATAGAGCTGGTCCACTGTTCCGCGACCAGGACGAAAATCACACTGCTCCTCCTCAATCCGGGATTCGACTATCCGGCGGACCCTCCTCTCCAGGACCCCTGAAAAGACCTTACCAGGGAGGCTGAGGAGTGTGATTCCCCTGTAATTGGAACACACCCTCCGGTCCCCCTTCTTAAAAAGGGGGACCCCAGGGTTTACCCCAGTGGATGAAAGGGTAGTTTCCCTCTGCCTCCAGGTGGGGGGACGGGTCCTGACTGTTGTCTGTGCTTATGCGCCGAACGGCAGTACAGAGTACCCACCCTTTCTGAGGTGGTCCTTAAGTTCCCGGAGTTCCTTAAGGCTCTGGATGCTGTGGGGCTGTCCTGGCTGACACGCCTCTGCAGCATTGCGTGGACATCGGGGGCAGTACCGCTGGACTGGCAGACTGGGGTGGTGGCCCCCCTTTTTAAGAAGGGGGACCGGAGGGTGTGTTCCAACAGCACAATCTGTTTATAAAAATCACAACATAAACTCGTCCATGTCTTGGCACCGATGAACTAAGGGATGAAATGATGTTGTAGGCATCCTTATGGATTCATCCACAGAGAGAATACCACCCACGACCAGAGGTCATCGCCACGGAAACCACCAAGATCAGAGCAGACAAGAAGCTATAAAATATACATGAAAAATTCACACAGAGCATGCATTTGGGTAAAATAAGTTGAAAAAAAAAAAACTGTTCAAAAAAGGTAAATAAATAGTAATTAACTGAATAGATATTTCAGTAAGAATAAATTAGTTTAAAAATGAATAAGTGAACACAATAAAATTTGTGAAAAGTTGAGCTAAAAGCATACAAATGTCAACAGTCTTTACAGCCCTCAGAGAGCCTGTTCTACAGACGCGGCCCGTAACGGGGAAACAAGGCCTCACCATACGTTTTAGTGCAAACTTTGGGAGGCCAGTGCCAGAAGACCTCAGGGTTCACAAAGGCTCATAATTTAAAAGCAGCTTCAAGATTATTAAGCTGTTTTTTAACCACCAAAAAATCCTCCTGAACACAGCAATTTTTAAACGGGGCAGCTAATGTGTGCCAACCCTCTGGTCCTTGTCAGAACACGTGTAGCTGAATCCTGGACTAGCTGTAAACTACAAATACTCTTTTCATGAGGACTACAGAACACAGCATCGCAGTAATCTATTCTACTGGAGATGAAAGCAGGCATCAGCACCTTCAGAATGACGTGAGAGAGAAATGGGCGGACTGTGGTGATGTTTATAGGATGATAAAATCCTGTTTTTGCTACGTCTCTAATGTGTCGAATTAAATTCAACTCAGAAAAGAACATCCAGATTTGTGTAAAGATATAATACAGAAACATTTGTTAAATCAAGAATCAAATAGAAATAGACAAAATAGACTACTTTCTACTTAATTATCTTTGTTTCCTTTTCAATGAACCACGTATCTTTGTTTTGAAACCCTCATCATACTGCAGAGATCACAAAAACTGCATTACTATTGTTTCCTTTTCCTAAAAAAAATACAGTTCAGAGTAGTTTCTCTTTAAATGTTTATTATGATAATACAGATACTGAAATTCCAGGGTGAAATTCAATTATTTCCTGAACTTTAAACATGATTTCAAGGTATATTAAAGAAGTAAGGTACAGCAGGCATTAAGTGTCATGTCCACATAGATTTGCATGCTACATAATTCTTAGACAACCTTTTTCTCATACTTGTAAAAAAATTGTTAAACTTCATCTCCCTTTTTTTTAACATTCCTAATATGCTTTTATTGCAATGTGAAAAAAAATCATAAATGTAACCACTATGTTTAAGTTTTAGTAACTTAAAAGTTTCCTCATTTTGCAAGGCTGTTTATCACACCATGCATTATGTCTTAATTGCATAATTGAGTTCAGTTATGAATAAAATATCAGCCAGTTTCATACTGTAAAAAGAATCAAGCAGACCAGTATGTGTACTGGGTGTGTAAACACTGCAGGCACTAAAGAGGAAGGCAGGAGAGCAGATTAAACTGGAGCATGAACACACCCATACAGCAACAAACACCCCCTTGCTACAAATAAATTGCACTCATACACAGGTACAAAAAGGTAGAAGAAACATATGGAGCCAAAATCCATCAGCACCAGTCACTTTATCACACAGCAAGAAAAAGAAGGAAAAAATCCTGCAGAAGAAGAGAGAGGATGAGGATGAGGAGGAGGAGGAGGAGGAGGAGGGGGAGGAGGATCGATATTCCAATACTCCCCTGTCTGCTCCACTGGCCCCCAACGTTATCCCACATCATTGCAGCAGACAGAGAGAAGACAAATGACTCCCATGTCAGTACCATGGAAGTGGCAGAGGGGAGGATGGCAGAGATGCTGTACTGATGTAGTTTGGGGCTGATGGGACACACGATGTACTGCTCGGCCTCACGTCTGCACTGGCAGAAACAAAGTCCTGACAGCGCGCAAGTGCCACAAAATTCAAAGTGACAGGAAAGGGCCTGAGTCTGCTGGAATAATTGTGAGGAAGATTGCCTGTAAGTTGCAACAACAGTACAAGCACACAGCCCAGAAACAATGAAGCAAATAGACAAACAGAATATACGGCATCTTCTTCATGAACTATGTACCAACATGATTGCAAAAACTGCTCGGAGCGCCAGGAGTCCTCAAGGGGAGAGCATATATGCATGTACACAAACTCAGACACACGTACACAATCAGCTTTCTCCCCTGCGGTAGGTAGAGTGGTAGATAGTGAAGGTGTGGTAGGCTGGGGGCCTGTTTGTGATATGTGACAGCTCAGAGTGACAGCCAGGTTGGGAAGAAAAGGTGCAGAAACGAGCCAAGATGGATGAATGGGAGAGCGTTCACTTTGTACCACAAAGAGTCCTTTGTTGTTTTTGATCTGCTCTGACTTCAAAGTGCAAAAGTCTGTTTTTATTCCCGACAGAACTCCCTCTGTTGCTTTATCACACATCTCATTTGTGGGGCTCCAGACAAACTGTCAGCAGTACAGAGTTGAGGGCCCTGCTAGACCAAGGTTTGAGAAATTAGATTCCCCGGTGATTGATGCTGAATCAACAGCTGAATCAAACAAAGCTGAAACAGGTAAAGGTTGAAACAGCAGCAGATGGAACATGGTGAGAAAAGGAAAGAAAGAGAAAAGTAGGAAAATTAGAGGAAGAAAATTTAAAAGACTGAGGAAAACTAGATCAAAAAATGTCTCGAAGTATGAATTTGCATCTTTCATTCCTCCAGAATTCTGCAGGGCATAATGGCTCCCATATTTATTGACAATGTCAGATTGCTGTTGTAATTTGTGGGCTGAGACTCGGGGGCTTTATGAGTGGAGCCCACAATTAGATTTATTGAGGTTTGTGTGTTTGTGTGAGTGTGCGTGTAATTAGAAGTTATTGAAATGTGGGGTCCCTGTAGCCCAACTATCAGAGCTAAATCAATATTAATCAAAAACACAACAAAGGGGTTGATGCATAAAAACTGCAAAGAAATTGACAGAAAGAGAAAGAAAAGTGGGGGCAGGATGACAGAGACAGAGCGATAAAGATCAAAACGTGGTGAAGACCGAATAAAAAGGTATGAACAAAAAAAACTATTTTCAAAACATTTTCAGTGCTCAATCACGGCACCATTCACAACAACCTGTGAAGCAACATCAGCTCACTTTTCACCTCGTCGTATTTTCTCATGCAGGTATAAAAAGTTTGCCCAAGTTTTTGGATCCTGCCACTATTTGTGTCAACTTTCACATGTGAATCTGACTAATAGGAAAGCCTTGAAGAAACTGAGAGCCCGGAGTCAAAATCAGCAGAAGCCATCACACCATATTAAACTCATGCTTTCTGAGACTGTCTCCAAGGATTTGTTTTGGTTTGCGTGACTTAAAGACCCCCATCAGAAACAGCACAGCTTTAAACTTTGTTGACATGTTTATATAGTGTACATATCCATCCATCCATCCATCCATCCATTTTCTCAAGCGTTTAGTCCAATTCAGGGTCACAAGGAAGCTGGAGCCTATCCCAGCAATCATTGGGTGAGTGTACACATTTAAATAAATACACCCACAATACACTTTGTTGTGGTGTGTGTGTGTGTGTGTCCATTTACTTGTAGAACTGCCTAAATCTTCTTGGCGTAGATTGTACAAGTTGTTGGAAATATTAGTATTGACATGAAAGCATCACGTAGACGCTGCAGATTTGTTGGCTGCATTTCACCCCAAATGGGTTCTTTTGGACTGAGATCTGGTGACTGTTGAGTATCTGAGCTTTGTGACACTTTGCATTATCCTGATGGAAATGGTCATCATAAGGTGGGTACACTATGGTCTCAAAGGGATGGACATGGTCAGCAGCAATACACAGGTAGGTTTTGGTATTTAAATAGTGCTCTGATGGTACAAAGGGATTGAAAATGTCCCAGGAGAAAAATCTCCATACCATGTCTCTACCAGTCTGAGATGCTGATATAACACAAATTGGATCCATGCTTTCATCTTGTTTATGCTGAATTCTTATCCTCCTATCTGAATGTTGCTGCTGAAATTGAAACTCATTCGATCAGTCAACATGTTTCCAACTTTCTATTTTCCTGTGGAAGTGTTATTATTTAAGATAATATTGATTCAAGGGTTCTTGGACGAGATAAGGGCTCAACTTCTCCCAAAATCATTTTCAAACTTCAGAAGCTTGTTTTGTTTATGTAACAAATGTGTACTTTGTTTAAATTTTTTTTTAGTTTGAAATTAACTCTATTCTGTTCTATTGTCTGTTTTTGAGCCTATGGAGTGCACTAAATAATGATGAAATCTGTTTTAATACTATAATAATTCTGATTATACATACAGTATGAAATAATATGCATGTAAACATGGCACACTGCAATCATTGTAAAGCTCCTGGAAACATTTAGAAATGATGTGTTTAACGAAGCTCATGCCTCATTATGAGTCTCTTTGGGTTCACCGTGTAACTCAGGTGAAATGCTCATCTTCTGAGTGTGTGTTCAGATTTATTTATTGCATCTTGCAAAGTAAAGTGGAGAAATTAGCCCTTTTCTGTATAATGTGGCATTTCCTCTCTGCTCTGAAACTCACATTTCCTTCCTCTCTTTTCCTCTTCTTTTCCCTCCAAATGTGCTCCTCTTCCCGTGTCGTGTTTACGTGTGCATGTGTGTTGTGTGCTGTGTGTGCTGTGTTGCATTTGTGACAAGCCTGGCACTGCTGCCTGCTTTACAGGGCAGCAGACAAAGTCTCTTTGCCAAGGTCAAGCTGACAGAATGCATTATGGGAAAGTAATTCATGAGTTTACAATAGAGTGCATTTACACACTCAGTCAAGTCTGCAGGCTGAGAATGACTCAGTCATATATGGATGATTTTATATCATAGCTACTGAGTTATTTCTTCAAAACATAAGAACACTTGTTCTGTGTGTGCGTGTATGTTTGTATGCATGCACTGTCATGTTGTGACATTTGCTGCAAGGCCTGATTAATTATCTCATACGGTTTGCATACATCCTGACAGGTGTTAGTGTTTCCTTGGGATTACATAGGTGAGCGGAAGACAGGAAAGGTGGGTAAGGAGGGGAATGAAGTGGCATATGAGAGGCAAGATATGCAGATGAACATGATCAAGAAAATGAGGTGAAAAATAAACATGACATGTGTGTGTGTGTAGGTGTGTGTGCACATGTGGAAGAGAGACTCCCCTCTAGCTTGTTTGGAGCAATTATCTCTCTATTGCAATCACTGCTGTTGTCTGAGTACAATCATCTGTAAACACTAAATGTGCCTAGACCTTATTTAATGAGAGTGACACACATGTAAACAGATAAGCATGCGCGCACAGACGAGCTGTTAATGTCTGATGGCAGTAAGGAGCATGACACGCTTTTCTTACCAAAGCCTCAAGTTAGCAGGAAATAGAAACAGTTGCAACTCTCTTCTACAGAAATTCTGATCTCCATTTAAGTCATATGTGTGATAAGTAATATAAACTGACACCAGATCAGTTTCCTGCATTGATAACACAAAGTTCCGTCACACAACCCACAAGTTGATGAATAAAATCTTTACTGTGTGCAGTTTGTTGCTTCGGTCACATCCCTCTTTGTATTTATAATTTTTTAAATGAAATTAAATATAGGAATATATGCAGACATACTTTTCTCATATACCCAGAGCCTACAGGTTGATGCAAGGGGGTCAAAAGGGGCTCAAAACAAAAGCAGGCAGTGTGCAGTGATCAGAGTAAAAACAACAGTGGTGATAGTGACAGCAAGTGTGAGTGTGCATACTGCCATGATTGCATTGGTATGTTTGACATGTACCATGAATAATGTTACACTTTTGACATGTAGCATGAGTGATGATGATGATCACATGGGATTTCATCTACATCAAATTGTCTTCTTGAACTAGTTAGCAGGTATTGCTTCATTCAAACAAGTTTGGTCGCGTTAATCCACATATGTCAAAGAAAAAGTATGTGCCAGCTTTTTTTCTGGCTTCATCTCAGGCATCGCTGCAAATATGAGGAGTAAATTGGTTGAACAGAACTCAAACAACAAGATAAAATTGCCAGGAACAGGTTTTGATGGAAAAGAATGACATAAGGTGCTGCATTTGCTATCCTGGGAAATGAATCACCCAACTAACTCAGTTTCTGGTTGCAGTAAGACATCATTGTAAAAATATGCCCGATGATAATATCTTTTTCATTTTAATGACTTTTATATATTTAGAATATAAATGACTAGAATATCAATGACTCCACAGGAAATCTTGGCAAAAGTGCTACATTTTTAGATATAGGTACTTTCAAAACTATTCAGCTTGACTTTTTTTCAGGGAAAAGTTGCAAATGAGCCTAAAACGCGACATGCTTGACCTTTTGAAAGAAAAAGAATTAATCAAACCCTTTTTTGGCAAGTGACTTATCAAGGAAATAATGGTCTGTATACTATCATAAAATGATGAATAATATAAAATGATAAATGTGAATATAAACCATACAATTCCTTTAAAACCACTAAAACCATGCTGTGAAACAGCAGGAATCAGCGAGAGAGAACATGCTAGATATTTCCAAAAAAAGTGTCATTTGTTAATTAAATAAACATTTATGCTCCAGCACAGTGATGAATATTAGAGCGGCATCCATCTTATTTTGTGTTTCAGGGAGAAAGTAAGTAGACCAGACATGCAAATGATGGATCAGATGAAAAACTTCCAGGACAAATTGCAGCGTTCGTCGCTGACTTACTCATCTGGATCAGACTTAAATTCACTGAACAATACCTCAGTGATGTGAAAGCAGTAGCTAACATACCATCTACTAGCATTCAACCATCATCATCATCATCATCCATGGCAGTTGATGAAGGTCTTGCTGTGGAAATTGGGTCAATCATATGTTGATCATCTTTTTTTTTTTTCTTTAATCTCCCCTTCATTTTTTCTCCTCGGTGCTTACAGGTAGCTGCATCCACTGGCACAGAGCCAAAAGTGTCTGGTTGGTGCAGCTGGCTGTCAGTCAGGAAAGGAACCAGTTAGTTGCAGATTAATGTGTCTTATGGGCCAGTTTCTGGGAAAGAAAGTTATGTACTCACTATGTGGATGAATGAATTAGCCAGGCACATTGGACCACAGCAAAAGGCAAAATTTTAGTTGAGCCACCAATCTACAGTGTGTTATGGACCAGTCAGACCTAAAAACATCCGCCTGGAAATTTCTCAGTATGCCAGATGATGTGTGCTTTTTATGGTTAACTAATGTATAGGTGTGACGGCCCAGCTTAACTGTTTTTCTTTTGTTCGTAGGTAGGTGTGCTATGGGCGGTTCCAGTGATCAGAGCATCTGGCTGTAGCGCACCTGCCTATATAAGGCTGTGAGCTGTTTTGCTCTGCCCCTCTCGCTCAGCCCACAGCTTAGTTTGATCAGACACTGACTTGCAATCACTTGACACCACTGATTGTCCACGTTTACACGCTGCATTCACATACTTTGCGTTATTTCTTTAAATAAATATATCTGTGTGTATTTACAGCGTGGTCTTCCCTCATTGTTGTCACGGCTCTCTGTGCCGGTCGTGACAAGGTCAATTTAAAGAAACTAGTCAGGTTCAAGAACTGGAGCGAAGACAAAAACTGTCAAAGTCCAGTGAGAAACTGTAAAATTATTACTGAAGATTACTTTAAGACTGTAATACAGTCAGGGCTGCACGGTGGCGCAGTGGTTAGCACTGTGGCCTCACAGCAAGAAGGTTGCTGGTTCAATCCTTGGCTGGTTTGGTCAATGGCCTTTCTGTGTGGAGTTTGCATGTTCTCCCTGTGTATGCATGGGTTCTCTCCAGGTACTCCAGCTTCCTCCCACCATCCAAAGACATGCATGTTAGGTTAATTGGTCACTCTAAATTGCCCCTAGGAGTGAGTGTGAGCATGAGTGTGGTTGTTCATCTCTCTGTGTGTGGCCCTGTGATGGACTGGCAAGCTGTCCAGGGTGTACCCTGCCTGTCACCCAAAGCCAGCTGGGATAGGCTCCAGCTTCCCCATGAATTGGAATAAGCGGTTCGGAAAATGAATGAATGAATGAATGTAATACAGTCTCTGTACTGTAATAAAGTGATGATAAGTGACTCAAGACTTTTGCACAGTATTGTATAGCAGCAATCTCTGATAGATAGATTTTTGTATTTTACTTGCACATGCACAAGATTTCAAACTCATACCGTAAGAAATATACATAAAAGAACACATGATATCGAAAGCTCATGAAGTGGAAAACCACGAGTCAAAACTCAAACAGTTGGAATAAAGAGAACTGGATTTTATGAAAACGAATTGCATTTGGCAATTTTCAAACATTAAACATGCTGTGTTCCATTGAAAATCCTTAATGTAAACAAACTCATGATTGTTTACAACAACCACTCTGCATGAAATAGAGGCAATTTATCCTCACTTGCCTTAGTGGAAACAGACACTTGTAAACATTGTCATCCTGCAGTAAATCAGAGGAGGAAATGAAATAGAAATATGTATTATTCTTCATCTGCACCAATCATTGCCTTTACACTGAAATAACAAGTCGTGAAAAAAAACAAAATATTAATTTTAACAAGGAACTGAACAAGTGGGATACCTGTCTGAAATAAGGACAGAAAGAAAGAAAGAGATTAGAAATTCTCTATGATTCAAACACCAGAGAGATGGAATTCTTCCAAGATGAGACTACAGAGTTCAGAGCTCTGGCAGCCTGACCAGAGGAACTGTGCCGTGATGGGTTGAACAAAGTTATTGACCGTATCAGGAAAGACTTCCTGCATCTGTCCTTGTGGCAGCAGCACTGCCAGCGCAGGATGTGGTGGAGAGGGTGTGAAGGATTATCAAAGATGGATACCCATCCCTTCCAAAGTGTCCAGCTTGCAGCTGATAACAGACCTGGTCTTCCTGATCACTTTCTTCATCATATTACTGTCTCTGCTCAGATGTTGCAGTCCTAGATCACCATGGCAAAGAAGATAAATAGGCATCCTGTGGTTTGTGGATACGCTCATCCTTTAAAGATCTGTATGAACTTCAGTGGACAGGTTGTCCTGCTCATGATGTCTCTAGTATTTGACCAGTGTTGCTGCATTTTGGTTTGGCAAGACAGATTAGAAATTTGTCTGACTGTGTTTGCACTTATTCAGAGTTTGTATGAGACTTTTTTCAGTGGAACATTGCTAAGTTCATTTTAGCTAGTGTTGAACACAAAAATCAACTTGGGGAAATAAAAGAAAAAGGGTAGAGGAGAGGCTGCTGGAAAATGTCCCATGCATTGGATTTTTGAGGAAACTGTCCATAGTCACTCCATGGCTGATGCAGGCAACCAAGAAAGTCTGCTTCTGTTCACTCTAAAGTCAGACAAACACTGCAGTAATGTAAAAAAAATAAAATAAAAATCAGGTGCAAGGTTTTTTAAAAATAGTTTTTGGCTTACTTTATTTATTGTACATTTTAGGTGGGTTTTTTTTTAACCTAGAAATAGGTCATATAGAGTCTATACGTATTAAATTAAGCTATGCAAAGTACTCTGGCATTTGTTGTATGAGAGAAACATGTATGCACTGTCACATTAAATAGAAGACACATCCATATATAAAGATGGAAAAGTCAGAGTATCCTCCATCTTTTAGGGATATATGACAGTAATGATGGGTGCAGATATCACATAGCTTAAAACTGAGTAAGAGCTAGTAATATATAAATGGAAAAATGAATGGCACAACTCATATAAAATTTACAAAAAAAGAAGTAAATGTAAGATTGCCATGTTTGCATAAAGGTTTACTGTGTGAATATTGCTCTGTCTCTAAGTATAGGCAGTGATATCCAAATTAAGCAAAAAGTTTCCTGTAAGACTCAAAAGCTGGTTTTCCTTGGAGACAACAGATGCATTTTGGCCATCCGTCATCCTGTCTTCCTACACTAACTTCCTGCAGTTTATTGGTCAATAAAACTGATGGTTGTATGTCTATAAAAGATGGGACTGTGCAGGTGTCTCTTTGTAAAAAAAAAAATGAGAAGAAAAAGAGTAAAGTTTTGGCAACTCTCAGATAACTTCTGCATAAGTCCCAGAATTAAATTGGTGGTCTTGGGACGTGCACAAAGTCGTCAGGCCAAGTGATGCAAGCTTTAACGTTTTCTGCATCGTTTAACTCAAACTTAGCTATAGTAACAGACAGCCAGGGTCCTCTGTGCAGCTGCCTCGTGCGCTGAAAATTTAAATAACCGATCCTCACAAAGCAGGATGGATCTCTAAGAAGACACTAAAGCTTTTCAGCAGACTTAGTTGGTAATGTAATTAAGAACTGTCACTTACCAGGGCTAGCAGAGGTCAAGATGAAAAGTAGGGCACCAAGAAAACTTTCCCAGAGGATAGCTTTCAGGGGAGTGCTTGGCATCTCAAATCCCTTATTTGATTGGAAAATAGGAAGATGTAGCACTATTGTGTTCTGTAGTAATACCTACACAAATAACAAAACAAAGAGTATTGGGCTTATACCACAGCCAGTGTCAACATAAACTTTGTTGACTGCTGAACAAAGAAGAAAATGAAGATGTGCATGCTTCCAAAACAGAGCAAAAATGTCAAACACATCTAAACATCGCACATCAAAGAGATACAATAGGTATGAGGTATGAAATTGGACAGTACCATTTATAACATAATCTGATGCTGTCCATGTCCCATGTGAAGCTGCCTGTGTGTATTTCTTCTGGTAGCACAGCCTCCATCCTACATTTCCCCTCTATATTTGTCAAAAACACACTGAGTTGCTTCGAAGTTCTAGGTATTGGTGCCAATTCAAGGGCTTTGTTTGTTCTAAAAAGTAACCACCCTTATTATTTGGTTATTTCTTTGGCATAATGTAACAAAGTTTGGTGGGAGTGTTGCCAGAATATTCCTTCAAGCATGCACACATCTTCTCCCTCACATGTTACTTCAACAAAGCTGTAACTCTCTGTTCACTAGAAAACCCTCCAACTAAAGCATGCCTGTTTAAGCGACAGTCCCAGTTTAAAGCAAGCAGCTAATTTCCAAATATACTTGAAAACAACTAAAATACTTTACTGCTTCCAAGATGAAGAATTGAAATCTATGACAGCGGAACATAACGAAGTACTTTAATTCAGCCTTCACCTCTAATCTGCCTACTGTGTCAACACCGTGCACATTTGTGTTCGGGTCAGTATGAGGCAGGGGCAGATCTACGGGGGGCCGAGGGTGGGTAACTGCCCCCCTGTTTTAGACTCTTCCCCCACATGTTTTATTTCCAAAAACTAACCATCCATCTATTTCTTAAAGCTATAGTTCGTAATCTTGCTCAGATACATTTTTTCACTCGTGGTGAAGTGGTTCCGCATTCTGATAGTCTATACATTTTATAATCATGAACAATAAGACATTTTGTTAGACCCCTGAGTTTAATGAAATCTATAAAAACTCTGACCAATCAAAACATTCAGACCAAAATGGAGTTGTTCATTTCTCCTATTTTGTAAGCTTCTTCTCCTGGACCCCCTCCTCCCCCTCCTGCAGCACATACCTGATAGCCACACCCTGCATATAAATACCGTGTTAGGATGAAAACACAAAGTAGTGAAGAAGAAACTTGGAAGGCAAGCATGCCTGATAAAAATGCAGACGGAGGATTTCCCTGAGTTCCCCCAAGTTCAGGTTGGGTGGAGGGTGGAGTGTGTCTCACCCAGGCGTGTCTCAAACAGATTATTGATTGGAGGGGGAGGAGCTGTCGTGGGGAGGGTGCTAAGGTGTGGACCCAAATGCAGAGTAGAGGCGAGGGTGCAGAGTCAAGTAGGTCTTTATTTCATGTGCAGGAACACTAAGGGTGTAAATACACTACACAAAACGAGACGCGGGTGACGTGAATGAACTAACTACAATGGGTGAAACTACAAATAAGACCAAAACTAAGACACAAAAAGTCCAAACCAAAACATACATCATGACAGTAAAAACTTCCCCAGCTCAAGATTTACCGATAAAGTAATCAGAAAAAAAAATTCACTTTGTTTACTGGAATGTTTTTGTGTGATCTATTTTGAGTCAGTGGTTGAAATTTTTCCTTCCCACTGTCGCCAGTGTGCTTGCTCAGGATGGGAGATTGAGTTGGATTGAGTTGGAACTCAATCTGTTGGTTTCCTTATATAGGCTATTATGAATTGGCCTTCATTATGTTTTCCCCTCTGTCTGTAAAGCGTCTTGAGATGGCATTGCCGTGATTTGCCGCTATATAAATAAAGTTGAATTGAATTGAAATCTGTTATGCTGGTTTATCTTTCCATCCATCCATCCATCTTCTGCCGCTTATCCGGGGTCGGGTCGCGGGGGCAGCAGCCTAAGCAGGGAAGCCCAGACTTCCCTCTCCCCAGCCAACTCTGCAGGGGGGATCCCGATGCGTTCCCAGGCTAGCTGAGAGATATAATCCCTCCAGCGTGTCCTGGGTCTTCCCCGGGGTCTCCTCCCAGGGGGACGTGCCTGGAACACCTCACCAGGGAGGCGTCCAGGAGGCATCCTGACCAGATGCCCGAGCCACCTCAACTGGTTCCTCTCGATGCGGAGGAGCAGCGGCTCTACTCTGAGCCCCTCCCGGATGACCGAGCTCCTCACCCTCTCTCTAAGGGTGAGCCCGGCCACCCTGCGGAGGAAACTCATTTCAGCCGCCTGTATACGAGATCTCGTTCTTTCAGTCACGACCCACAGCTCATGACCATAGGTGAGGGAAGGAACGTAGATCGACTGGTAAATCGAGAGCTTCGCCTTCTGGCTCAGCTCCTTCTTCACCACGACAGACCGGCGCAGAGCCCGCATTACTGCAGACGTTGCGCCGATCCGTCTGTCGATCTCGCGCTCCATCCTTCCCTCACTCGTGAACAGGACCCCGAGATATTTAAACTCCTCCACTTGAGGCAGGACCTCACTCCCGACCCGGAGAGGGCAATCCACCCTATTTCGGCTGAGGACCATGGTCTCAGATTTGGAGGTGCTGATTCTCATCCCAGCCGCTTCACACTCGGCCGCGAAGCGCTCAAGCGAGAGCTGGAGATCACGACCAGATGAAGCCAACAGGACCACGTCATCCGCAAAAAGCAGGGACCCAATCCTGAGGCCACCAAATCGGATCCCCTCAACACCTCGGCTGCACCTAGAAATTCTGTCCATATAAGTTATGAACAGAATCGGTGATAAAGGGCAGCCTTGGTGGAGTCCAACCCTCACCGGAAACGAATCCGACTTACTACCGGCAATGCGGACCAAGCTCTGACACCTGTCGTACAGGGACCGGACAGCTTGTACAAGGGGGACCGGTACCCCATACTCCCAGAGTACCCCCCACAGGAGCCCCCGGGGGACACGGTCGAATGCCTTCTCCAGCTCCACGAAACACATGTAGACTGGTTGGGCAAACTCCCATGCCCCCTCCAGGACCCCAAAGAGGGTATAGAGCTGGTCCACTGTTCCGTGACCAGGACGAAAACCACACTGCTCCTCCTCAATCCGGGATTTGACTATCCGGCGGACCCTCCTCTTCAGGACCCCTGAATAGACCTTACCAGGGAGGCTGAGGAGTGTGATTCCCCTGTAATTGGAACACACCCTCCGGTCCTCCTTCTTAAAAAGGGGGACCACCACCCCAGTCTGCCAATCCAGCGGTACTGCCCCCGATGTCCACGCGATGCTGCAGAGGCGTGTCAGCCAGGACAGCCCCATAGCATCCAGAGCCTTAAGGAACTCCAGGCGGATCTCATCCACCCCCGGGGCCTTGCCGCCAAGGAGCTTTTTGACCACCTCAGCGACTTCAGCCCCAGAGATAGGAGAGTCCACACCTGAGTCCACCAGCTCTGCTTCCTCATCGGAAGACGTGTTGGTAGGATTGAGGAGGTCTTCGAAGTATTCCTTCCACCGACCCACAATGTCCCGAGTTGAGGTCAGCAGCTCCCCACCTCCACTGTACACAGTATTGATGGAGCACTGCTTCCCCCTCCTGAGCCGCCGGATGGTGGACCAGAATCTCCTCGACGCCGTCCGGAAGTCTTTCTCCATGGCCTCGCCGAACTCCTCCCATGCCCGAGTTTTTGCCTCGGCAACAGCCGAAGCCGCATGCCGCTTAGCCCGCCGGTACCCATCAGCTGCCTCCAGAGTCCCACAGGCCAAGAAGGCTCGATAGGACTCCTTCTTCAGCTTGACGGCATCCCTCACTGTTGGTGTCCACCAACGAGTCCTGGGATTACCGCCATGACAGGCACCAACGACCTTACAGCCACAGCTCTGGCCGGCCGTCTCAGTAATAGAGGCACGGAACACAGCCCATTCAGACTCAATGTCCCCCGCCTCACTTGGGACATGGTTGAAGCTCTGCTGAAGGTGGGAGTTGAAGCTCGCTCTGACGGGGGACTCAGCCAGACGTTCCCAGCAGACCCTCACAACACGTTTGGGTCTGCCAGATCTGGTTTATCTTTGTTTTTCTTAATATTTAAAGAAATATTTTTATTTACATCTCAGGTGCAGTTTTAATTTTCTGTCTTTTGCAGGAAAACACCAACCAAGACTGTTATAAATTGCTGCTACAAAATCATTTTGCTATGGGTGATGGTGGGTCTTGAAGCCAAACCAGTTGAGAACCACTGGTCTAAACTAAGCTGACTTCTGCAGGTGTGATGGACCATTTCTTGCTTCATAATATTAAAAACTGAACTGAATAATGAAATGAAATGAAAACTGAATAATTTTCAAATTGTGATGCCAAAATGAAAGGAAGCTTTAAAAGTAGAAACAATTCCTATATTTAGGGGGTAAAGAAGTAAGAGGAGAGACATGTGGAGCTTTACTAATGTGGCCAATTAATCTTATCAGTAATTGTGATAAAACTAAATAAGATCCAAATCCTTTGATAGAGAAGGTCTGAGAAACTTATTACATAATTCTTGTGGTCACCATTGTTCAACATGATCATCTGAACAATCTTGTTGCTGAGCAATCAGTCTGGAGAAACAGTTTGCAAAAGCACCAGATTTGGATGTTGGAAGAGTTTTTGTGAACAGCACAATAATAAGCTTTAGTTCTCCAAAAAGCGATGGCTGATATCAGTCCTGTTATGTGGTTTTAACGTGTTATGTGTGCCTATTGGTGCTACATATGGGGTATTTTCACATACTGCCCCAAGGATGTCCAGTGCCATCCTGCCAGGACCTCTTTCTATTTGTTTGCCACCATGTGTAAAATTCTCCAGTTCTGCCATTAATCTGGGGTTTCCACAGTACAGGAGGCTGCAGGTTCAGGACTACAAGTGAAAGACCTGAATTTTCAACTGTCAGCACTTTTTATGTGTTATTTGTACACACTGATACACATCAACTTTTGCCGTGTCAGTGCGGGTAATAAACCAAAAGCTTGAACCTTTTACACCTCTCTCTTCATGCTACCATGAAGAGAGTACTGTGAAAAATGAAGGCCCTGAAACTGCAGCCTCCTGTACTGCAGAAATCCCTTAAATGTGCCTTCCAGTGTTTTACATAAAGAATTGCATTTGTTTTTTCTAAGTGATGAACTTCACATCCTTAATGGGAGAAGTTTTCCTATCCATCCATCTGCAACGATTATCCAATGTCAGGGAGAGAATAATGTTATGTTAAGCTAATGCTAATTTTAGCAGATTTCCTATCCAGTCTATGATAGAACACTTGTCATACAAGGGTCAAAGTAAATCAAATGAAGTTGATCTGACTTAAACATTTTTTTTTTTTTTTAAAAAGACAGCGTTAAAAGGTTAATGTAAGGTTATTGCATGCAGTCCATGTGTTACACGTTTTTCCATTGTTAAAATGCCGTCACATGAACCACAGAAACATACTAAGAAATACATAATTAGTTTAGTTGCTGTAATGTAGTTAACTATAGTTTAAACCATGTCAGTATTATTATCCAAAATGTTTTAAACCAGGAATCTCTGCAAACGTCTTCAGGTGAGTCGAGTTTTCAATGAGATGGATGCTGCTTTAGTAAAACTACTCTGCTATATATGATAGTTGAGTGGTTTATTTTTTAAATGAACTAACAGGCTGATCTTTGTAATCAGAATGAAAAGTCCCCGAGTGGTGTTATAACTGGTTTGGCATCACACTTCATAATATTAGATGATAATATTGATACATGCAAAAGACTGTGGTCTCTTCATTACTCACCATTGATTAATACTATTACTTGACCATTACCTGGTCAAGCAGGGCCAGATATGCTGCATCATATTTTCTTCTGTCTTTTTTACTACTTGAAGTCTCTCTTGTTGGTTTATCATAATTTCCCATTGGTACTTTTCCAAATTAATCCAGTGCCAAAACTCCCAAGTTTTATGAAGCCTTGCCGCCCCCCCTCATTTGATAAACATAGGCTCCAGAAGAAATAAACTGGTGGTAATTTGAGTGGCAGAAAATTTCTCGAATTTAAAATTAATGTATATCTGTGCAATACATAAGTGGTAAGGAACCATTTGTAAATAATTCATGTGATTTAATACAATTCATAGTGTCAGTGTCTTTCATATAATGCGTAAAATCAGCGTAATGTAATGTTGCTTATATATATATATATATATATATATATATATATATATATATATATATATATATATATATATATATATATATATATATATATATATGTCATCATTCGTCTGAAAAGTACAGAGATCACTCAGTCCAAGTCTTATCTGTCCCCACAACGTAAACCGTACCAGAACATTTATAGAATTCAGACCAGCATTATATCCAAAACAACCCAGGATTTCTGAGAACTAGAGGCATTAAAACTTTAGTTGGGCATTAAAACGCTCAACTAGACACAACAACAGTTGAACCTGTGTCCCTTTTTTCTTTTTGATTATTTGAAAACATTTAAAAATTGATAAAGAAAAAAACATAAAGTATACCTTCATAAGGTAAAGTAACCACCTTCCAAATGGCGCTAGAGTTTGCTTTGTAAACTGCTATTCTTCACCTTTGTAGGCTTTGCTGTGTTATGTTAATTTTTTTAATGTAGCAGTTTTCTGTCATTATAATATTGAAAACATCAGATGGAAAAATATAAAAATGACAAAAAGCAGTAATAATGGCAGAAACAAACAGGTTCTTTGCAATAAATATGATGCCTGCATCAGCGACTGATGATGAGAAGTCATTATCGGGTTGGACGAGGATCCATCCGGTGACGCATTTTTCACCTGTTTAGAATGCAGCGTTATCGGTTGGTTAACCACCCACTGCCAACCTTTCCCTCTCGTCCCTCTCAGCTCTCCTCTCTATCTTTAGACATGCCTAGCAAACTGTTTCATGCTCTGTCTCTTCAGCGACACCTCAGAAAGCCTCTCCCCCTCTCTCTCCGTCTGCTCTCCTGTAGACAGATATGCCTGGCTCTGCCCATTATCTTTCCTAATAGAAACCTGTTTTCTTACCAAACATTTTTCTCCCAAATCTCAATTTCAGCAAATCCGTGTCTTCCAAGCCATCATCTCTCCAAATGCCTAACCACTTTTATCTCTGTGTGTTCAGCACCTTTGCAGACTGAATTCAGGTGGAATTGTGTTTTGATGAAAACTAATTTGGTGATCTTTGTGCCATCAGCTGCATGTTTTTGGGCAAATTAAAGGGGAGAAGATAGAGAGGAAAAGGAAAGGAATAAGAATATTTTAAAGTCATATCCTTATTTTTAAGCCATTGAGGCTGAGTATATGTGTGTGTGTGTGTGTGTGTGTGTGTGTGTGTGTGTGTGTGTGTGTGTGTGTGTGTGTGTGTGTGTGTGTGTGTGTGTGTGGGAATGTGACTGGCTTTGCATTATGATGAGTGTATGGGGGTGGTAGAGTGTTGACATTCAGAGCACAATGACTCCATAAGCAACAGGATAATTAATGTATTTGAGCGCCCAGATTCAAACACAACCATTTTTCTGTCTACTCTTTTTAAAGACAACCGTTTCCTTTGCTTTTCTAATTCTCCACTGTAAGTGGCCGAGCAGGTGTATGTATGGGTGACATCGAGAGCAGATTAGTGTGTTTGTGCAGAGAAACAATGTGGAACAACGTTGGTTTCTGCTGCGCTACCAGGCACAGAAACTCATTTAAGCTGCAGCATCAGTTCAGAAGAGGCCCACGGCTGGAGTTTTTCCCAGTCTGACACCGAGAAAGGCTCACGTTTTTACTCCGTTATCAGAGCTCCTCTCTGGGCCGAGCCTAGCAGGAGGCCTGGCTGCTTCGCCGTTCCTCCAGGCAAGACAGATAGCAACCAATCACTGGCACCAAAGAGACTCCCTCCAGGCACTCTCTGTAGACTTGCATTAGCATATCCAGGTGTGTGTGTGTTTGTGTGGACTAATCAAAATGCATTAGGGCTTCTTGGTGTGCAGTGTGTGTGGGCTTAGCCTGAGCTTAATTCCCGGTCAAACTGTAGTGTCTGATGATATTTTGTTTACTTTTGTACCTCCTTATCATCTGAAAAGTCCAAACACACACACATGCCTGCGCCCACACAAACAGACAAAGCTTCATCACAGCAGCCCATGTCTGAGCTGGATTCACCGGAGCTTCTCATCTATCTCATAACACATGATTTATGTGAAAATTATTTACTGCTACAAATACTCACACCAGGATGCACACACACCAACGCACACAGTCTGTCATCACATTTATGACAGCAAGTGTGCCGCGCCAAGGGGATATTGGACTTTCTCTTCAGTTATCAATGTTTCAGTTTTGATTGATGACCTTTATTGTAATTATTTATTGAAAAGCAGGAATGGGATAATTAGAAAAGGTCTGGAGAGGAGGAAAGTGCTGATCCAGTGAGAATTTTGAGGAGGAAACCGGAACGCTGAAAGGTGATAAAGTTCACAGATCTCCTCAGAATTCTGTGTCAGCGGACGGGAGGAGGGGCGAGATCTGCAGGAGGAATCAATGATCGGAGCTAATGGCATACTAATGATGTAACCATTCATCCATAGAGAGAGGAAAGAAAGACAGAAAGAAAGAAATGAAAGCGACACACAGGTTAAATTGACGCCTAATCAAAACAAGTCAAAGACAAGGTGAACTGGAGACCACGGCGAGAGACAAAAAGTCTCTGAACAGGTTACAAATGTGCTACTTCCACTCTTTCCACTTTACAGAATGAATAAATAATACTCATCAATTAGATGTTTTCTACATTAAATGCTGAGAAGCGATTCATCTGCAGTACATTTGCAGCTTGTCTTTAATGTTGGGTACTTAGATTTTAATTATCATATAATCATAGAAGTGATGTATCACTATCTTTAATAGCAGAAACTTGAAAATCAAAACAACACAGTCACATCTGCTGTCAATACCCCCCCCCCCCCCCCCCCCCACCCCACCCCCCCTTCCTTTTTTTGTGTTAGCGTGTCTCAACACGAGGCTTCTCCTCAGCTCAAATCTAGCAAATTAATGCATAACGATTTAAAGAGAATTAAAAGGACGCTGGATAACTCCTAGAAGTGCTGATCTGGCAGGTCTGCAGCATGTTAACAGTGTGACATTATAGGGATGCAAATTTTGTACGATGCTGATGTAAAACTGCTGCTGTTTTTTGACACAACCACTGCCATCCTGAACTCCTATAGACTTTATCTGGAGGAGCCGTTTGTGGGAACACAATTGACTGAATCAGTCAGAGCAGACTAGGCTCTGCAATTTCTCCTGTACAGTGTCTGTGGTGTCCAGCTGAGGCTGTAAGTGAATAGAAAATTCACGGCAATTTGGCTTGTTCACACGCCGACACTGGAAATTCTGCCTCCCCTCCCATGCTTGCTGCATTTTCCACCCTCGGAGGCAGTGAGAAGTGTCTGACCACAATCTCCTGTTGTTTGCTGGATGTGACAAAGAGGCCACTGTGGACAACAGCATGCTTTCATGAGTGAAAACAAGTTTTACTGGACCACAGCTGTCAAATGGTAAAACGCGTTTGCGTTTGCTTTATTCTACATACAGTCATCAACACCGTCAAGAACTCACATCAAGAACACGGACAGGAAAAGAATAAAAAACTTGGAGTGTGGAACAACGTACATTTCCCAGTAACAGTCTCCATCTTGGGTATTGAATTGAAAGAGGAGAGACCACAAACCTGTAACAATGTGCCTCCCTCAGTCAGCTGAGGGAAGCGCATGTAATAGTTTGTTAGCTATACAGCCAACAGGAGCAGATTTTTCCATGATTATGTGAAGTTATACATCATATCGTTGTGAGATATGGTCAGCTAAGTAATGGAGAAAGTGGTCCGTGTCCATCCCATGTTTAATAGGAGAAAGCAGTGATTGTTTGCCTGAACTGTGATGACCAAAACGCTTGTCAGTTTAAACTTATCGTCCCTCTGATTCCAGCAAAAGTTCAAATAAACTGAAAGTGTGTCTGTCCAATTTGTTAAGGTTCATTTACTTTAGTTCACCACTTAGACAATGACACCAGTGTTGCTGAGTTTTGATAACTCCATTATCTGTGTGTAAAATGAACAAGCATGACTTCGTTTAGATAATTGTGGTGAGGAGATTTTATTTGTGAAATTGGCATTATTTGCTGTGATTGTTAGACTTTAATGCTGACCCTCTAAACATCATCAGAAAGAATTCTTTTGGTAAAGCAGCCATTGGTCATTGTGTTGTTTGGCAAGACACTGTTTTCCTTGCTTTCAGTGTTGGCATTGCTGGTGTGTGAATGTATAAATGTTTTGTGGTGGTCAGACTGGTCAGACTGGTCAGAGTGGTCATTGATGTGGATTTGCCACACTTCCACCAGTCAGCCCCAGTTCAGCTGTGGCAACACTGGTAGCTTACCAAGTATGAATGGGTAGGGAATGAATAATGTTTTTAATATAAAGTGATTGGTGCGTTGAAAAACACGAAAGGTATCCAACCATTTAATCATTTGTTTGTTTGGTTTTAGCATAACCAGCCAAGCATAACTGTGAACTCCTAAACCAGTAGGATTCTTCTTCTGGGGATACTGAATCACAGCAGCACCTGCTAAGTTATCTGATCATGGGCCAAAGCTGTAGACTAGCATGTCTCAACAGGTGGTATTCCCTCCTCCAGGGGGCATTCAGACACAGTGGAGGGGGACTGGGAGCAATATTTTTACTAGGGGGCATGAAGTATTCTTGGGGGAGCGTTGGCAATCCATTGTGACTCATTTCCAGGTAATACTCTCTGAGTTGTTGCGCCCTTACTCTCCGACACGGTCACTCAGGTCGGCTGACCAGCACCTCCTGAGTGTACCAAAAACCCACCGTAAACTCAGAGGGGACAGAGCCTTTTCAGTTGCAGCTCCAAAACTATGGAACAAGCTGCCTTTGCACATCCGACAGGCCTCTTCTGTACCTGTTTTTTAAATCACGTCTTAAAACCCACCTGTTTTCACTGGCTTTTAACACCACCTGAGATGTTGACATTATTAATCTGACTGTATTTATCATGATTCTACCAGTTTTAGAAATTTTATATGTTTTTGCACTCTGTATTTGTATTATGATCATTATCTCTGTTTTATTCTGTACAGCACTTTGGTCGACTGTGGTTGTGTTAAAAGTGCTATATAAATAAAGTTGCAGTTGCAGTTGCAGTAATACAGAGTAAAATTACATATTTTCATCAGGAAGATACAAGTTGACTTAAAAGCAGCAAAGGTAAGACAGGCTGTTTTTTTTATTCAGTATTTGTGGGTTTAATTGTGTTTTGTTGGGGTGGCAGTGCTTGCTACAGAGTTTTAATTTGATTTCTTTCAGACATTTTCATACGCTACATAAAACTGTATAGATTGTCCGTACTGCACAAATGGGTTAGGTCTCACAATCCAAGTACCACAGTCAGGTACCCGCAGTTAACTCACCTAGTATGGTTGGAGCTTAACGATGACATTTATTGGATGCTTTGTGATGTTGCTTTTAACCCTTTCATGCATGAAGGCCCGATAGTGGACACCCATTTACAATCTGTTTTCTTGCATATTTCTGAATGAAGATGGTATTTTAGTAAATAAACCATTTCAGTGAATGTTAGTGAGTCATCCAATTAGTTTTCTATCACTGGAGAATAAATAGATATTTTATATCATTTAACATAATGTAATTGCACAAGTTTGCCTTTGCAATAAATAGGAAAAGAAAATGATACAGCTACTGTATATTTTATACAAGATTTACATCATATAATTATGATCACATTATTTTATAAATATTTTAGAAAATATATTCAAACAAATTATAAATCATGATAAATTCTACTTATCACTAATAAACAAAAGAGAATAATTGCATATGTCTGTCAGTAAAATACTGAATTTAAAAATGCTGCATTGTTTGTTATCAATTTTTTTTTTAAAAAGGGTTAAATAAGATGCATTTAACAGTATTTTTAATGTTTCTCAGCATTCCATATGTAATTTCTGTTCACATAGTTTAAGTTTCACTGCTGGATTTCTTCATGATGAAACAGAACAATGAACAGGCAAAACATTAAAGCTACATTAACTTTGCAGGCAAATCTGACTTTTCATGTGTGACTTCTTTTTTTTTAATTTGGTCTGAAAAGCTTATATCTGATTCTGTCGTCCACGAGTCCACGTATTTCATACATGGTACTAAAGCAGACCCACATCTGTTGTTTTGTGATCTCAGTCTGAACAATCATGTCAAATTTAATTTATGTCACTGACGCCACAATCTGCGCCAGTGATGGCTGGACATGGTCAGATTGAAAGTAAACCATGGACAAAACAATACTGTATCATAATTATGTTGGCTTTGATTGCGCAACAGCTTAAAAATTGATACACAAACTCATGAGTAGCATCGATATTTTTCCTTCTGTTAACACAGCATGTTGTATGTGACGTCATTCATTCATTTCATTTTCATTTTCAAGGTTTATTTCAGACAAGTTCTTTATTTATAATATTTACAATATCTACATCTCTACATTTCATGTCTAAAAAGGGCTAAGCAGAAGTACAACCTTACATTACCCTACCTACTCCATTTCTGCCATACATTGTAACACTCCAACTCTACACTCAAATCTCCCACTTCAAAATAAAAATTGCGCATTTGCTTCTCACATTATCTTCTGTGTACGCAGGTCACTTCAGGTCACATGTGTCACATTTAAATTTTGATATGAACAACCATACACACCCACACACACACACACACACACACACACACAAACTGATCTTCGGAAAAATAAACAATAAAAAAAAACTAAAAAAAAAACATTGTGCCCAAAGACCTAAAGTATTCTTAACCTACATCCAAATGGTGGGGATGGTAGGGGATCTGAGTAATGGACTGGATCCTAAAAGGTTGAGAATCTCTGGTTTAAACTATCTTAGCGGTCAAATTGGGAAATTTAAAAACCAAACTGGGAAAAAAAAAATGAAAAAAAAATTGACCATGTGTCACAGTCAAACTTGTTTTTGGACAAAAAATGGCTTTGAACAAGAAATCAAATTCATCTTGATTATACAAATAACTTTTACGTACATAATTTAATGAGAATATTATAAATCATACTAATTTCCACTCTTATTTTTCTTCTCTAAATAGAACAACAATAACTGTGCCATGTTAGCCAGCTGGCTAGCTCCCAGCTGCAGTCCCTTGGCAAGCTGTTGTGAAACCAGTGAACACCAGACAGTGACATCCTGAAGTGACAGAATCAGTGAAAGACATGACACATGCACAGCAACAGAAGCAGCAAAAGCTGCATAAATGACCCAAAGATGCCAGTCAAGTAAAATATATTATACCACTTTACTTAAGTGGCTATTAAAGGTTGAACTGAGCTATTTGAATAAAGTTATATTGAGAAATTTTTTTTTTCTTATACATAACACCAATGTGTGCACAGAGCTCAAGCATAATCATATTTGTCTTTCACCCCTTATCACTAAATGAACATTTGCAAGTGACAAGGAGACGGCTTAACCTTCAGCTTATGGCTGCTTGCCTGTTAGGAAGTCAGTTTCAGTCTTTGTTATTCCAGATACTACAAGAAATTATCATTTTATCTGGCTGCACAGCTGCAAGTGTTCTAATTCACCCTGTACAAGATACTCCTCCACGCACATAAGTCTATTGAACGCTCATTAGAAATGTGGTGAGGAATGCACAGCACAGAGCCAATAGGTGTGTTTTCTGCAGCAGGAATATGTATTCTGCAGAAAACTTTTTCTTTATATTTTTCTTTGTCGTCTAACAACATGGTGTAGCATTCTCTGACAAGCATATGGTTTTTAAATAGTTTTAATTTTCATCAATAACATGATGCATAGGACATGCCTACGTTTGAACTGATTCTTTTCAATAGAATTTGAATTGCTTTTTTTTTCCAGAGGTAGGTTTGGGGGAGAGAAAGAGGAAATTAGTGCCTTTAGATTTACACTGATAAATCCTGAAAATTTAATTTTAAGTCTTAGCTGAGACTGAGCTGAATGCTGAATTTCTGCTCCAAAACTGCTGGAAGTTGAAAGACTAAATTATTCCCACAGCTCTTTTCAGTGTGTCATAGGTAATCTACCGGTGCATTAAAATATGAATAAATAAACGTCAGACCTGAGGTTAGTTAACTAATCACCTCATTAGGTGAAGGAAGATTTAAGAGGAACTATGTCTGCTCAGGAATCAATTTAATAGGACAAAATGAAGTAAAAGAGGCTTTTTACAAGTCATTCATGAAAGTATGTAAGTAAGTGGTTTACTGGTGATTTTAAGTGATAAACAGTGGACTTGTGGGCACAGAATTTCACTGGTGCAACAACTGAAACCAAAACTGCACATGTGTAAAGAAGATAAAGGATTTTTATTTAAAACCAGGCACCAGAAACATACAGGCTGCCAGGTGCAGCATTTTGTCCATGGCAGAGGGACAAGCAGTTCCCAAACAACTGAAATGGATGAATGAACCGCGTATGTTGTGTTACAGCCACTGGATACATTTCTGTGGTTTCGATGGAGCCTTTTGAAGGGCAAAAACCTCCAACCCATTTTACACGTTGTACCTTCAAATTTCCTGTAAACTAACCAACTATCACAGCTTGATTTGTTTTGGCTTTTTTTTTTTTTCTGTTTCTTATTTGCACTGCAATCTTTTGAAACATGATAAATACTGAAATAGTTCATAATGTTCTGCACATTTAGAGTTTATAAACATATATGCTGGTACAAATGAAAAATGTGCGGGATACAAATAACTAACTTTACGTAAACAGTGTATTTCACCCTGTGCGAACACAAACATGAGCTTCATGAAATGAATTTCAGCGAATGGCAATAAAGAAGTTCATTACTTCATCTACAGGGGCACTACCGTTTTGATTATTTCCTTATTGCCTTCAGAATGAAAAAGTGTAGCATCTTGCTGTTTTATGAAGTAGGGCACATTATTGCTCAATAATATGGTGATTGCATAGACCTTAGACACAAAGCAGTTAAATGCTGAATTAAAATGAGATTTGATCACCCTTCTTTATTGCAGCTAACTAAAATAAGCATGTAGACAGTGATTCTTTTCCCTGTGAGAGCGGAGATAAAAGTGACCACTGCGGGAAAGGAGAAGCACAGTGAAGATGCCATTTACACTCACTGCAGAGACCTTTCACCAGACTTTCTTCAGCTTCCTTGTATGATTGCTTACCTCCTGCATCTATCCTGCCTCCCACCAAAAAAAAACAAAAAAACCCTTTTTCTATCATCCCTTTTATTTTTCTGAGCTTTTATCTGACTGGCTGTCGAGGGAAGGTGTATGTGGCTGCCTCGGTAATGTGACATTTAAACAATTTCACTTGATGCATGGCAGGATTCTGTCCCCGCTGTGTATGGATGTGTGCAAATCCGAAAACGTGAGACACATTTTTTTTTGTTGTTGTTTATGTTTTTATATGCATAAGCATGTGCTTAAAATTGGGTTGACAATCTGCCTGAATGTGAGCGGTACAGGCTCTTCTTCAGGTGCGCACGCATGCTGCTTTGGCGTTTATCTGACAAGCTGCTGTGTTCCCTACAATCATGTTGAAACTGTATTAGTTAAATGAGTATTTGAAACATATACAGCCTTCTGCAATTTCTTTCCCTTTTAATTCAAAAGGAAAACACAGAAAAGCATGGATTCAACCACAGTGATATTTTTAGGAAACAAGGTCATAAAGAAAGGGAAACGCCGACCAAATGTAAATTCATTTTGACACATCTGAGGTGATATAAGAGACATGGTTAAGTTCAGATAGAGAGACAGTTAAAGAAGACACCTTAACTCCATCAGGAAGAGAAAATACTCATCAAAGAAAAATGAATGCAATGAAAAGGAGTGTATGAGGAGGATGTGCGTGTGTGTGTGTGTGTTTGAGGGGCAGCCAAATGTGCAAAATCACAGTGCTCCCACCTCAATCAGGGAGAGTTCAACTGAAGGGTGACGAGTGTGTAGCAGAGGGGATGATGAAGAGAGCAGGGTTTTAAAAAAAAAAAAAAATGGACGAAGGAAATTAGATGAATCAATGGAGGCGTCTCCCAGGTTATTTTTCATTTTTTGGGGTCAATTGTGTTCCATTACTGGTGGACTGTTTGTCCTCAGTCACAGTTTCTGAATCTGAAGCAGAAAGGCAAGGGAGAGAGGGGAGGGAGGGGGAATCACGGGGGTGAATTTAGTTTCGCAATCTCCAAATTGATTTAGTGGAACCTACTGGAGGCTACAAACTGACCTCTGAATATAGCTTATTGTGCTCCTGCTGTGTGCTGTCAAACAGATGGGATTTCAGATCAGCGTCGAGTTATGACCTGACCACGCTAAGATGATAAGATGATTAAATATCTAATTCACTTTAGATCATTAACTTTAATCTGCTTATACTTGGAAGGCAGAAGAGGCGGCAAGGGAGGACAGGGAAGGAGGGGGAGGATAGGGGAGGAGCTCTGCACTCTGGCATCCATATTTTAAAATCCATCATGGGATCAGTATTATCTTTTCTGTCCATTTGATGAAATCAAATTTTTAAAAAAAGAACATCACTTAAAAAAAATGAAATGCCTCAGGAGGAAACGATCTCAGTCTGAGATCCATCTGTTGCAATATTTCATGTGACTGAGTTGACGTCAGTCGTAGGTTGGCGGAAGTCTAATAGACACTTAAGGCTGAACTTCATGGCTTTTGTCACACTGCTACCAAATATTTCCTCATGTATGCCATAGTTGTCTTCATTTAAAATGTGTCCTATTTTCCTGCATCTGCTTTCTATTCATAAATATCCACATGCAGAGGCACACGTGTTAACTCTGTGATACATTTCAGTGACTATTTTGGTGAAAAATGAACAAAAAACAAAAATTTAAGCGATCTCTGGCCAGACAAGAGTTTGTGTATAATCTCTGTCTGCAGTGGAAAGTCTGTAAACACATATTGCATGTACAGTACACTGATTGTGCATGCTGTAAATGGGAATGAAAGAGTTGGTTGCTTGGTGACAGGAGAGAAAAAGGCTGCAGAACCAGCAACAGGGAAAAATAAGAGTAGAAGCATCTGCATCACAGCTAGTGAGTTCTAGTCACAACAAGGAAATGCAGTATAGATTTTAGGACTGAGGTTATCTATCACTGAAATAAGCCATGGAAATGTGAATGAAGCTTTAGAAAGTTTAGAAAAGTTTATATTACTTTTTCCAAAATGAAATTTTCCTTCTTTTGCAGACAAATACTGATTACTTGGATTATTAAACTTCCAACTGTGGAGCCGCCTGCAGTGGACATCATTATAGCTGTGTGTCTGAAGGTCATGTGAAGTTTTAGCTTGTTTAAATCAATGCATTTTAAAAATTCTGCTAGGTTAAACTACAATAGCATGCCATTTTGTCATTTTTAAGTGTTTTATACAATCATAACGATACACCAAATAGTTTGGGTCACAAACTACAGTTGGGTGTTTTGCAGAGGAGATAAGACTCAACAATCCATGGAAAGATTTTCTTACATTACTATTTTATCTATGCTACTAGTTTCTTAATATTTTTATTTTGTTTCCTTGCTTTGTTAAATTATGATTTAACTTATCGATGTTGTTTTAAATACACAAGGAAAACCCAGTACTTTCTTATTTGTACAAAGAAAAAAAACAGTCAAGGACCACGTACTGTCTGTCCAGTAGCATGCAAAAAAAATCAATGAAAATCTTGCCTTTGAATGTTTCGTGACTTTTTTCCATTATACCATGTGACTGCATTTAACTTGACAGCTAACGATATTGTAACATTCTCAACAGAGACCGGTTTTAGAGACACAATGAAAAAAAGGAAATTAGAAAACCACATTAATGACACTGTGCGATATTATTGCACCACTTTATGAGACCTGATTTACAAATTAACAATCTCCGCACTACAGGGAGCTGTTCTCCCTTTCGTTCAGCTCGGATCCTGAGCTGCCTCTAACGCTTTATTTTATGTCATTTTTGACCAATCAGCTGAACAATCGGAGAAGACTGAGTCTTCCCTGAAGCAAGGATTAAACAGACAGGAGTTGAAACAAAGGTGTTGCAGAAGTGTTAAAAAAAAAAAAAGAAAAGAAGAAAATCTGCTTTTTGAGCACTGATGCATGTAAACTGTTTGGAGTAAAATGCAGCTGTGGGATAATTTGCCAAATAGCCGAACCTTTGAAAAACATCAACACTTAACAGTCATCTGCTGACCTTTTTATTTTGTGTCCTTCTAAAAGTACAAAATTCTCCAATTGGGATTAATTACGTCGCCATGTTTTATGGGCAGACAAAGAGAAATGTTTCTACATAAATGAAGGGTAAGTCAGGTTTCCGATCTCTCTCTGAACCTGGTTTGAACTTTGCTGGAACACCCTTAAATTAAGCCACTGCATTTTGTGCTGTGACCACAAATTACCCTAATCAGGCGTAACTGCACTGATGTGGTAGTTATCCAGGTAAACGTTCTGATGTGCTCACATGATATTTTGGCAGATCCAGTACATGATTAGAATTGAGTCTCAGCTACAATTTCCTCATGGCAGAGAGACAATACTGAAGATGCACTCTGCAGGAGCAATACTTCTCCCTTGCACAGGGAGGGAACAGAGTTATTCGCTATGTTTTACATCGCCAGGCTCATGTCATTCTGCTGCCGGTTCTAGCTGAGGGATGGCAACTCCAGTCCTCAAGGGCCGCAGTCCTGCAAGTGTTACGAGTTTCCTATCTGCAACACAGATGACTCAGATCATATACTAATAAGAAGAGTAGGGCAGAGTTTTATGTCAAGCTCTGCACAAGTCTGCTAATTAAGTCTAATGTGTGTCACGTGTGTTGCAGCAGGGAAACTCTGATCGCTTGCAGGATTGTTGCACACCTCTGTTCTGTGTTATTTGGAAAATCATCATTCATAAGTTTTGCTGAAGTCCCTCCACAGATTTATTTAATTGTGATTTTGTCATGATTAGGCTTAAATTAGGATGATATCAGAGCATAACAACGGGGTGGAAATGCTTAATGCAGTCTCCTAATGAGCTGCTTTCCAATCAATACTTCTGATATATGTTTAAGAAATACATACATATGAATATATATGATGGGTGTTTGGCTGTCTTAAGATATATTTACTCTTTACTATTTTATTTTATTTTCAGAAATAAACAAGGTGTGAAAATAAAAAATATCAGTGCTTTATACTGTTCCAGACTGATTAATTCCCCACACGTTAGCATATGGATGTGTTAGTCTTTGAGAGCCTAAACTTAATATTATTTTGATCAGACTAACATCATGTTCATTTTTAAAGTTGGGTTTTTGGGACAACTCACAATAATTCCTACTATTCTAGTTATATATTCCAGCAGCTCACTGCTTTTGCCAAATTAGTTGTGCCAAAAAATGTGTAGCTGACATGGAGGCAGAAGTTGAGTTACAAGAAAGAAGAGAGAAAAAAGCTCAGGTGAAACACACAAGAGGATGAAACCACCAACACCACTGCAATTACTGTCCATTTATTTCAAAGGAGATAAGTGGTGTCACAAAGGACAATGTAGATTTCTTACGGTGAGAACCTGATGCCAGGCAGTGTGCACTGAGAAGAGGGATGGGGACTAGAGAAACAGATAGAAAAGAAGAAAGTAGCAGTAGAAGAAAAGAAAAAGGGGGAGAAAGGACAAAAGAGAGAGGCCGTGTGAGGTTACGCCACTTCCATTAGTCGCCCATTGTCTTCAAAGAAGTGGAGCAACAGCTGGATCAGGTTGCGCTCCACTCAAAGGGTCCTGGTCATTTGAGTCCTTTGCCATTGTAACAGCTAAATTTCCCAAGGCACATGTTGACAGGGGAAATTGATATTGAATGGAATATTATTCTTTACTGATCACAGGAAATTTCCTTAACCAAAGTTAAAGGATCTGTCATGTTTGAGACTAGAAATGTCTTTGTTCAGAATAAAATTAGCATATCAAGCTATTACCTACCACTAAAATGACAAATATTTAATTCGCTTAAGAGGCTTTCTGATAGGGTTGTGTTAAGCCTATCCTGTGAGCCTTAAACTATCAAGCCCAAGTTATCTCCATAAATCAATACAGTAACCAATAAACAGTGGGCAGTGGTTATGTACAGCATGTTAAATAAGCTTCTAATGATTAGCAACTGCTTTAAAACACAAGGCAATCCAATTCCCGACAGACATATGTCTATAGGCTTTAATCCTTCATGCCTGTGTGAGAGAATTAAGTATTGCACTTGCCACATCGGTGGAAAACATGTCTCTTGAAAAGGGTTCAAGGGTCAACTTGCGATGGGTAAATAACAACGTGCAGGGAGAAAAATACAGTGCATGCATGCACAGGCTTCCAAGAATGCAGACAGAAACATACGTTGGAGCAGTGTCGCGCTGATGACATGGAAGATTAAGGCTGGGATATGTTTAAAGCCAATTTTTTCCAACCTGCTCAAAGAGGGTCAAGAACCTGTAGAAACTGACTTGTAAAGTAGAACAGCATAACAAGTCTGTCCTATAAAAGAAAGTTTCAAATCCAAGAAACACTCGTCCTTGAATCTGCATAAAAACTGTTTGATTTTTAGATCTGCTAAACTGACAGTTTCAGAAGATTTACAGGTAAAGGATTCAGACACTGTTCGATATTCTGACAGGAACTTATGGTGCAGTCGAACAGAGCTTTTGCTTAGGAAGGATCCTAACTGAGTGTATTGACCCAGTCGTATCGAAGTGGCAGCCGTGATAAGAGTTGGTTGAATTCTCTACATGAAAAGGAAAGGATCTTCAATACTTCCAACATTAAAGATACTTATACATCCTTTATGCAAGGAAAGATGATAATGCCATCTTTCAATTTCTTGTGGTTACAACCTGCAAGATTACTGTCAATTTTGAAATTACTTTTTTGAAATGACAAATTTTGGTATAAGAGAAATACTTGAAATGTATAATACTACAAGAGCGCAACCCCACTATTTTTGGTTCAGCTAAAGGTATTGCTACTAAAGGGGTTTCTTTTCGTACTTTTGACCCTTTTTAAAGATCTGTTATGTTGAGTATCTATGGCAACGGAAAAGTTCTTTACCTGCAGGGTCAACTGATTGAGCTCTCTAAAACAAAATAAATGAGAAAAAAAAACAAAAAAAAACATCCCACACAAGTTAAAGAGGAAGCAAAGAGGATGCCGAGAAGGACCAAGGTTGAGACAAAAATGGAGGAAATTCAAATAATTTCTTCCAGCTGGTATGAAGGGAAATATAAGGTCACTAGTTAAAAAATTAGATGAGCTCAAAGTGGTAACAGGGACACAGAAGGAATGCAGAAAATGCAGCATTGTGTGTTTCACTTAAACATGGCTGCAGGACTATTTCCTGGACTTTGTGTCTGTAAGTTACTTTGTGACTGTATTGAGACTTATAGAGTAGGTCCTACTGTGCTTTTAATTTCAACATCAAACTGTTTGAAGTGACTTTTTGTCTGTATTATCTTTAAAGAATTCAGGTGAAAAAGGCTCACACTGTGCTGATGTGGAGCCACTGGAGCTGATTGCCAAAAGGAATTAAACACAAAAATCTACACAGCACACAGAGAAAATAACAGTATGTTCAGACAGAAGCTTCTTCAAGTAGCGGCAAGATAGGAAGATGAGAACCATTGCCCTCCAGAAAAACAAAACAAAACCAAAATAGACAACACACTACAGAATTTTTTTTTATCATTTCTCCTGAATAATTAAGTATTTTTCTTTTTATTTTAACAGGCAAAAGTACCAAATGTTATTATTGTCTTATTTTCCTCAAATTCTCATGACATTTGCAGTGCTGGTTTGTTTTGGAAAAAGACATCTAATCATGAAAAATAAATGACTGTTTCTTTCATTTTGTAGAGTTTGAACTTTCAAGACATAATAAAAAAAAATTATATCAACCAGTTCTTAAAATTAGGTAAAAACAACCTCAGATAAACAAGTTTGAATGGAGCATTGAGGTGTGTGTTAGCACAGTGCCAAGGGCGAACGCAATTGTTGCTTCCCATCAATCTTGGAAAGGTTACAAGGCCATTTCAATTTAGAGTCCATCATTACACAGTGAGAAAGATAATTAATAAGTGTGAGACATTCAAGGAGTTGTCAATCTTCCTAGAAGTGGACATTGTAGCGGGTTCAACGCAAGGTTAAATCATGCAATGCTGAGGAGAACATTTTTAAAAAATATATTAATTAAAAAATTTGCATTAAAAAACAAGACTGAAAGAGAAAAAACAGGGAAACTATTTTTAAAAAGTAATTGCTATGTCTCAAACTTTGCAGGAATCATTTAGCATGTACATGGACATTTATGACATTTGGAGAAAGATTGTGAAGCTTGTTTGAAAGCCTTTTCTATCCTAAATCAACATTACAGTGTGTTATAAATTAACAAAGTTTGCATCTGAGCAAACTATAAGAGTTACAGAATAATGTCTCTTGGAAAAGTCTAAAGTGGAGATGTTAAGCCAAAATGCACAGTGCCGTGATTGGCAGAAAATAAACACAACATGTCAGCGCGGAGACACTGAGACAGCCATGAACTTCTCCACACACCAAAGCATTGTAGAATTAATTGTGAGGCCATCTGTCTGACAGCTAAATGTTGGCAGAAACTGGGTCACGTAACAGGACAATGAGCCCAAGCGCAGCAGTAAATCTACAACAGAATGGCTGGAAAAAAAGAAAAGAACAAGGAGCAGCAGTGGCACACTCAAGGTTAAGGCCAAACCTTTGGCAAAGCTTTTGTTAAACAAACAATAGTGCTGTGTAGCATGTCATGTATTGTATGTCTGATGTTATATTTAACCCACTGCAAATCCTTAATATGGACCAGAAAATCTGCGTACTGTATTTCTTGATTTTTAATTTATACATTTATTTTTTGCCTTTTTTCTTTCAGGAATGGAAGCATGTGATGGCCTGAGACTAATACAATGTTTACTGGAGATTAGGGTTATAAGCAATTAATGTGCAACAGCAAATTAATTTTGAAAGAATGTAATGAAGGTCAGATTTATGTCAACATGATTGGCTTTAGCCATGCCAGTGGAGTAGCTGCATGGGCTTCAGAGTTTGCATGTGGTCCAGGGTTTAAATGTCAGCGTATGAAGAGATTGCTATGAAAAAGGATGGTTCATGGCCTCAGCTTTGATTGCACTGCGACCGTATAGCTGAAAATGCAGCAGAAGTGCAAATCATCACCAAACCTGAAGGCAAAAATGTCTGGAATAGGAACTCATCAGGTTACTTTATATTGGCAGAAAAAACATTCAATATTTTATCTGTGTAAAAATTTAAAGTTTATGTAAATATTTCAGGCATCCTTTTACTTCTAACTCCAAGTTTGGAAGAGGTAGGCATTACTAGAAGAGTCCAAAGCGACTCACGCATTTTAGATCACGAATGAGTCAGTGAGCAAGTGATTATCATTTTTCAGATTACCTTATCAATAAATGGATTTATTGTTTGGTGGGTTGTAATTAAAGGGGTGCACCTTTAAAGAAAAGGTCTGGACTCTGTGGTGGCTATGCCATGTGTGAAAATGATGTCTCATTCTACCTGAACAACTCTTTCACAATTTGTGGATCTGTCATTGTCGTCCTGGAATATGAGCATGCCATGATTGAAGAAAAGAATCCACTGATGGATTAACCTGCTCATTCATGACAAGTAGTCAGATGATCTCATTCTTTGGGCACATTATGTTACTGAACCTAAACCTCACCGACTGCAGCAACCTGCTAGTGTGCACCCAAAGGCTTGTACATGAGACGGTGTAACACTTCATCTGCCTCTCTTCTCACCTTTATGTGCCCATTACTCTGGAAGAGGTTAAATCTGGACTCATTAGACCACTGGTCCGTCTTTCATTGCTCCAGCATCCAACTGAAGCCTTTTTCTGCCGTTCTGCCTCACTGATTAGTGGTTTTCTTTTGTCTACACAGCTGTGCAGTCTCAATCCATGAGTTTCTTTTACATTGTCTGTGTGGCAATGTTCTAATGTCACTATTAAACACAACCCTGAGGTCTACTGTTGTTTTGCTTCTATTTTTCTTTTGCCATTATTCAGGAATTGCTTTCTGAACCACATTTCTTCCTCAATGAAGGGGAAGCCCCGCTATCCTGCAAGTTTTAATAATGCGTTGGACAGTTATTTACCCACTTATGGTTATTAAGTAGATGTTTTCTCTTCTAGATGTATGCCAATGATTTAATCTTTGGTAATCAGGCCAACATTTCTTTCACAAACCACAGGAATTGTCTTTCCACATGGTTGTAAATAATAATAATAAATGTGAAGCTGCTCATAGCGTCAGTTGGGATTAAATAACTTTTACCAGTCAAAAGATAACAAACAATAATTTATTTACCCAATAGGGGGTTCATACCTATTTGCTTTGTTACAATTCAGATGTTGACTCTTTTTTTGGTCAGTTATATGTATGTACTGTTTATTATCATAAATCTCAATTATGATGATAGGGCTCAGAAACTGTGTGTATCTAATGTGATACCCACATCATTAAATGTATCAAATGAATCACCTTACTGAAGGTTGTGGGATCAAGTCAAATTTTCAAATTAGTTACAACCTTAATTTTATACTTTCATGCAATGCCAAAAATTCATTAGTTATAAAATGAACCAGAAGTCTTCATTTTCAGGCTTATTTTCATAGTATTTTATTGTAAGAGCATCCCACATGAACACTACTGCCTTTCACATGCTCACAATATCATGCTTCATACTCATATTTCAGCCTCCAGCTGCCACAGGAGTAAATATAATCCTTTAAACAAATGCATTCTCTCTTGCGCACACACACAAAACATGTGAACCCCTGACATGAAAAAGCATACCTGTATATGCATGATTGCACACAGATGTGCACAAATTCATACCTAAAATCAGGTGTAAACATGCACAAGGAGAAAACACGCACACAGTCTCTCTCTCTCTCTCTAAGTTTCTCTGTGTACTCACTTTCTCAAGCACAAACAGTTTCAGACTGTGGAATGCAGGAAATACACGGCACCCAGTTTTGTTTTCTTTCTACAGCTTGCACATCCCCTTAGGTACATCCAAAGAAAATATTTGTGTCTGAAAAACTGAAAGGTTCAGGGAATAATTTATTTCAAAGCTTCACAACGAAAACGGATTGCTAATTCTTTTGACGTCCATTTTTCTTCTTTTTTTTTTTTGTACTTGTTTATTCTTAAAAAACAGACAAATCCACAGCTGAATTCATCACAAATGTAAGTGGTTTGAGTGTGCGCAGGGATGGGTGGAAAAACAGTTTGTAGGTGTGCGTTCTAATACCTCCCTGCTCTTGTTTTTGTGCTTTTTCACACTCTGGTATTTGGTCCAGGCTGCTGGCTGAAGGAAAAATAAAGCACAAACAGGCGGTGCATGTCTGAACATGATGTGTGTGTGTGTGTGTGTGTGTGTGTGTGTGTGTGTGTGTGTGTGTGTGTGTGTGTGTGTGTGTGTGTGTGTGTGTGTGTGTGTGTGTGTGTGATTTTGTGGGGCCAACATTTCAGCTTTCAGAGCGGATTCCTACAATTAAAGAGACAACATCAAGGCCAAAGACTTGCACATCAAGAATGAACCTGGTTTAAACTGTGTCAACATGTGAGTACGATCCAGTGCCCAACTTTTTAATGTGCGAATATGCAGAAAAATTGCATTGGGAGCATTTTATTGCTGTCGTACCCATGTAAATATTCATTATTGTATGGGTGTGCGCATGCGTCAGAATACAAGCATGTGACTTGTGTTCAACCATCCCAACACAAACTTTATGGATAAAATGCTCTAAAAAAAATTCAGTGAAAGTATAACAAAGATAAAGAGAGACAGTTTTAGAGTGAGAGACACAGAGACAGGATATAATCCATGAGTCAAAGCCTGTGGAAATACTGAGGAAGTTTCCATCTAAACTAGAATCATTATGCAAAGGCAACAATAAACAGATCCGGATGATAAACAGACTGTCATATCTCTATACCCGAGCCAGAGGGCAACACACTTGGTGACATCCATCTTCTTTAAGTAACACTGCTCATAAAGGCATCATGCATTGGGGAAGCAAAACACACACACACACAACACTGTACAATCATAAACAGAAACCCAGCATTAATATTTTCTCTCTCTCTCTCACTTCCTGACACATCCTCGCTTTCCCAAGAATCTGCCAGTATTTAATACAACTGAGTAATGCCAGGGGCACAGCACAAGCCATAATCATGAGTGTGTTTAACAGCAGTGTGACAGGCAGATGCAGCTTCAGTGTAAGTAAAGTACATGTAAATAAGCAGGTTGAATTATTCAAGACTGAGACTGGCTCACACATGCTGGCTGCCCTCAGCAGCTCGGATCAAATCCTGCTGGGATAATCATAGAGAGAAATGTTTTCTGTCAAGGTGCAAACAGTCCAAAATAAAACTGAGCCAAGCAGTAATCTCATTATGCAACAAATGCAGTCATCTCATGAGACACGATTCAAGAATTTGTGAAGTCATAGATGTGTACATTTGGCATTGAAAAGGTTGAAGTTAGCTCAGGGGAGATGGCGTGGATCTGTGTAAGATGATCTAACAGCTTAGTTTTGCATGTGACCAGACATTTGATTGAAAATTTAATGTGAATTAGAATGGAAAACGTGATACTAGTACCTCTTACTATCTGCTCTTAGGCAGGAAACAGACCGGATCAGACCAAGATGTTTTCCTAAACCTAATCAATTAGATTTTAATGTTGCACCATAATCATTAAACTAGATCAAGGTTAAAAAGTGCTCTGAATGAGAAATGAAATTTGGTCTCATGGATGACAGTCATTCACCGCCTCTTCCTCCTGGAGGAGGAAAGGGCAGTTGTGCTGGTGATGAATCCAAATCTATTTTTGATGTCTTGTAAAAGCTGCTGGGAACTTCTCCTGTATGTTTTGGCTCGGTATGTAGATCATTTATTGTGGAGTGATATATCTACATGTGCATATCTACTGAAAATAGCCTTATCTCCAAATAATAAAGAATCATTCCAAAAAATTCCTCAATCCAGATGGTGATCCAGATCATTCCCAGAATTGAATGAAATGTAAGTCAGAAAAAAAGACCCATTATCTGTCCAGTATTTTTAGCTAAATTTGCTAACAAACAAACAAACAAACAGACAGATGAACGCTGGTAAAAACATAACCTCGTTGGCAGAGGTAACAATCAGCATAATGCATGCATACATAAGCTCTGATGGTAAACTTAAATCTGGGTTGAGCAGCTGTTTCTTCTCTTTTGTTTTCATCATTGGGCAAAAAAAAAAAAAAAAAAAAATCACATTAACTTTTCAGCGTTTCGTAATTCAGGTTTTGTGGGGGGAAAAAAGTGCAGCCATTGTCAAACTGCAGAAGTTCTTCTTGGCTTGTTGTCAAGCATGCATGTCCCATCAGACAACCAGACCCTTATTTCAATGGTTGACAATCCTTCCAAGCATGCAGGAAAAACTATGAAGTACGCAAAAATGCAAAACGCCTGCTCTGTGTTTGTGTTTGGTTTGACCTCTCTGGGTATATGTAGCAGCCCCATAGTGGCATAACTACACACTAAGAATGGAGACGTTCTGTCTTTTAAACTTTTTGTTTCTCAAGGAAAGACAACAAGGCATGCTCTCACACAGTTCTACGTTACTTAAATCACGACTACAAATAGCTTCTGGAATATTTGCCAATAAATGCATAACAACATGAGCTTCTTTTTATTAATACTGTATGTTTGCAAAACATGAATGCTGCATAAAGGGAATATGTAGCTCTAATAAATTATCATAAATCAATTTATAAAATTATTAATGAAAGCTAATAAAGGGTGACAACTTAAAAGGCATGTCACAGTTTCCTGGATAATTTTAATCTTTCTGTATGTTTTTTTAAATAATGAGGCTGGGAATGCTTCCTTACTTACTTACTTAATTAAAATCTTTATTCCAGGCTCATGGTCCATTTAAAAAGATACACAAACAATAAAATAAATAGACATTTTAAAACAAACAATCATACCAATGCTTTCACAAGTCAGACTGAAAATGAGTCGCACTCCATGATATGTTAGTGAGAGACATTATTACCGGTATTTCATTTCCTGACCTTTCGATACGGCACCTGAAATTGTACTTGTAAGATGGAAGCAAGGCCTGAAGTGTCTTCACACCAGCTCTGACAAACATTTCTGTGGCTCTTGTCCATCTCGGCCTCCTCAAGAGCACTCGCAGTGCATTGTTGTAAGACTGCGCAGACTGGCTTTCTTATATTTAGCCCGAAGGTGAGCTACATACAGAGGAGTACAAAATGCCTTGAACAAAGACAGTTTAACACTTTCTGTACAGCAACCAAACTTCCTAGCCAGAGTATTAGCCTGGCTATACAGCACTCTACATTGTCTACAGATGTCCCCATTATCGGACAAGTCCTCAGTGATGTACTGCCAAGGTATTTGATTTTAAGATGAAGTATGGTAGTATTTAGAGAACTGTGAACATCTGTTCCAACTAAAATCTGCCTTACATAAATTATACAATGACAGGCTTTCAGAGATCCATATCCAACTGGGAAATCATGGATGCTCTAACTCTGGAAAAGCACACAGGCAATTACAGCCCGACTAAACACACACCAAACCACTCAAAGAGAAAATATACCTGCGTCTCTTACTAATTTCAGACCCATACCTGTTTTTACACCCCAAGCGTGATGATTGGACTGATTGTGATTTGTAGGAAACATTTGGGAATCAGCTCTGATAGCTTGGCAGTATTGCAGGCACAGAGTCTATTAAAATAATAAAAATCTGCAATAACATTTTTTGTGAAACTGCAGTTAAAGCTCAGGGGTTTTATTGGACAGTCAGCTTTGACAGTCTAACCTGAGCCTCACCCAGTAGCTTCAACATGTTTCTGTCTTGCTCTCGTGGGCGTGATTAGTTGAAACATGTTTGACAGTAATAGCTCTGGGATTCACATTAACATGCTTGTAAAGATGGTCGGCTGAATGATAATAAGAAGAACAGCGGGGCTCTTTGCTGACCACCAGCGGGAGCAACGAGAAGCAATGGGAGCCACAGGGAGCGGTTGGTCTCATGGTTGTCGGGCTTCTTAACTTTCCAGTGAACAAGCGAGGCTGGACCTTTGCATACAAAGTTTTGTGAGCTGCTTCTAGACAATGGCATGGCTTCTGAGGGAAGCTCAAGGAATAAGTTACAAATTTTTCAACAGGAAAACAAACACAAGTCAGAATGAATTCAGTTTTCTTTTCCATAAAACTTCAGGAAAGCTACTAGCACAAAAATCCTCAGTTGCATTTCATGCAGACTAATAGAAAAACAGATGATCTGTGGACTTCATAAACCAATATTGTAGTTACAATGGAATATAGAAAACAAACCAACTGGAATAGTTTTATTTAAATTGCATCAGCACAATTTATAAAAAAGTTTCCTCACAAAGAATGCCGTTGACATGCTGTAAAGAGAGTTTATAATTGCTCATTTTCAATTCTTGTCCCTAGTTTCCCTTTTACATTAACAACATATCAGAAAAATAAAAGTTAAATGATAAATTTGCAAAATTTTAAACTATGAGCATTTAATTTGGCCACCATTTCACAGAACAGCAAAACACTAACAACAAAACCACTTCATCAACTATAGCACATCTCGATCAAACCCCTATCAAGATGAGCAGGTCTCACCTTTCTTTTTCTTCAAGCCAGCATTTATCCATTTTTGTAAACTCTTTCATTTCAGGTATTAATTGGATTTCAGTTGGCAGTGTGTTTTTAAGTTGACAGTGGATAGTCCACTTATCATCAGTCATGGGTGTGTCTGGTTGTGCCTTGTCTTTGAATGTGCCTGTCGGGGTCATGGGGTTTATGAAGACATTTAAAAGGTCATTGAAGCGCTCAAAGTTAATTTTAACTTGTTTAAAATCATTTTCAAATACAACAGAGATGCCATAATTTTTAAAGCCCAGTTGTAAGATGAGGTGTGCCTGGTCGCATTTTTTTGTTTAGTAAAATGATTTTAGATATTCCAGGTAGAGACAGAGAAACACATGGAAATAGTCTTTTTCAAGTTGAGAACAAGATAATTATGTTGCAGCCACTGCATGGACATTAGCCGTGCATGTTGTCGGCACCTCAGCAGCTTTGTCAGGTGACCTGGCAGGTGTGCATATAACCTGCATCTTATCTTGCATGAAACTGACACCTGGCTGCTAGGCAACTTGCCATCTAGGCAAATCATTTATGGAAAAGACTTGAACTTTGAAGGGTCCACGCATTGTTGTTCAAAGACGGTTACTTTTCTTTGTTAGTTTTGACATACTAGTCTCTCGTTTGAAGAAGTGAACAGATGCAAGGGTTGATGGTATCAAATGTCTTTTTTAAGGTCAAGAAAAACGACACCCACAACACTGCCCCGATCCAATGTTTTCACTAAAAATAGCAATTTGCCATTTCAGTGGAATTTTTTTTTGGTCTAAAGCCAAACTGCTCTGTACGAGGAGTTAATTGGTTTCATGATGTTCAGTCAGCTGCGCTGCCACCATCTCTTCATGTAACTGGTAAAATAGAAGTAGGGTGATAATTAAAAAGTTGTTCATGGTTTCCTGTTTTGAAAACTGGTGTAATTAGGACTTTTTTCCCAGCTACTGGGAGATTTTCTGGTACTAATGGGTAAATTAATGAGATGAAGCAAAAGGTTTTTGTTCATATGAAGCTGTATTTCAGAATGAGACGGTTATTAAGTTATATTTTTCCGTTGCAGTTTGACAGTTTGTTAATGGCTTCTGCCATTTCTGCTTCACTAACCTGCATAATATGAAAGGAATCTACTGATTACATACTATTTCATGAGTTCTTATATAGGATTCATAATTTCATGCTATTTCTTCTTCTGACTGTGTTAAATATCTGTTATATTCATGTGCAATGGTGACCTCATTGGTGATATTTACATGATTTATTTCATTCTCTTCTTGTTTGGCTATGATTTGTTCATTCAGTCCTTTATGTGTTTCCATAAGGAAGCATTGTTACCTTTAGCATTTCCTGTTAGTTGTGTGCTGCATGATTATTTTCATTTCTGTAGCTGCAGAACAACTTTATTCCATGGACTTTTATGTCAACCAGTCAGTATTATTTTGGGGGGATTTGTGACATTTTAAAATCAGATTTATTTCTCTCAAATTGAGCCAGAGTACAGTTGAGTTCTTTTGTTTTTGTTACTGGTTCATATTTTTTTCTGTTAAAATTGGAAAAAAAAAAGCATTAGCCATGGACTCAAACCTATCCTAGATATCAATTCTCTGAAGCCGTTTCCAGATAATATTCTTAAGGTTGCATTAGAAAAATATGTTTTGACTATGGGATGATTTTAAAAAAATTAGCTTAAAATATATAGTTTTTAAAAATATGAGCGTATCTTGAATCTTGACATCAGCCAAAAGTCTAATAAAAACGTAAGTGAGCAAGTCTTCCCACAGTGGAGCATCCGTTCTTCTTTTAACATACTCTGTAAATGTCAGTGAACTGAGTCCAGCTGCTGAACATGTTGGGAGACGACTTTTTTATTTATTTATTTATTTATTATAAACAGTCTATGGAAATTTCCCTCCCATATCTCCCACAGGATTCAAGCAGTCCAGCTCTTATGTAGCATTTAGGTTTTCATGATGCACCAACTGTTATTCCTCTGTGAAAGGTCTGGACTACAGACAGGCCAGTCCAGCACCTGGACTCTTGCACTATAAATCTATGCCGTTATATCCGATGCATCATGCTATTTAGCGCTGTCTTGCTAAAATGTGCAGGGTCTTATCTGACAAAACGCCCTATCTGGACGGGAATGAATGTTATCCTAAAATCTAGACAACCTCATTGATAGGTTCTTTCCAGAAGTACAACTACTTTCATATAGATGCCCACGTATCACCAGAATTGCAGGCTTTTAATTGATAATGATGTGGTCTGCCTGTATATGGCTGCAGCGGGCGTGTCTCTTCGTCTCCTTGGTGACCTACATCTGCACCCTCTTTCTACTCATCATCAACCGTATATCTGCCTGCTCAACTTCCTTCTCCTCGCTGGGTTGTTGTTTACCCCCCTCACTGACTGCTCTCAGCCATTTTTGACTGCTAAAGGTTCCGACTTCATTCTTTTGTTCTGAGCCAACTTTCTGACATTTGTCTGTCTGTGTCCCTCAGGAGATGCAGCCTGTCTGCTGCTCCATGCCTGCCAGCTCTTTACCACTCCATCTGACCCTCCACTCAGCTCAGCTCTGTTTACCAGAGTTTTAATGAACTCATATTCATCTCCGTCTAGTTCTGTGCACAAGTTTGGCTCCCCAGTCCTACCTGTAACTGGACTGTCCCTCTCCGTTTTAGTCCAGAAGACTGCAGAAATTACATGAGACCATACAAATAAAGTAAAACAGAACTGTACAGATCGGAAAAATAAACAATGATTAAAAGACAAAACTAAGGACACTTTTCTTGAGCCTTTTATGCGTTGGGAAAATTCTTAGTTATGCCATACAACAGCTGTCTTCTTATTATGTTGTTTGTACAGTTTTGCACAAATATATTTTGTGGATAGGACAAAAAAGGTTCATTTCCCACAAAGGTCTTGTGAGTGACATCAAAGAAAAGAGGTTATTCACCACATTTACCTGGTAAATAATGAGAAAATCTACTTTCTTTACATTTAATTCCAGCAAATAAACTTAAACAGTATTCCCATCAGGAATGTCAAATTGAATTTTTTCATACAAAGATTCATTTTTATAACCTGAATATAGAGTAGTTACTAACAGGAATACTATATTTTTAAAGGTAAAAAAAAAAAAAAATCCTTTATATTTAGTTTGTCTTAAAGTTACATGACTGGCTTTTTTGACACCAACTGTGTGAAACATTGAATCTCACCTCTGCAGCCTGCTGTCTCAGCTTTTGTTATCCAGGAAGTTTCCCCCCGAAAACTGGTTATATTCAAATTACCACAATGATAAAGTCACTCAGACTTTATGGTTCCACTGTGGCCCCAATGGCACTGAAGTAAATACCTTCCTCTGTAAAGTGAGAAGTAAAGGAAGTTTATGCAAGTATTGCTGGGTTAAATCTATGTAATGGAACAGAAATATTGAATTTCTTCAAATGAAAATGCTTGAACAAAACACAGATGCCTTATAAATGCACTAACAGTGAAGTTTTTTACTTCATGATATGAAATCTGAGAAAGCCAGGAGATCTCCATGGATCTGTTATACAATCTAATGACTCATACACCAAACTGATGTGATAAACCAGCACAAACTAAACACCCTCTGCTGGGTCTCCACATACTACTAGATTCTGAACCGATGAACATGTCGCAAAAATGACTTCTAACGGTTTCTGCCCACCAAGACTTTGCATGCCAGTCCAGAGCGTGACTTTGTGTATTTTTACAATAAATAAAACTGAAGTCACCACAAAACCTAAAAATACTTTAATTTAATATTGGCAGAAGATTCACAACTATCCATCAGCTTCTTTTTCTCGAATAAAATAGACCAAAAGAGATTTAACTTACAAATGACTTGTTTTCTTAATTTCTTTTTAAGGAAATAAACCTATTTATGGCAATGCTTGTGTAATGATACCTGTTCATCCAGCAGAAGGTGGCTCATTTTGTGTGGTTCAAAGGAAGTGACCTGGTATTTTCTTCTTGGTCATAAAGGAACTGACCTTTTAGTACACAATCAGCTTCACAGAATTTTACATACTAGGAAAAACTCAAAGGATAAAGTCTTTCTTAAACATTATTAGCTCCAAGTCCTATTTGAAAAGCATTTAGGACGGTTTGTTTGCTGCTTTTTTTTTTTTTTAATTTACTAACTCCAATAATGAAACATTTTGTGTTTTGATAGGATTATTCTTATAGCTAAATGGGATTAAATAAGTGAATTTGGAAGCATAAGCTTTTTATCTTCTAAATATACTGACTTAAACAGTATATTTTAGTAGAGATATTATAATAATTAAATTAGATAAGAAATGCAAAGAAAAACGGGGCAATACTTTAGTGAACGGGGTGTATTTCCACTTCAGAACTAGGAGCTTCCCACCGCTTATTTCTATTGGCTACAAGTAACTGACGCGGTCGTTACGTTCAACCAATAAATTAAAGCGACTCTCCCTTTCACTCGGTTTGCAGAGAGGGAGCGAGAGAGGTTGAAAAGGTGGGTTTCGCGCTGCATCCTGGGTACATAGCTCCACTGTGATGCAGTGAGCCTGTTGTGTTGACTGGAAACCAGCAGAAAGTAAACGGGGGAGGGTCTGCTACGGCAGGGGGCTCTTCAGCGAGTTACAATGCGTCTTTCACGGCCTCGGAGAACCATGAGCCAACTTCGCCGGTCGTTTGGAAATGGAGTGAGCCACTCTTGAGCCCCGAACACGAGTGTTTCTTGGAGGGGGGGCAGAGCGAAAATGAAGAAGCCGAGCGCCCTGCTCTCTGTTGTGGGCTTGACTGGGAAATGGTAGCGTACTGTATGAACCGCACTGGGAAGGATCATGGTCGAGAGGAGCAGCAAATTCTTGTTGATCGTCGTCGGATCCGTGTGTTTTATGCTGATTCTCTATCAGTACGTGGCTCCCGGGGTGATCAATTTCGGCTCCCCGCACGGTTATTTCACGGAGGAAGACGATGGGGACATCTTCCCCACTCCGGACCCCCACTATGTTAAGAAATATTACTTTCCCGTGAGGGACCTGGAGAGGACGATCGATTTCCAAATCAAAGGGGAGGACGTGATCGTGTTTTTGCACATCCAGAAGACCGGCGGGACTACCTTCGGCAGGCACCTGGTCCAGAATGTTCGTCTGGAGGTTCCCTGCGACTGCAGACCGGGCCAGAAGAAGTGTACCTGCTACCGGCCGAACCGCAAGGAGACCTGGCTCTTCTCCCGGTTCTCCACCGGCTGGAGCTGCGGCTTGCACGCCGACTGGACCGAGCTCACCAACTGTGTGCCGGGAGTCCTCAACAAGAAGGAGAGCAAGCAGAAGAACCAGAGGTAAAAGCACCACATCGGGTCTAACTTGTAGCCCAAAACTGTGTTAGGTGTAACTTTTTCACAAGGCACATTTTGGATGTTTACACCATTCAAACTTTTAAAGCAGACTACTTTAATCTTTATTAAATATGCTTTATGGTGTAAGAAGTTCATAAGACAAATAAGTAGATTCATTTCTCTCAGTTATGAATGAAATATTTCAGTCACACTAATTAAACACAATTAAATAAAATGATTAATGTATTCAATATGTTTGAGGCAGTCTTGAATATCTTTGTACAGAAAATCTGATCCCACCAGAGACAAACACAACTGGTTTAATATAACTGTATGTGTGAACTCAATGAAATGCGCATGAGTTTGAAGGTATTTTTCTTGCAGAAACATCTTTGTGATTCCAGGTTTACGTAGTAAAATGCATTGATATTATGGCCTTTTAGAACAGAAAACCATCAACGGATTAAAATCTTAACTGGATCTTAATGGCTTTAACTTCTCTGATGGGACAGAGGTTTTAGATAAAAGGATAATGGCAGCGATTGCATTTGTCCTCCTTTAAAAAGCAGATTGATTGTGGATAAGGGGGAGACTGCTGTCACAAATGTTACAGACACTCAACAGTTCCCTCTGACATTTGTTGATAGATACCAACATCAGGGTTCCCTCCCCCTTAATCACACACTGAGATTTGGCAGAATACATCAGGACCATGTAAATCACCCAGGCAGCATTCCCATTCTGTAATAATCCCTTGTTTTGACTGTGACAGTCAGACATGAAGCAGATTCTTATTAAGGTGTAACCCATTTTCTCCCCCGCCTCCCCATTCTTGCAGCCCACATATTGCATCCCTCACACAGACATATTGACGACTGTATCAGCTTCCATCTCACTGCACTCCTGCTGCTAAAGGGTTCGTTTGCTGAACAGGGTCTGTGCCTTTGTGCTGCCGGAGCTGGTCAATACTTCATTTTCGCTACAAGTGATCAATAAGACAAATAGGGTTCAGAAAGATGTGGAAATTTGTCTGTCTGGCAGCGAGGTTCAGGCGGGGATGACTGGCTGCCTGCTCTGCTTCCCATGACAGTTCAAACTGGGGATCAGTGCTGCAGGCTGTGCACGGCTGTACTGGGTTGGGCTGGTAGTAGTGAGTGGGGGGGGGCGCGGGGGAAGGGACCCTGTGGGGGTCTGGCTCCGCTCTAATCCTGATGATTATTACCGCTGGGACACACACACATACACACACACTAGCGGTGGTATTTGCTGCTGGCGTCAGTCCTGACTCCTGTGGGTCGTCGTCGTCGCGCCCCCCCCCCCCCCCCCCCCCCCCCCCCCCCCCCCCCCCCGGTCAGAGGTGATAACGTGTTCGGCCATTCTGCATGTTGAGCCCAGGTATCACAGTGGACGCTGGATAAATGGCTTTCATCACTCTGTGAGCACTGTTTCAAAGCCTGAACTTGTTTTGGGTGTGCTTTTGGGTGTGTGTGTGTTTCTGTGATTGTGTGTACCTGAGGAGGCCCGGGGAACAAAAAAGAGACAGGAAGGCAGAGTGGAGGCGAGAGGTCTGTCTGCATGGTGCATGGGTGAGAGCGTAGCGGAGAGACAATCTCTTGCCTTAGGTTTAATCGACTATCCGATCAGTGCCGACAAGAGATACAAGGAACTATAAGCTTAATAACACCCAGAAGAAAAACGCTGCCGCTTTATATTACTTATAACACCTCAACACAAACTCTGCTGCTTTTTGCTCTCACAACTGTTTGTTTTTTTTATGTCTCTCATTGCCTTTTTTTCATCCATGTATGCTTTTGTCTGCTGTGTGCACTGTGCGGTTATGTCGTGTCACTGTGTTAAATGCAAGAAGCATTTGTCTTCAGGGCAGTGGCAGGGAAATAAGGAAGGCAGCACAAGTGTGAAAAAGATTATCTGTGTTTCCAGAACATCAAGCGTGGGATTTTTGTACCAAATCACTGGACGGATAACTTTCAGATCAGCTGTGCATATATTATCAGTGTGGTGGAAATGTACTGCGTTGCGTGTGTGTGTGTGAGAGACACGCAAACACATCTGTTCACTTCTTGGAGGAAGTGGTTAGCAGTTGAATGTGTAGTTATGAGAAAAGGAAAACGTGGAACGCGCTCGTCCAGAGATGTTCAGCCATGTAGCAGCAGCAGCAGCAGCGGTGGTGAGATTTCTTCATCTCCCTCTGCAGCTGTGCTCTTATCCGGCTGTCAACTGCATTTTACACAAACGATTCAAACTCTGCAAAAAAAATAAATAAATAAAGGCTGAATTAGGACGATTTTCATCACATGGATTGAGTCACATAAATATGCTTTCTGACGGTAAAAAAGCACCCAAAGAAATTTAAAAAAAAAAAAAAATTAAAAAAAAAGGAAGACTTTTTTTGTTTAAATCTCACTAATCTGGCTTGCTTTACTTCAGAGTCAACCCAAAATTTAATGACATTCAAGAAAAATCTGTAAATATTTACATATTTTGACATAAAATACAATTTATTGTCATACATAAATGACTTAAAATAAGTAAATCACCTAAGATTTGTATTAATCATCAGCTTAATGATTAATCACTGAATCGTTGAATTGCACATATGTTATAAAATCCTGGATGAATTCTATATTAAACGAACCAGTTGCTCTGGAAATGCTGAAGTTATTTATTTATTTAAGGATTGCAAAATGGAAAATGGGGGGGGGGGAGAAAAAAAAGGCACATTTCCTTGCTCAGCTGTCACGGTCGGATTAGGTATCGATTCCACAGATGCATCTATTGCACAATTCCTTAGAAAAATATTTCCTTTCAACGGTGGACATCAGCGGCGTTCAAGACACTGAATGAATCACGCCGAATGTGGAGGTGTTGGAAATGTTGTGTGTCCAGCGCTATGGAGGGATATAAGATGCTCCAGTAGCTTCAGCCTGGTCCGGAGGCAAACCGTCCGCCTCTGGAGACGGTGTGAGGGCAGCGGTGAGAGACGGGTCCGTCTTTGATCGGCGATTAGATGAGATCGAGATGAACGGTGGCGTTTTGGGAGGAAGAAATATTCCCACACTCAGCAGATTTGCCACTTGGAGTGAATTCATCATTTCCAACATCTTATATCGGTTTGATGTTCTTCGCTGTTCCCGTGGGACGCACTAATGCGCACACGCACACATTAATGAGTGACACAGGCGGACTCTAATGCAACCCGTAAGATATGGGAATTGTAATTGGTTAAGGAGTTTTCTATCACTTTACTCAAATTAGAAGGATGCTTTCAGATGGGGGGGGGGGGGGGGGGGGATAACCATCTGGCCTGTGCAAGTGTGTACTTGCACACATCTCAGAGCTGCCTGTGCGTGTCTGTTTTTAATCCTCGTGTGTCACAGAACATCTTAGTAAGTTAAGTGATGGGGCTAATTTTACTGCCTCTATCTCAGTTCTGTCTCAAATCACTCCCTGTTTGTTTTTTTTCTCTCCCCTCATCTTTTTCTTTTCCAGCTCCTCTTCATCCCCTCTGCTTGCATCTGAAACACTCTTCCTCCCTCTCCTTCCTCCCATCCATCCATCCATGATAGTGTCACTCTATAATCAAACAGCAGGCTTGCTTTCCGCTTGGTGGCTTTATGGCCGGGGGCTCTCGCTCTGTCTGCCTCACTTTTCCCACTCCCTTCTTTTTTTCTTTTTTTCTTTCCATCTCTGCCCCCTTGTCCGCCTCCCCCCCCGAGCGTGACTACCGCATTAGAGGAAATGTCTTTTCATGGAAGATTTGCTGCAATTTCCAAAATGGCTGCTTTGCCTAATGGACAAGTGCCTTGGTTCTAATGAATGATTACATGTATGAGGATTGGGGGGGGGGGTGGCGGTTGGGGGCAAGGAGAGAGGGAGACAAGAGGGGATGGATGTGGCGAAGAGCAAGATGAGGAGGAGGACGGGATGAGTGTGAGACAAGAGGGGAGCTGTCAGGAAGTGATTGAACAGATAAAAGATGGAAAACAGTGAAAACATTTAGTTTCATTGCTGGGGAGGGCACTAGTCAATTAGCACGGTTGTCAAGCGCTGGGCATTCCTCTTTCAATAGGTCTGTTTCAAATTCACAGCGCAAATCGCCTCGGCACTCTCTGGGATGGCTCTGCAAGTGACTGCATGTGTGTTTTTTTTTGGAGGGGTGAGTGCGTGTGCATGTGGAAACCCAGCGTGATGCCGTCCTCCAGCCAGCGCAGCCCGCAATCCAGATGAACTCCAGGAAGTCACAGAGGCAGCCCCAGCTGATTGACATATATTACAAATGTAAGCGTGTGCACGTGCTTCCTCATGTGCTGAGTGCATGTGTGCACACACACTCATGTGTTTCCTGGCTGGTCGGTGTTAATCCAATCAGATTAACCGGGTTTAAGCACTGGTGGCCGGGCACTCCAAAGCCGGTTACGTCCGCTTATCCTGCGGCTGTGGCAGCAGCGCGGCTCCAACGTTCCCAACAAACGGTCCACACACTTCTCTCCAGTTATTCCCTGTATGTACGCTGAGCTCTAATCGTCCTGTTATGGGAAAACACTGCGCGTCTTAATGAAATTTAAGGGTCTAATTAGGTTTACGCTTGCGACTAAATACCTGCACCTGATTTATTTAAGGCCATTATGATGAGTTGCAAAAAACAAGCATCCTAGCTTCTTGCTGACCGGACGTCTCCGGTTTTATTGGGTAAAGTGTGAGGGATTAAGGTGCGGGGAGAGGCTCTCAAGGTGCATCACTAAATTGTGTTCATGTTGTGTGCCAGAAACATTAGTGGACTAATGGATTTTTCTTAGGAAACTAACTTTTTTTCCTAAGTCAGACTAGAAACATGAAATTTAGAAGCACCATTGACATAAACTTCAACACAATTCTTTTTTTTTTTTTTTCATTTTATTAAACTGCCCACAAATTATTTAAAAACAAATTAAGATGTAAAAGGGAAAAAGTGTTTAAAGAAAAAATTCTTAATGTTAGCACAGTTTGAAATTAGACATCTAATTAATCCCTTCATCCATGTATTTGGATTAAAACAGCAGTTTAGTATTGCTACATCCCTTCATCCGAAGCTAGTGCATCAAGCTTTTGTTCTTTTAAAAGTTTTGTCTTTTAGGGTTTTGTTTTTTTGTTTATCAAGTTGGCAATCTAGATTTCCTCTCAAAAGTCGGGCTGGACCCAGAGGTGGTTTTACAATTATACTTTCTATGCAGTTTGTTGTTTTTTTCTGAACCTTTTCATGGTTTCTTATGACTGTTGAACAAAGCCCCTCCTCACTTTCGTGTTCACACATGCAGAAAGAGACCAGTTGCAGTTCATAGAGTTTAAACTTCCCAACTGTAGGGGTATCGTATCTACTGTAAATATAACAATGTCCCAAATTAAATGCCTAGTTCCTTTTAGTTGAGCAATTTTATCATTTCATAAATGCAACTATTATAATATGTAGGACTGAATTCGATTAAATTTATCTGCTGTTATGTAATAAGGGAGATTATCCATAAAGACAAGACAACACTATGCATTTGAAACCTTTGATTTATAATATAACATTGTTATATATTTTTCAAAATATCATATTGGTCTTTCTTGAGAATAAGATCCTGTGTCTTAATGTTGTTTACCCTGTAAATGTCATATAACAAAGCATTTTTTTTAACAGCATTTTATCAATAGTTCTTAGATGAGAAGATATGATTACCATTGTGCAACATGTCCATCATATTGTTTCTATAAAACACTTCATTCTTAACCATTTTTGAAGTTAATGATAAAAAATAGATCAGCCCTGTGATTGGGCTTTTTTAGTGACCATAGTTCAAAAGATTTAGGACGGATATTAGTGCCCGATCAATTGGAGTGTCCTTAATTCTATTATACCGTAACTAGATGGACTTGGACTGCGTCTAATTGAACTTATTGAACCTGTTTATTTACTAGATAGTCAGCTGAAATAACTTTTTCCCACCTCTAAAGTCATGCTATGGAAATAATCTTTTGATGGTAAAACTTACTTGCCTAAATAATAAAACTGACAGAAACAGCCATGTCAGTGTGCGAATGCATCTCCTCACCGCGTTTTCACCATTCTTTCTAATACAAGCACGCTCCGTAATGTCACTTATTTTCTGAATCAACTTATTTTGATTCACAGCAGCCTGTTTAAATTAGAATTTAATTCAGTTTGATGCAATCTTGATTCAGTTTCAGATAACTGTGTAAAAGCACCTATTTTCCTAAATATTAGGGACATTTTGCAAAACACCGAGCCTGTTTGCACGACCATCCAAATCTGGGAGTGTTCACGTAGTTTTCATATAGTTGTAATAATCTAATACAGTGCATCTAAACTCAGTTTTGAAGAGCTATATCAATACAATGTTTCCCCTCCATTCACAGCCAGAAATGTAAAAAGACAGCCAAATACTGGACACAGGACTGAAAAATGTCCTAAAGATTGTTTCATTCTGTGGACTTGCTCTACGTCTTCTTAAAGTTTCAGATCTCAGGTACCGTGTTGACGTTAATAAAAACCTACAATGAATATTGGATCTATTTTGTGACACAGGCAACCACTTTTTTGTGTGTGTGTGTGTGTGTGTGTGTGTGCGTGTGCGTGTGCGCGTGCGCGCGCGCGACAATGATCTCGCCGAGTCTCAGTAAGTCACATTACAGCAGTCACCTTACGGCAGAAGAGGACTGAAAAATTGATCTCAAATTTGGATATGGATAAATCAATTTAATTTATTTCTTAAAAAAAGAAAAAAGAACCAGCCCTATTCACATTTTCTAGCATGTTTTTAAGTGTTACTCCTGATCCACAAAGATGGTCTCAAGGTGCAACTCAATACTCTCATTCTGGAGCCCTGAGGCAGTTTACTTGAGATTTTTTTGTTGTCTGTAAAGCAGTTTCTTGTGTTTCCAAGATGAAATGAGTAAATAAAATGACCATTTAGACACAGCTGGATAACTTGCCCCAACAATTCCTCACAGACAAACTTCATGCCTTAAATTCAACAGCCAATAAGATGGCCGACAGTTAATGATTTGGTGGAGCGTGTGGCTATCCTCGGTTTTATGCCCCGTCCTTCAAACTATAGCGGAAGGATGGTTGACTCCCATGCAATCTCGCACATAAAAGCGTGAGATATGTCCCCTCTGTGTTTTCTTCTTCAGTAGCTCGAGGTGAGTGTTGACAGCTCTTTTTCAGCAACGCCGCTGCCGCCTCTCGACTGCAGGAGTTCATCTGTAGGTCAGTGTTTCATATAATTCACTGTTAGCATTCCAAAGTTTGGGCCTTAGCGCCAGAGAATACATGGAAACCTCTGTTAGCATCCCCCCCCCCCACTCCTCTTCCAGGACTTTAGTCTGACTACAGACATTTGCGTTGTGTTAAGTTTGAAAATGTGCGATGATTTAAACGAACCTAAACTATTTATGTTGGGTGTTTCTAAACAGGAGTATTGTGATGTTGAATCAACCTGCCAGCACACCAGCTGGTGCGGTCAAGATGAGTTTAAGCTGTTGGAGACATTGATTTGCCCCAGCTGTTTTACCTCAGTGAATTTTAAAGAAGTGGATGTGTGTGTGTGTGTGTGTGTGTGTGTGTGTGTGTGTGTGAGCGAGAGACTGCTTGAACACTGATGACTGTCTCCATTGGCGTTTTGTGAGGGCTTATCATTGCGCTGCTTGCAAGCCTTCGTTATTGATTAACCGCTATAGATCAGAGAGGATTTTACCATTGATTAATAAAACTTGAATGACGCCAACATAGACGGTAGTAGTCCCGATGCATGCTTAAGGTAGAGACGAGACGAGGAGAGGAAAAACAAGAGTGATGTGTTTCTTAATCATTACACAGTCTCCGTTGCTCTCTGTGTCACTCTATCTGTTCCACCCTGTGCTGCTGACCGTCAAATGTCACCTCACACCACGGAAGTGAGTGGACTCTGCAGCCCTGTGGACAAATAACCGTATGGTGAATGATTAGCAGACATTTCTATGGCTGGTAATTAGCGCTGCTACGCTAGAGCAGTTCCGCCAACAGGATTACAGCCTATTGATTATCCTAGCCTAGCATTAGCTTTGCTAGCTCAAACTGACTAAGTGATTAGTGGGCATTTCTATAGTGGTTAATGAGTGGTGCTGCAGAATGCTATGGTATGCTATCCATGAGAATAGGATTACAGACTATTAATCAGACAAGAGGCTCGCAGGAGTAATTAGCTGGTCTCGCAGCAGTCAGTGGGTCTGCGGCAGACACTTCTTCCTGGTTTTTAAATCTACTTCAGACTAGCCCCGGTTGTCTGGTTTGTTGCTGCACATCGTTGGGCCTGCGTTTGTCTTTGTTCAAGCACTCCCAATATTGCCATTTTCATTGATTGCACTCATCTTTTCTCTCCTTCATGTCCTCCTCCCTTCTTCATGGACATGGTGACTAAGAAAGAGAGAGAGAGACATCCCATGGGACTGCTTTCTGCATCTATTAACAGCACTGTCTTCTCATGTCCCTGGATGAGACAAGTCCATGCAGAATGTGACCCAGGATCTCACCCCCCGCCTCTCTCATTCTTTTATTTATTTACTTGTTTATTGAAATGAAATAAATGCATCAATTTTTCTCTTTGCAAAGCTGCTGTGTCTGAGTGAGTGATGGCCAAATAAGGTTTGTGAAAGGAGAGGAGCGGCTGACAAGCGTGTTAATTGAATTGTGGGGAAAATGCAAATCCACTTTGGCCTCTTTGAATTAATAGGCAGAGTTTCAACTCATTGGGACGCTCTTCTCTTTAAACGCTCAAGACCGTCAGACATGGTGGGCTAACTTTTACCAAAAAATTTCATCAAGAAAGTCAATGACGGCAGTGTCTCCATCTGTGCCTCACTTTGTCCTTTCCACCATTCCTGTCTTCTGTTTTCCCTGCCTCATCATGCCATCCCAGGATGGCAGCGTCTTTTGTCTGCCTGCATGGGAGAGCGCCATCATAGGAACCAAAGCGCTGATGGCATTCATGGGAAGCCGAAGTGAAAGAAAAAACACTGAGATTCCTCTTTCTGCTACGCTTGGTTTGTCTGTTTCCCCTCAAGGGCAGAACTGTAGATCACCAGCGTTACTCTCTCTAGAAACAGCACATCTTCGGAAAGAGTGTGTTTCAACGTGCGCTTCGTTTGTGCGTTCAGAAGCAGGATGTGTCTCCTGTGGATGTGTAGCTCGCGCGATCCATTTCACAAGACTGCACGTTTATTTGATTTGCGCAGCTGTGCGTGTGTGTTTGAGTAATCCACAGATGAGACATGCCACTGTGGACGGCCTGTTCTTTCTCTCTCTCACACCTGACTAATGTTGTTAATGTGATTTAAATGTGATTTGTTTTATGTCGTTATTTCAAGGCAACCCAGCAATGAGAAGTGTGTGTGCTGCACTTAAATGAACACATGTTCACATAAAATCATTTTTAACGAAGGTCTTTTTTTTTTTTTTTTTGTATTTCTTTAAACTTGTATATCGATTATCTAAAAATCTTTTAATACTGACGGTTCTCTAAAGACTATCAGCTTTAGGTGAGGCTATAAACAGCATATAAAGCAGAGTCTTTTCCAGAGGAGCATTTTGGTTTAGTTGGAAGTCTGTATCTATGAAAGCATCTTTGGCTGATAAGTGGAACAGACTGTGTGCAGAACCCAGTCTAACCAAACAGGTAGGTGTTTATTATGTTGTCAAGAAATCAAGTACTCCTGACTGACTTTGCCGGTCAAAATTACAGTCAGAATGGAAAAAGAACAAGTTTTTTCACGCCACAGAGACACTGAGGTAAAACACATGATCAAACAGGAACTATGTATTTGTGTCACCACAAGGAAGTCTCCTAGCAAACCACTAGATTGATGGCTGCCCAGTCAGTTTCATTTTCACCACAGTTCAGGTTGGGTTAGTAGTTGTAGAGAAAGATTTCAGAGATGAAATGATAATTGGACTGTGGTCTTTTGCTTTTGCTTTCATTTCGACTTGTGAGGTTATTCACGCACCCACTTTTTTTCTTGTTGGTTCCATAAGTCGTGTGTTTGCTTGAGCTGAAATGACAGGAGAGGAAGTAAAAGGAAAAAAAAAAAACTGCAACATTAAAAGTTCCCATCTCATCTTCCTCTTCCTTAATATGTGCTATTTCTCAGCGAGATTTTCTGAAATGAGTTATCCTGGTTTCAGCGGCGTAATGCAGCCTGAGATGAGGAGAGTATGAGGTAAAAAGTAGGACGAGCCTCTCCTGTAATAGCAGTAAAGAGCAATTGAGAGAGTGAGTGCCACCCTGCTGAATGAAGGTCAGTGTTAAAGCTAATCCAGTTATACTATTCTTAGTGCCTCTTCACTTCCTTGTCTCATTCTCCTACCTCCTCCTCCTCTTCTTCCTCTTCACCCTGCTTAGCTCTGTGGATCTGGGCCACAGATATGTAGGTTTCACCTTTCTTACTGCCTGTATATTTCCCTTCCCCTCACATTGTTTCCTCTTCTTTTCCTTTCTCTCACTTCGTTCCTCCCTTCCCTTCTGTCAAATGTTTTCCTCCTTCATCAGCACCCTCACCACCAGCACTGTCATTTTGAGGTCCCCGGCGAGTGTCAGCTTCCTCCAGAAGGGAGGAAGTGATGTGTCAGGATGTGTCTTTATCTGCCAGTGATCTCATCTGATGCCAGATTGACATAAACACAAGAGGAGGAGGGTAGGCTTCTTTTTCTGGGGAGATGCATGACAGAGAAGCCCTCGTTACATTTCTGATACCCCATGAAAAGATCTTCTGGTCTTGGGGCGATTGCAGTCTAGGATCTGACTGTTTCAAACCTGTTCAGCCAGTCAGTCTGTTAAAACGAACGTCTTTGATATTACACGCCTGAAGTTTAGGATGTAGTCTTGTAACATTGAAATCAGCCTTTTGATCTGTCACACTGTGTAATGTTTCTACTGACAGCCTTGTGCTATCGCTCTGCAGACTCATGGAACAACCTAAACTTGATCCGCTTTCTGTTTTTACACTTTTTCTGTGTTAAATCGATACAGAAAAATGCATTGAGGCCCTTTTTAAAGAGCTTCCGTACATGCAAAGTGCTCTGTTGTGACATTTATAAGGCTAATACATGAAAAAGAAACTAAATATATCAATATTGCAAAATTTGCCCGGGGTTGTCCTGAACAAACACATCGATTGGTTGCTTAGAGTTTAATAGAAAGGGAAAAGCTCAGCCCACTGATGGTAGACAATTTTCAGGATTCTGTGAAATGTCTTAAATATTAATGCAATCAATCAGATGCAAATGGAGAGGCAAGCTAATATGCATTAATCACATGTAAATTCAAAGTGGATAGGGTTAGGTAGTTTATTAACCTAGTCTGAACTTCTATGTGAAAGTTTATTCTCATATTTCATGAAGAAGGTTATATAATGAGCAAAGAGCCATCTCACTGCGCCTTCCAGCCTCGGCCTGAGCTCTGGATATAAGCTGTTAGTGTGAATCACGCTCAACCTGCAAGCCTGACTGTAAAGAAAACTTTTTTTTAAAAATTATTTTTTTTTGGCATTTTCTCATCGTTGCGTGATGGTGGCACCCGGCTAGAATTCAGGGGTCACAAAAGCTTGCACAGACAACACTCCAGATTGCATCGTAATCTGTTCAACAGACATCTCTTTCTGAGACACCAGTTAATCACATTCATGTCAATCCACCCAATAATCCACTAATCCACCAGTGGGAACTCGCAGGAAGTTTTTGAGCAGCCCCCACCTTTTGAGCAGGTTCCACCCACAGAACACCCCCACCAGGACTACTTTTACTCCCATTATGGCTGTTGTTGTAAACATTTGACTAATCAAGTTGAATACCAGGAACGTACAGCTAAATATTAGTTTAAGGTAAATTAAATTTTTAGTGAGTTTGAAGATGATCAATCTAAAACGTTGTCTGGAAGCAACATGTCAGGGTTAAATGTCCGTAGTATAGAGAGTTGGAGGGGTTATAAGGCCAACTGGAACTCGGAAGAACCCCATCAACCCATGTAGCCCCTGAAATATTTCTGTCCATCCTGATTTTATCGTTTGTCGCTTGCGTGATGCTGGTCTTTTCATTGCAAGGGCCACAATGCAAATACTCAGATTCACTCATGCAAAAATCCAAACCATGCTCTCACGCGCTCTCCGTCTCCGCCACACACATTCCGCCTCTGTCCTTTACAGACTTTATGGATGTTCTCTGTTTGACGTTTTCTCTCGTTTTGAATATGCCCCCCTCCTGCGTGTTTTTCTCTTCCTCCCTTCCTTCCTCTTCTCCCTTCACTCTCGGCCGTCTTTTGTCCAGCATCTCTTCACGCTTGACCAGCCGTGCTGTGACTCTTGACTTCAAAGAGCAGCTTCATTCATCAGTCACTCATCAGAGAGAGGGGGCTATTCAGCGCTGCGCTAAAAGAGAGGGAGGGGACGAATAGTGAGTGTATTAAAAAAAAGAGAGGGAACGAGTGTATGAAAAGGGCGCACAAGAGAGAAAGAGGATCCGCTCTTGACCGCGGGGGACCTTACGAGTCACAAAAGCAAGAGTCGTGGGGGGGGCGGCATACTCACACATCCACACACCGAGTTTCTGTTGAGACTTTAAACACACTATCTCTCTCTTTCTGCTTGTTTTTGTCCTATTGGGTGTGTCCAGATGCCTCACGTCTGATCCCATTTTTTTTGTCCATCTGCGCTCTTTCTGCCTTCTCTTTCCTTTTTGTCTAACTAAAGCTAGCGGCACAACGATGCATCAGGGCCTGTTCCTTCCCGTAATCCCACACTGCACCTGGGTTTGTGTTTGCACAAGTATTTCCAAGTCTTTTCTCCATCACCACTTTCCAGTATTTGTTAATCGCACCTTCTACAGTTTTTCTTCTCTCAAGCTCACTGACATTCTCCATCTTTTCTCCGTTTCTCGTGTTGTTTTGAGGTAGTTGGCTAGCTAGTTTTCAGGTCAGTGGGAATTGCCATGGCCTCCCCTCTCAGCTGGAGTCTGGCTCACACTCAACTGCACACAAACACACTCTCACACACAAACATGCACTCGTATTGTTTATCCTGCTCCTTTTGTGCAAGCGGCCCATGTGCACAAGTAGTTAAATTGGCTTGTATACACAATTGCTGAACTTTTATGAAGATGCTTTTCTTGCAGGTGTGTCAAGTTCCTTTTTTTTTTATCCATCTTTTGTTTCACTCCATCTTTTATTTGTATTTCTTTCCGAAGTAATAAGTCATAAGTGAAAGCCTGTCACGCTCTGCGAGCCATTTGCCTCGGTCTGTTTTTGTGGTTGTTCACTCTGGATGAAGGAGAGGACGTTGTTTTTATGACTCACCATTTTTGTGTGTGTGTGTGTGTGGCATGTATGTATGTAACCTCCAAGCCAAACGAGTCTTTTCTGCTCAACAAGCAGGTTTTTTTTCATGTCTTGGAGGAAGAAGTTTCAGTTTTAATGAGCAAGTTGCATTTATTTTGTATTTGCCTCTCCTATTATAATATATTATCATACAACTTACAGTTGCATTGGTGCTTTGAGTTTTAAGGTGAAATGTCAGCACGAGATATCTGTTTTTTTTTTCCTTTTGCATGCATCCGACGAGGTCCAACCTTTCAAGTTAATTTGTTACTGTTGTGTCCACGCTGTCCCAGTATCACTGCTACTGGCATTAGATGAGAAGACTGAGAATAGCTAATAAAGCTGATGCATAATGAATTTTCTTCACTATTTCATAAGTAATTTATTGTTTGGACCTTCTTTTTCAAATGCATGCATTAAAAAATGCATTTGAACGCTGACCAACAAGAAAAACTGAAATATGATTTAAGCAGAAAAGGACAGGATATACTCACCACTATCTGCATTTATTCAGATTATTGATAACATTTTAATCTAAAGGAAAATAAATAGAGAAGTATTAACAATTCTTTTTCTTGCCACTAATGTGCAGAAGAGTTTATACCACATGAGGTTATTATGGCCTGTTTTTTTGGTTTTTTTTTTTTTTTGTTTTTTTTTTTTTTTGTTTTTTTTTGAAGACTTGATGGGAAAGTAGAAGGAATAGAAACAACATTATGACTCTCATCTGAGCTGGCACAGGTTGAAACATCATTATTCACCAGCTGTTTATGTCAAGCTGATAAACCATAAACTCACATGACTGACTGGTGTTTTCCAGGTATGATATTCCAGATATTCCAAGAGATAAAAGTGATTTCTATAGAAGAGCTCTCTGCTATAATTTCTAATGAATGTCCACCAAGTTTTGTTTCAATTTAGAGAAAGTTCTTCCACGACTGATGCCACCAGCACTTCTTTGCATAGTTTGTTCATTTTACGCCAGTTGATGGAAATAATCTGATTAACATTTATTTTCTTTATACAATGAGGAGAAAGAACATAGGCAAAGTAGTGTCATAAATACAGACACATAGTATATGGAAAAGCCCTACACTATGGAACAGTCTAACTTTAACATTCAGTTTTGTTCAGTATTAATTTAGTTAGATGATTTTTTTTTCTTTTGTTCGTTTATGTTTTTTTTTTTGGTTTTTTTTTGCTATTTTAAAGCCACATTTCAAGTATTTGACTGCATTTAATTGTCTTTTGTAATAAGTTGTCTCTTGGGTGTAAACGGGCAGCATAGTTCTGTCTTAGAGGAGCGCAGGGTCCAGGTAAAGCTTTCAGAGTAATTAAATGTGCAAATGCATCTACGACCCTTCAAAACTATTGGCAAGTTTTGTTTTTTGGGGTTTTTTTCATTTTAAGAAGCATAGAATAATAAAAACAGAGGAATGAAATTGCTCCTATGAAGTTTTGGCACCAAAAATATTTGACATGTCCACAAACCACTGTATTTAGATTTTGAGAGTGGATTATTGGGTCCATGTGCTCAGACTTTATTGGGCAAAGCTTCGCTGTTGCAGACACACACTAGCTGCCACGTGCTGCTGCACACCAGCAACCACAAAAAAAGCTTTGAGAGGGGCAGAGGCTGAGATATGTGAGTCACAGGTCTTAATAAAGCAGCGGAGGTGTGGAAGAGTTAATGAAACACCTAGTTATTATTTTCTCCCTTTCTCTGATTGGGAAAGTGAGGAAATGTGTGCCACCACTGATATGCAAGTCGCTGCACATGGAAAGAAATTAACGAGTTTGCTAAAGATTCATCATTATAAGTCACAGATCCGGTCCACTGTGGTGAGTCAAGCTCCTGTCAGCATGTGTGCTGCGTAACAGACCTGCTCCCACTTGCCTCAACAATACTAACACATGAATAGTTGTTCACATGCATAAGTACAGCCAGGGGAGAAGTAGGGAGAGAAGAAGAAAAGAGCTTAATAAAAGCTGGAAGGATGCCATTATCGGTTTAGAGTTGGCTAGTAGAAAGAAAAGTTGGATGAAAGAGAGATGGGTTTAAAAAAAAGAAGAAAAAAAAAGGGACGTGTAGGTAAAGGAAAATATGTCTTTGTGGCCTCCTTTCTCCCCTAATGGAATGTTAATCAGCATAAAGAGGTCAGCCCTTTTGGCATTTGTGTGTGTGTGTGTGTGTGTGTGTGTGCGTGTGTGCGTGCGTGCGTGCGTGCGTGCGTGCGTGTGTGTGTGCGTGCGTGCGTGCGTGCGCGTGTGTGTGTGTGATGAGGTGAAAAGGTCAGATGGGGTACTCTGGCCACTTGGAGCCATTCCTTGGGAGAACACACACGGGGTCTATTACAACAGTCTTTATAACACCCCCCCCCCCCCCCCCCCCCTTTGAACATTATATTATCAGGACATAATGTGCCATATAATCTTTTTCATTAACTCATCATACATCTAGTTGTATAAAGAAAATGAATGTTTCCTCATATTTCCATCCATTGTATTGCACATTAATGAGATTTGTGTCATTTCTTTTGTTAATTTTCATCCTTCAATGGCTTTTTTTTTATTAGTGCAGCTGTCAGATTTTACAAGCATAGTTTTCTGTGTATAAATCCGAACTTACCCAAATTATACCTGACTACTTTCTACACCGGTGCTTCACAAACTGGAAGGGAAGGCAAAGATCAGAGAGAGCGCATGTGGCCTTTACACCCCGGAAATTGTAAAAATGAGATTTGCATACTTACAAATTCTTACATTTTCTGGATTCTCAAATGTCTGTAGGAGGATGAAGCCGTGCTGTTAGCCTCTGGGGTTCGTTGGCATTTTGTTTTATGGGACTGCAGGAAATCTTTGAATGCGTGCAACTGCAGCTCTGCGCAAACAGCTGACTGATTTATTTTCAGTTAAAATGTCATTTCTTACTGACACATTTGCTTTCAGTAATGAGACCAATGAGACCAACAGGCGGATGGGGGATCCTGAATCAAACAAATTGCACTGCAACAAAAAAAATGGCCTTAATATGCAAACTAATGTACAGAGTTGTATAACTGGGAGTTGTAACAATGTCCACTGTAGATGGCACACACAGTCCAGCAGCAGGGTGATGTTTCTGCATATTGCTTAACTTTGACGTTTGCTGCCTAGAAGATACGATGGCTGGGAAGTGCATTGAGTGAAGCACTTTCACAATATTGCCATTACATTTACATAATTACATTAAAAAATAGATTTAAAACGAATATAAAATACAAAAAAATTTGGAATGAAAAATGTGAAACACTTTAGCCATCCTTAATGCAAACTTGCATGTGTAACTCCAAAACAAAGTTCTGAATACATCTTGCCAAAACACTTTTGCCAACAAGAAAGCAACTTTACACTGATGCGAAATGCTTTTACAGTCTTTGGGACAGTTTTACATCTTGCGTAACACTTTCAGAAGTTTCCAAAACCACTTTTAAAAGTTCTTGAAACGCAATTACAAAGGCATGACCTGGGAGTGATACTGTGTTGGGGATTGTTGATATTGTTAAAATGAGAAGGCAAGTGAGCGGGGAATGTGTTTTTTACGGTTTTAAAAATGGAGAAACAACAGCAAGCGGCCTGGATTGTAGCCCTGACAGTCTTGTTCTCCCTTACAATTCTGCATTATTTAATTCAACTTTCACAGCCAATGAAGTGAAGCAGATATTGTTTGGCCTTTCCATCATGTCCACCAGGGCTGCGATGATATACCTTTTTCCTGATTCAAGTCCAATTTCTTTGGGTGCCAATCGATTTAAATTGCGATTCTCACAATTCTTCCATATTGCTGATTTTTGTAGATTAAAAACAAACAAAAAAAATCTACAAAACTTTTTTTTTGCTTGTTATTTTTCTTAATTTCTATTAAAGAAAAAACAACAGAGTAGCCAGGCCATCATCATTCTGCTGCTACAATGCCCAAAAAACAAGTAAAAAGATTATTAAAAACAATAAAGATGGCAAAACTTTCATAATGGATGATTTTTATTTATTTGGGGGAAAAAAAATTTTTTTTATAAACAAAAAAAATCTATTTTAAATTATGAAGCAAAAAATCCCTATATTTGATTTTTTTCAATTTGATTTCCCACCCGTAATTTCCACCGTACATGGATCACTTTGCACGTAATGATGCTGTTCTTCCTCCTCAAGTTGATTCAATATTGAAAAAATGTATTCAGGAGAGCAAACAAAAAGTTTTGGATTGTCAACGGCCGTGTGGTTGCACCCAGACTGGCAAAACATGCACTTCCACATTACTCTCTCATTCAGCAACTGTTTACCCGACAGAGGCAGTTTTCGCTTACAGTAACAATGGAAGGAGGACAAAAAATGAAAAAGAAGAAAAAGAGAACAGCTTGTGAAAAATGTTGTCCATTGTAATGAAGCAAGTCGGTGTAATTAAGGTAGTGACGCTTTTCATCTCCATTGATACAGCAGTATTAGCAAATATTTTGAACATTTGTTTTCTGAATCGTAGAGATGACTATTGTTAACCAGATTTTTCCACCTTAAATAAAAAAGGTAACTGTTTGGAAATCCCACACTTTGCAAATCAGAGTATTCTAGCAGAAACAAAATTTCATCGGAAAGTGATTGACACAGTCTTTGCTTTTGACTAAACTTCCTTAAAATGTCAGGATTCATTGTCCGTGTTTCTTTATATAATTCTTATATAGTTCTTGCAGTCACAACATAAAAAGAAGTTTGAGACTTGAAGTTTATATTTAGGAGAAACTATGAACTGCCAGAAACATGCAGATGGTTTAATAAAGCTGCTGTAATTAGTTCGACATACATAATGATGCCTTCTGACCTTAGATGGACAAAGTTTAATTAATGTATGCAGCAAATGGGGAAATATTTAATTATTTTTGTACATTTCTGTTGTATTGCTGAGAAGTGCAGGAAGTGGTTTTTGTCTTGTGAAAAGAGGCTCATTTTTCCATCATGTTGGTTTACAAGGTTGATCTGCTTGGATTGAGTTGCTGTTGAAGCTCTATGTTCCGATTTCATTTTCTCTGTCCGATATCTATTCCTATCCCTGGGGTTTGAGTATCTGCCAGTACCGATCTGACACCTGTGTTATTTTAGTAGGAGATCTATTAAATTTATTATTTAAATAAATTATCTTTATTATGGTCTTAATGTAAGATACTGTTGCTATCATTCAGTGGCTCAGTGGTTAAATTATAAAAAAAAAAATTGACTTAACACATGAAAACAATGATTGTCATCGAACTTAATGACTAGATTAAGTATTTGCATTAAATAAATCTTGAAATTGGACTTATAGTGAAGGCTTTTTAAGATGTTATACAGGACAATAAACTCTAAAACTTTCTTTTGGGAATTTCTCACATTTTTAAGACAACAAATTTCTTGTGAATTTTAAACCAAATCATGAGACCAAATGTTGGTGTTAAATATGGCAGCAATTGTGTCGTCTCTGGCCGTTGGGTGTGTTTTCCCAGTGGGGTTTTCAAATGAATAAAAACGCTAATGCTAAATGTTAGACCAACAGTAACTCATGTAGAAACCTTGCTGTCTACAAACTTAAAATCATCGTAATGCAAGATTTGGTAACTTCCTATGTCTGTGGCCACATTTACATGGAAGTTTTAATTCTTCTTCAGTCCCAAATCAATGTTAATTCTGCTTTAAACTGGTGAAAAATGGTCATGTAAACGCCTAATTCTGAATGAAAAGTTCCAATCAGAACCTGTCCCAAACTGCCGATATAAAGCAGAACTAAGTATGGACGTGTTTCCATGTAAACCTCCATTTGGAATTAATATTTCATTCAAACTCATGGGAGAATACTGTTATTTCGGAATGATTTTATTCCAAATAAATTTTAAAAAAAAAAAAACGTACCCTGTGCGTGTTGTGATGGTGGGGTTGGGCAGGAAAAACATAATTGTGATCCAGTTTCCATGGTATCGGATGGTGTTTAGACAGAAATACGCACCGATTCAGATCCTCTTACTTATGACAAGATTGGCGAGTATTTCTGATGCTAATATTGGAAGTTTGTGTTTCTGGGGTCAGTAGTTCAACGCTGGTGCTGGTTTCTATTTGTTTCCTCACCTGGGATGGTTTTTACTGTTGAAACATTCACTGAAGGTTTTCTTTAGATTAAAGGTGCTTCTCATTTTATTGAGCAATATAAGAAATCATGGCATCAAATTTCAATGGGTTCCGGAACAATGAAACTTGTTGAAGAGGCACGATGTGAGAATTTTTTGTTGTGAGATTCAGATGTTATGAATGAACAAAGGAGGTTTTCCAGGAAGGCTTCTGGATGAAATAGAAGACGTTTTGTAAAGGTTCATTTACTGCCTGAACCATACATAATGCAGAGCTGCGAAATGTATTAATTATTCACAATCTCATCGCTCAAATAGAGGGATAATCCTTTGTTGGACATCAGGTTCATACCAGGCAGAATTCCGAAGGAGAGTGTGGGAAGCAGTGTAGTAATATCCTCTGCAGCAAATGCTGATACATCATGTTTGTCTGGCTGTTAAGGAAGCAATCTTTAGTTTTTTGTTGTGTTCTTTTTTTACTTACAAAGGAACAAAGTTGAACGAGGTCATATCTGTTCCTCTCAGTCTACCAATGGAAAAAAAAAAAGGATAAATGTTCACATTGTGCTGCAGGAAAATTGGCAAAATATGAAGTATGGGCAGATAAGTTGCTCTCTTTTAAAATAATCTGTTTTGTGTTAAACTGAATATTGATTGTACCTCAATCATTCATTCATTCATTCATTCATTCATTTTTTGAACCGCTTAATCCAATTCAGGGTCACTGGGAAGCTGGAGCCGATCCCAGCTGGCTTTGGGCGACAGGCAGGGTACACCCCGGACAGCTCACCAGTCCATCGCAGGGCATACCTCAATCAGTGATGTGCAAAGCACGTACATCACTGTTAGAGCCCAAACATTCTGAATGAGCTTTCCTTAATGAAACGAGAGGTTATTACCTGGATTTTGGTTCTGTTTTCCTTTTTGTCTTCACCTTCAAGGCATCTGTTTTTAAGGTAATCTGAATTTTTTTTTTTTTTTTTTTTTTTTTTTTTGTTTCTAAATACTTTTTTTTTCTTTTCTTTTCGTTTTTTTTTTTTTTTTTTGCCTGGGCAACTTCATCCCAACTGAAGGAATGCTTGACTAAAGTACTATAATAGACCAAGTTTTGTTAAAGGAGAGGAGGAATCGCCTCATTAGCTGCTTCAAACCCAGATGCAGCCTTCTCTTTGACTCCTGGTGTCATAGAATTGAGGTTACAACATTCGTTCCCTCCACACTCTTCCATCCATCGATCTTTGTGAGTTTGTCTGTTCGCTTGATAGTATGTTTTCATTTTAATGCATTCATACATATGTATAACCATACACGCATTGGGTGTCAGCTTTGCAACATCCCCTTTTGATTAATTTCACTTTGAGGTGAAAGTGACTCTACCGCAGGAAACACGCACACACACACACACACACACACACACACACCGGCATATGGTTTGTGACAGTGTTGACTGCTGTGGATATGTACTGTGGGATTTGCAACCTGTGGGATGAGTGATGCCATCTCTTACTCCTCACCTCCATCTATCTTCCTCCTGCAGTGTTTTCTCTTTCTGGCTCTCCATTTCTTACTTGTGCTCGCTCTGTCATCTCTCTCCTGCTCTTCTCCTGTTTTCCATCAGATAGAAGCTGACAGCTGCCATCAGGCTTATTTCAGGCACTGGCACACACACACACATACCCACATGTACACTTATCCACCCGCGCTCTCTTCCTTTTCACACTTTCGTGTTTGTCACCATCCCTCATAATTTCTCCATCCTACTGTTTGACTCTTTCTGAACGTACCTATCTGGCAGTGAGTGTGTGTCCAAGTTGGAGCTCTTTTCTGAAAGCTTTGGCCCTCACCAGCACAAGATCTGGAGGAGGACCAAAGCAAGCTGGGATTCACTCCTCTGCCTGTTCTTCTTCTCCACCTGTCCATCTGGGTACCCACGCCAGGGAGGGGATTTCTCACCGTGCGTTTGTGTTTCTCCCCTGAGTGTCAGCTTCTTTGAGCATGCATCGTCCATTCATTTATAATGAGGTGTCAAGTCTTCCTGTCCCTGTGGCTGCACATTCCTTGCTTTTTGCACGCTGTTCCTGTCACTTCCAACATGTCTGTATGTCGACTTGTCCATCTCCTTCTCTCTTCCCATTTTAGACATCTATCTGCCCGTCTGTTCGCCGTCCTGCTTGTCACGCTTTCTGTTAAAAATATAGACCGTCCCATCAATTTCCCCACCTGACGGGCCTTTCTCTGTCTGTCTCAACACAAATCTGCTTGTTTGTTAATTTCTGCCTGACTCGTCACATATGATTGCTTGAGCGTGTTACCAAGATATGGCGTTTTAAGCAGATTGATCTCAGGATTTCATGTGTTTGACTCATATTTATGGCATAAAGTTGTGCGAAATTTAAATCAGTTCAAATGATTATTTACCTGACTTGTATCTCTTTTCTTGTTTTTGTTTTTTCATGGCGACCCTTCATCTTCACCATTGTGGCCTCTTCTGGAGCAGGTAAGGCCTTTTCATCCGGCTCTTCTGTGTTTTTATGCAAATCATTTCACTTGTCCAAAAACTCCAGGTTGTGTCACACAGATTGGTTAATCAAACTGTTTGCAGCACTCTTGTGGCTTTCTACACACACACACACACACACCACACACACACACACACACACACAAGCTCCATGTGTGTTGATTTACTAAACCAGTTAAATGTTAACTTGACTTTGAAGGGATGAAGGTCTTTGTGTCTGTGTTTGCTCTCCTTTGCAACGTGTTTGTGTTGGCGGGTGTGTGTGTATGTGTGTGCGTGTGTGCATGTGTTCGTGTGTCATCTCTCTGTTGGGAAATTTCAGCAATCCCACATGGGATTGGCCACTTCCTTCCTTCCATTCAAGAAACCAATGGGACTAGCGTGTATATGTGTGATTTCTTTGTAAGTGTGATGGTTTCGCAGTCTGCGAGTGTGTATGGGTCTCATCACCTGCAGAATGTTGTTTTCCCAGAGCTGTCTCATGTGATCTCCTCTGCCTCTGAGGTGCCTCTTTTTCCAATTTCCCACCGTTCTGTATTCTCTCCATCCAGTTTTGCTCAGGTCCAAAACAAGAAAACAAAAACTATCTCTCCCTGCAGTCCCTTATCTCCTCTGTGCAGCCAAGCCAAGCACCTGTGCAAACCTGTTTGTGTTTATGCAAGTGTAAATTTGTGTGTGTGCATTGTTTTGTGATGCACTCTGGTAAGGACAAGAAAGCTTTTTCTTCACGTTCCATCGCCTGTTTCTGTTCATTTTTGTTTCTTTGCATGCTTCTCTACCTCAGCCCTCCTCTTCCTTCCATCCCCTGTTCTTCAGCCTTACAGTCCATTGAAAATCTACGTTTCCACCTGAGCACCCTGCTTCCTGCTACACGTCTAAGTGTATGCTTACCTGCACTGATATAGTGTGTATACATATCTTTCCCTCTGGCCAATGGTGCATCAGGCACAGTGTTTTCTTGTTCGGCCTTTCTCCTCTTCTCCTTTGTCATTTTAATGCCACTGTGCCAACCACAACTGCCGAAAGGATGCTTTTTAGGTTTCGTCTCCTCCTCCTGTTAGTGGGATGTCTCAGGGAAAACCTTAAAGGAGTTTTTTCAGGTTTGGCACAGGCGTTCGGTGGGGAAAGTGGATGTTTGTTGCAGTTTCACAATGTTCGCCTCTTCTGTTTATATCATGGATACATTTTTAAGTAATCTAAGATTGGGCTTCATATTGTAGCTAAATAAAAATTTTTTACTTTCCTGCAACAAATTCCTTTGTTGTTAGACACCAAACCTTTTAATGTCGAACAGCACCAAGTGAAGGACAATAGGAAAGTTATAAATCGGCTGATTGGTGAAGGCATTTAGACATGTTTTGTTTTTTTGTTTTTTTTCCTGTTAGTTTCTCTAAATAACCAGGAGGCTACAAAACAGCCAAAATAATCTATTTTTTGTTGCCACAGTCCAGCCACAGTCTTCTGCACTGCTCCCCAGGCTGGCACCCAAAACACAGGCTTAGAGATATTTAACTGTCTCGGCCTGAGGAGTTGGTAAGAGATCAGTTGGAAATGGGAGCCGTTGAGACTAAAGGGGGGGTGGACCCGTCAGAAGCTCTTCATTTCTCCCTCGATCACTCTTATTATTTTTCTCCCTGCCTTGTTCTCTATCTACTGTACACCTATTGGGAAATAAAAGAAAGGATGACCCAGATAGGTGGGGAATGAATGAGGGGGTGTCAAAGTAAAAAAGGATGGAAAAATGGGATTGAGTAAAAGTTGGGAACAAGGGACGGTTGTTAAGTTTGCCAGCGACACCTGCTTCACGTCAGCACTCCACCACACGTTCTTTCCTCTCCCCATCTTCTCTATTTCTAATTTGCCACCCAGAAGGGCAAAAGGAAGGCGAGGGGGACGCAAAAGAACACGTCATGCCGAGAGAAAACAAGTTGGCGTCCCATGTGTGCCTCTTCATCTGTGTGTGTGTGTGTTTGAAAGCAGGTACTCGTCTATTTGGGAGTGTGTGTGAATGTTTGAAGAGGAATTCTCAAATAGTATTATTAACTCATCTGGGTTTTAGATGGGTCGCCTCCCTTCCTCAAACAATGCATGCACACACACACACACACACATAGAGTCACAGAGAGCTGTGCGTCTTGACAGCTCCCCAGGCTCTTATCCTGGAAAGGCGAGACAGGAGAGCAGCGGAGCATGCTGGGATCGTAGAAGACCCGGACGTTCATCTCTGAGCCCCCCAGCTTAGTTAATACTTAATGTCATAGGGCAAACACACACACACACACACACACATGCACAGCTATATACAAAGCCATTCTTACACACATCCACACACACAGACACAGTGAATAAAATATTCAGGAATCTTATGAAATAATGATGAACATTGATGGAATGAAACTTGCTAATTTATCTGGGACCCTCTCTTTCCTTTGTTAGAAAATGACGACACACGCTCACATGAGGCTTGCATGCACACTCTCACACACCTTCTGAGAATCAACTGCAGCAGAAGAGCAGAAGTGGCAGCTTTTGGTTACCACTGGGAAAGTTTCTGAACCATAAGTGTGTGACGTTTCTTCCTCTTTTTTTTTTTTTTTCCTCTCTCTTTTATATTTTTAATTCCCTTGGCATCTGTCCTGTCAGACATTAGGCGCGCCGATGCTCACTTATCATGGAGCATTTGAATTTTACAGTGGTTTGATTGTAAGCGCACACACATGGAGTGTGTAAGTAGGGCAGCCGTCTTGTTCTCCTCCATGCAACAGCTTCACCAGCGAGCAGGAAGTACAGCTGTATTGCCATAAAGATTAATAATGCTGGCTGCCATTTGTAGCTTTGAGATAGAAGTTTGGTAATCAGTTAATTAAATCAGCTAATTAAATCAGTGTTTGGAGGCGTACGTGTTTTCCACATTTTGCTTTTCTGAATGGGTGCAAACAGTGGGAGGGAGACGGGAGGGAAACACAAGGAACCAACTGAGAGACAACAAGGGAATATGAGGTCGTGTTGAAAGATGGACCTCAGATGATAAGGGCACGGCACATAGCGAGACTCTGCACGCACGTGTCTCCGCACATGTGTTTATCAAGTGTGTGTGTGGTCGTGAGTGTTTGTGTCATGCGCATGTGTACATTTTCAAACAGCATTATTAACTCATCTGGATTTCGTTCTCCTTTGTGTGTCTAACTTAAACAGTTTCCAATGGCAACAACCTCACATTCCCCAAGTGCTGCATTCAAGTGTGTGTAGTGCACATTTTCCACTGATGTCAGCATTTGGATGCAGAATAACCTTTAAGTGAAAGTTGTTACGCCGAAATGCTCTCCCCTGTCACAGCCAGCGTTAATGCAGTGTTATCCTGTACTGATTGCCGTCTTTGCTCTGCTAAGCTGTCAGATAAAAGCCAAGGTGAAATAAATGATTCTTTTTCTATTCATAAATTCCAGTTTAGACAATTGAATTACATTAAACTTCCAAATAGTTGTCATTTTCACAGTTAACGGCTTCATAAAACGGCGAGGGGTAAAGAAAACCATTAAGATTAATTTATGAAACTGCTTGGCATGAATTATAAACATAACTGTAGGAAATTAATATGCAAGAACGCAGCTGGAGTCAAACCAAACTTGACTAACGTGAAAGAATGGTTTTTTAAGTGAATCCGAAGGTGACACTAATTTTTCTGAGCCCAAACTCCTCAGGCAGTGTGCTTAGTCTCGGAACCCAGACTCCTCATCCAGGCCCAAAGGCTTTTTTTTTTTTTTCTTGCAGCTTCCTCAGCACTTTAAAGCCAAGATAGTGAAGTTTGTATCAGCGCTACTTGATGATTTTATTCATCCCCGAGTCAGGGATGTTTGGTGCAAGAACAGGCTTGGAAGTTGGAGGGGGGAAAAAAAGGGTTCAGATTTAGTTGCATCTACTTGTGCAACAGGGAGACATTTTCTCTGTCTGTGTGTGGGCATGTTTGTGTATACATGAGCTTTGCTTCTGCTTTATGTGTGTGTGCTTGCAAACATGACATCAATCATGTCTCATCCCGCAGTGCTCTAAAAGTGTGGGATCCCCCACCGCTTGGCAGATTGGCACTCCAGGTCTCTGCTTGTGCCACCCTTTAATCTGTCCCCCGCGCCTCGCTATAATCCCTTCCCTGCCGACCTGCGCTGACAGGTGGAGGTTGCACTGGGGTGCCCTTGACCTCCACTCCATAGTAGGTTTACTTAGGACTGGATCAGACCAGATCAGACCTGACTCTTTCTGCCTGTGTATGTCTGGGAGTTGCAGAAAGCTATACATATCAGAATGGCTCCTTGGGGATTTAGATTTTTCCAGCAGTGAGTGAAATAAATCTCTCCACAACTTCTTTGATGTGCAAACATTTTCAGGCTTTCAGGTTTTGAGAAATCTCAGTATGTTTTATTAAAATGACACAGGTGGAAAAATGATAGATGAGCAGAATTTTATCCCATGCACTGACCAAGTGACACTCCACCATGACCGTTTTTCTTTTTTTTTTTGCTTTGGCTTTAATAAATCCTAATAACAAAATGAATTTGATAGCCTGCATTATCTCAATGATGTTTTTCCAGGACTCTTTCCTGGAAGAGACTTTAGTCTTTCTGTCATTATCAATTGACAGTAAGCAGAGTCAGATAATGCATCGGTCATCTGAATATACACAGCCCAGACCCAGAGAAATGACAATAACATAAGCTAAATTAAATTAAGACTAATTAAGACTTTACTCTCATAGACCGTATCATAGAGACCAGCTTGTGGAAGCTGTTTTTCATTTTCTCCTGAAGTGATTGCAGACAATGACTTCTCCTGGAGGTTGGAAATGAGCATAGACGTTTTCATTTGATACTGACTGCGTTTAGATACCATCAAAGTCGTATGAAGCAGATTTGGAACATTAGTGTGATTCGCTAAACTTCGGCATGCCCCTCAGCTGAACGTCCCTGCATGTTAGAACAGATAAATCTGCTTCTCTGAGTCGTTATTTATGTAACCAGACTCACATATGGAGTGGTTGTTCTTGTTGCTCCAGAGCAAAGAAACAAAAACCTTGAGTAGAGAACTACTTTAGCGCCTGATGCTACACTGACGTTTTGCCCTGCTTGAAATCTGATTAACTTTTCTGAACAATGGCCGCCGCTTATAAAGGAAGCTCTGAATTTGCTTTATATACTTGTGGGAGTTGAGCTTCAGGGTGGGACACAACTGAAATAATAAACAGTACAGAGTAACAGAATTGTTGGCTTATCTGTTGGTTAAATCAAACTAAAATGGCTTCCCTTCAATCACCCCCTCAGCCTTTAGAATATGCTGTTTATCAATTTAGAGTTGTGTATTCAGTGTGAAAAAGGGTAAAAAAAAAAAAATAAAATAAAAAAAAAAAATAGGAACAACATAAATTTAACTGGAGCCAATATAACAAAGGCTGGAATTGACCCCTCTAAAATGTAGAAGATGCTTAGATGGACGACATCTCCTCTATCTCAGTTCAAACTGGTATTTTTTTTTATTTCAAATACATTAAACCGGCAATGGCCTGGCTACCTGACCAGGGTGTACGCTGCCTCTCCTCTGCTAATTGTGGGGATGGCCCTAAGATTCCCTGCGACCCAGAATTGGACTAAGCGATGTAGAAAATGAATAAATTGAATACACTAAAAATGACCATAAAGGAAAAAGAATAATAAACCTGAGCCTGTTGAAAACAGAAGCAGTCCAGCAAACCATAAAACCCCTTTTTCCTAAAGCAAGCACTTATGTCTGTGGTGTCCTTGAAGGGAGTGCTTCCAAACCCTCTGGATACCAGCATGCATCACACACACTGCAAAATTCTTGTCTTAAGGCCTTGGGCTATACCTGGCAGCTTCGGATACAGGCCTGTCATTGCCCCTGGAGACCTGCGAATACCCTAATAATCATATAATGGCTGCCAGTGGCTCATAGGCTTCAGGCTGCGTGATAGTTTAGAGCTTTTTAAATGTCTCCTGCAGGGAAGATTAGTAATGTGGTCATCCTGTGCAGACAAGTGAGTCTGAATTCTCAGACTAAATGTCTGCTGCTATAGCTGAAGTGTCCTTGCAGCTCAATGATCGATCCGGTTTGAATTATGTTGCTCTCTATGGTCCCCCTAACTTGGGCCTCGCTGATCTCATCAGCTGAACATTAATGTTGGAAGAGTAAATCAACAAAATGAATCTTTGAACACTTCTAAGTTCTTTTTGCATCTCTGTTTTTAATTAAAGCCTTTTGTTCGAAATTCCGTTTATTAGCCGAGGTGCAAAATTCGGTGCAAACTCCATTACAAACTGCTATGTTCTTATCTGTTGTGATGTCTTTGTTGTTAACTCTCAGGATTTATTATGTCTATGTGCACACTTAACCAGACACACACCCTTTGGACTCATTTTGCCCACCACCCCCCATAGACACACACACACACACACACACACTGTGAAAACAATATCTTAAACCCTGCCATAAAAATGAGTTTGAGACCTCTGTCTGTGTCACCACAGTAGATGCAGGAAGCTCTGCAAAGTCCATTATGATCATAATCACCAAAGCCCCCAAGAGCCCAGAAGATGCTTTGCATTACAGTCTCCCATCTGTATTTTTCCAGCTGGTCCTTTCCCCCCCCGACTTACTCCAGCCCAACGCTATGGATCCATGGTCAATAGCATCTTGTAGGTTTGTGTCTGTGGTCACTTCTTTTTCAACTCTGCGGTCACAGTGTTTACCAAGTAAATCTCTTGATGTTGCATGTATTTGTTAGAGAGCTGATCAATTCCATCACCGAGAAATTTTCTCAGGATATATACAGTAGTTCATGTCAGCGCCACATATGTGAGCTGTAAAGCTGATGTGAATTCCAGTTTGCGGCAGCGCTTTTTGTTTTGGAGTTGATGTGGTTTCCATGTCTTTGTATGGTTGAGGTTGATTCAGCCTCGACAGTGACTGTGATGATTTTGGCTTAACCCTGTTCTGCACCAGTCATGGCCAGATGGATTTTTCCATTAAATGCAGAAGCATAGATATACAATTACATGTGAGAGTTTAATTTATGCAAGTATTTTATGCAAAATATTGATTTAGCCAGTAGCAAGTGAATTAATATTTTGACACAATGCAGTCAAAAATTAAGACTTAAAATGCCTCAAATATCGGCAAAAGAAGTAAATCCCAATAGTTAATAAGTAACAGCTGCATAGTTTTAACCACATTACCAGATATGTTTTATACACTTTCTGGATATATTTGGCATTGAGCACTATGTTTTCTCTTTAGCTTAATTGTTAAATCAGATGATCCTTCAAATACATGACATCAAATTCATTTGTATTTTTTTTTCCTCCAAATGTCAATAAATAGACCCCCCTCCCCCATATTGCCATCCCTGTCAACTCGAAAGTGTCGGTAAAAATTTCCTTTTAAACAAGTCCCAGTGCAGCAATTAAAACAAACAAAAAAGATGATTTAATCAACCATTCCAATATGTACTTTTGGTGACTTTTTGTTTCGCAAAACTAGTTTCCTTAGTCAAAAATGTCAGCCAGAGAAACCTAATATCTCTTTCCTGAATCTTTCATTTAGACAAGCTTCAAGATGACACCATGTGCTGTGATGTGGCTTTTTTTGATATTTGATATATCTCGCCTTGTGTGAACAGTCTGAGGTTGCGTCAAAGTGTCTGTTTAACTTCTTTGGAGAGCCTTTGAACTTTCTTTACTCTGCTGCCAAGTGTTGATTGAACATGGGAGGAGACTGAAAAGGAACAGATTGGAAACCTACAGTAGAATTGTAATTCTCTTCATCCGAAGTCCTACAGTAGAGTCAGAGTAATGTGAAAAGGATTAAAGCTGGGATGAATGCACAAGAGGAGGGAGAGGTCTAGAGATTACAATGAGAGCTTTGTTTCTCCAACTATCGAGCTGAGGTTTGTGCAAGGATCCATTATTCTTGCTTTGATGCTGCTGTCTGAATGAAAAGTAGTTGGCTGCAATGCATTGTTACAACTGCAAAGGGGGCTATCACTGCAGTGCTATTCAGCATAATTTAGCCTACCCCTCCTTCTGTCCAGCTCACTTCCCCGACTTGCTCCTCTGCTTCCTTGTGACGCTGTGCAATTACCTGCAGTACTAAATCAGAGTTTGACAGCAGTGGCTAAATATGGAGCTTCATGCCCACCGTCACCTTATCAAACTTTGCCAAACAGAAACTACTCCAAAGGTGATAGAGGCCCCTGATAAACACCCTGGTTGCCCAGGACAACAGTTGTCAAGGGCATTGTTTGTCAGTTATATGGGCTAGTTGTCAAGGAGCAGATTGTCAGAGACCAAGGAAGTCGGGGACAATTAGAAGATGGGTGATTTATGGCACATGATGAAAAGCAGCCGCTGCGGTGTTTGGTTAGCAGCGCTGTCTGAACGCCGCAATCCTCTTCGTGCTTGTGTGTGCATGCAGCCGGACGTGTTGATTTGTCCAAGTGCGACAGATATTCCTGGCTCGGCTCTGGCAGCACCATTTCCCATTGCTCTTCTCAGCACAGATGTTTGCGTGTGCACGCCCAACCGCACACCCCGCAGCACACATGCACACACATAATGTGCAGCACTCTGCATGCATCCAAGCTCCAGCTGTTCCAGCAGTTAGTGGGACATGGTAGACGCCTCTATTAGAGAGCTGGAAATCCCTGCAGAGGAAGACAAGGGGATGAAGTACGCGATGGATAAGGAATGAACAATGACCCCGGTGCTGCAGGGAGGGCAGGGCAGGGGAGGGGGATCCCACTCTGGTTCTGGGAAGTCTCACTGCAGACATTCTGGACATTTCTGGATCCATCTTCTGAGATCTTCATGGAAGTGAAGAGGAACACACAGCGGGGTCGTGTGGGGGATTTGAGGAAAGGTCTTGGAGTGAGTGATGAATGCCCTCTGGAATTTTCCAGGAATGTCAGATGGGGCTTTTTAGAGGCGGCCTTCTCAATGAGGGCAGATGTGGCCCCGAGGGAAATCACATTATCATCATTCCACCACTGCTTACCTTTTCTTCTCTCAACACACACCAAACACATCCACACACACACATTCCTGTAGAACATTCTCTGCTTTGCAACTATCAAGGGGGAAAGTTTAAAGGGGAATTTAACCCCCAACTGTGGGGAGTAGTTACCTCCAACCTTCACAGATGGTTTTATTTACTTTTTACAAGGATTTATGTTTGCAAGTTAGAAGCTCCTGCCAGATGCTGGTAGACGACCGGAGGTTAAACACCACCAAATAGAGTTGCGGTTTGGTAAAATCCCTCTGTTATAGCAGCATCTCTTTGGCACGTGTTCTCATCGCTGAACCAGGTCCGACTTCTGCACAAGTCTACGCTTCACTCCTCCAGTACTGCTTATTTTTCCATTATCCTATTTGTACCAACCACAACCCCACCGGGCACTGGTTGCAAAATCTAAGGCTCAGTTTCTACAGCTTTGTGTTTGTAGATGGGCCCCGTTAGGTAGGACAGAGAGACGTAGGTTAGAAAAAAATAGACTTGTCCTGCAGGCTTTTTTGTTTTTTTGGAGCGATTAACTTTCCTATTTCTCTTAAGGTTGGTCTTTTTCAGCAGTTAGTAATGTTTCTTGTTACACTGGGATGAACCAGCGTGGGCGGATTAACAGATAATAGGCGGTGAGAAGACACTGGAAAAAGACACGGTGAGCTTTCAGCACAGTGACCCAGTGTGGGAGGTGTGCAGGCAGGCTCTGATAAGGGCCAGACTGCTAACCGTTTCCTGCAGATCCCACTGAATGCTAATCAGGAGGAGCAGAAGACAAGATTGGCCTGTTTCTCTTATTTTCTCTTCTGAGCGTCTGCCACTTCTCTTCACATCCATCTCTTGTCCTCTCATTCTGTTTCTTTTTCTTTTCTTTTCACGTCTCTTTCCTGTTTCTTCCTCGCAGACCGAGTCGAGAAAGCTGTTATAAGGCTTTGCAGATTTTATGAAAATGAGGAAAAGCATTTGGCTCTTCAGTGTGGACATGTTTCTCTATGTGTGTGTGTTGAGCACACTGTTGACTCACCATATGGAGGAACCTCATTTGCATGGTATATTTTTCTCTTGCCTCATGGTCTCTTGTGAGTTTATCCCTTCCAAACTCTCTCCTAACCAGCACATGAACATATGAACTTTAACTGTGACCTCAGCGTAGAGTCTAGCCTTGCCTATTTTTTTTTTTCTTCCTTTCTTTTTTTTTTCCTTTTTTTTTTTTTTCCTTGTTGTACCCCCTGCCACAGCATCTTATCCAAGGATTTGTTTGGGATTCTCTCGGATTCGCCCTGATTCTCCCCTTTATCACTGTGCTTGTGCGCCAGCCTGTGCTTGTCTCTTCTCGCTGAGCACATGAATATAATTACATATCACACTCCACCCACTCAGTCTTTAATATCTTGCAACGAGACAAAATCTTGTATTGTTGGTTTTGGAGAGGGTAGGATGTGCTGTCACACATTCACACGCACTGATACTACTGTTATACTCATGTAGATTCTCCATTGACAAATACTCCGAGGTGCAGCACCCTGATGTGCCCAACCCATGGTGGAATGCAGTCCGCTTCGCATGATTTGACGAACTAGACCATTACATGACCATTAAAGGCAATATTTGTTGACTTTATTTTCATCTTTCTTGGCTCTCCAGAGAGTGTTTTCCCTCTCACCCTTGGCCTGTGTTTACTTTCAATTTAAATGGTAGGATAAACCTGTCAGTGGTGATGTATATTTCTTGCCTTCCACTTGGTGTTTTTCCATTTTATTCATCCTCCATAGCAAGAAAATCCCTTAGCTTAGTCCTTTTTAGTTCAGGTAGAGCAGCTGCCTTGTGCTTCTTTTTAGTTGTTTAAGGCACATGAGTGGATTTCGTGCCAAATCCGAGGTGGCACAAATTTTAAAAGGCACTGTGGATTCAGATAGAGGCCAGACACTAAATGGATTCAGCAAATTGATGTAAAAATGTTTCAAATATCGGCATTTACATTTGTAATGTTTATGAATTCCATGCGAAATCACTCTGGGTGGCGTCCGCAGCTGAATGCTTAATGGTTACTGACAACATGAGTGGTTCCTGCAGCTGAAACAAACTCCCCACATGTAGACCGCCTTCTGCCGCGCTGAATGCCGAGGTGTTGATGTTGCTAAGTTTCTATCCTGCTTGGTCGACGAAAAGCGTTGCCAGGCCGACAGCTGCTCCAGCTCCACATTCCCTCCACGTGATCCAAGATTGGAAACTCGAGGGAGCGTCTGCCTGGGACAGATGCATGCACACACACTGTGTGTGTGTGTGTGTGTGTGTGTGCGTGTGTGTGTGTGTATGTGTGTGAGTACTACTACATGTACTTAGAGCCAGACATGCACCAGCTTTCAATCACATAGACATATAAAGATGGGAGAAGAAGAGCTAGAGAGGCTAGATGTCACAGGCCTTATAATAGTGGGATGCCCTCTTAAGCTGCTTCACAGCAAAGCCCAGAAAATCAAACTGTCATATCAATGAGAAGTTGAGCCCCCCCCCCCAAAAATCCCCCTCGCCTTCGTCACTTTTTCAGACCTTCTTCTATCTCTCTGCCTTCCCTTTTTCATGCCTTTCTTAAAAAGCAGGTTTAGAGTTTTGAGGCAGACAGAGCAGGCTTTTCAATTATTTTCGGTGTCATTTGCAGCAGCATAAGGAGAAGAGAAGGGAGATGAGAGAAAAGGGAAGACGGGGTTCAGACTAAAGAACATGCTCTGGCAGTGCAGAGCTGTTTGTGGCCGACTAAATGGAGATCTAATTCAATTTACGCTATGACCAAAGGCCAGGTTCCTTTTACTAAAAGCTTGCTAGTATCAAATCCAAACACATCTGTTTTTTCCTCTTTTCCGCTCAAGACAGGAACTCCAGGAAGGGCACGGAATCGCTCCCCTTTCGCGCTTCTTCTTCTCTTTATTTTCTAATTTTTCTTAAAAGATTAATTAACAGCAGCTTTTTAAGTATTTTCTCCGGCCTTCTATGTTAGATTTCGTGCCGAATTAACAAGCTTTCGATCCTCTGAATGCACAGTCAATATGCACCCAACAGATGGTGCGTGGCTCCACTGCTTTTCCTCTTCCTCATTTTTTTTTTATCCTCTACTCTTGTTTTTTTTTTTTTTTTTTATCTCCACTAGCCAGTAACTATTTGCTGCTTAGTGTATGCTAGCTGCATGTTGCTCTGAGTTTGTTTGTTCTCCTCTCTTTCTCTCTTTGTCACAGATGTAGTTTGAAATCACGTCCGTCACACTGGCCTTAATCTCGGGGTGAGCAGCTGCCAGTCCATTTCACTTCTATATGGAGAGTAAGCGTACATTTGTTCTTGTATGAATGATAAGGGGAGCAGTTAAAATCCAGGAAAAAACTCAGGTCACCGAAAAGTGTATGTGTTTGTTTAAAGTCGTTGGTCAGACATTAATAAGATGTTTAGTTGGAAGTTGCTTCATCTGAACATGAATGGCACACCAAAAGTGCAGCTGGTTAGCATAGTGTGGTTATTAGGGGTGGGAAAACCGAATCGAAAAATCGGAAATCGTGATTTTTTTTCCTTCACAATTTTAAATTGGTTTTTTTTTCTTAAAAAAAAGTTTTTTTGTTTTTTTTTTTAATTCAAATAAATAAAAATAATCCACTATAAAAAATTTCGTAATTTTTATTGTTTTTATCGATCTTTTAACTTGTCTTCTTGGGCATTATAGCAGCAGAATGATGATCTGACTACTGTGTCTTTTTTTCCTCATTGAAATGAAGAAAAATGACGAGCAAAAAAAAGTTTTATACATTTGTTTTTGTTTTTAATCTCGAAAATCAGCAATATCGGAGAATTGTGAGAATCGCAATTCAAATCGAATCGGTATCCAAAAAATCAGAATCGAATCTGGACAAAAACATATCGTCACAGCCCGAGTGGTTCTGGTGAAAGGAAAAGCTAAAATGCATTATTGTTTATTTCATCTAAAGTTATTTAAAAAAAAAAAAAACACTCTTAAAAAGTTTGAAATTGTGGTTTAATAGAAATAATCTGGGAAATTTCCTTAAGTGCCTTCCATTGGAAACACAAGTAGCATAAAATATAACCCTATAAAGTAACCATTTTCCTTATTTTTCCGTGAAAAGTTGTCAATTATTACCAGCCCTCTGTAATGCGGGTTGATATAATCATAGATAAGACATAGGAGAAATCCCTCTGACACAGCTGGACTTGCTCCATTGTCAGACTTTGCACTAAACAAAGGCTGTAAACTGTATCATAAATGTGACACAAATGAGAGCGGTATTAGCCTCTCATCTGACTCTGAGTAAGATAGCAAATAGTTTTATCTCCCAAAATGTCAACCATTCCTTTAAGATTAGCCGGAGTCTGAACAAATTGAAAGAAGGACAGAAAGAGGGAGAGGAGGAAAGATGCCACAGCCTCACAGCTCATTTGAGTCAAATCTGGAGCTGTGAGCTTGAGTTACACTGCGAGACAATGGGCCTCTTTCAACCCAAACACACACACACACACAGTGTCACACAGAAACGCACACATTCCCAACACAGAGGCATTCTGTCTTGAAAACTGTTGTTGCTTCTGTTGCACAATATTTGGCTCATATTATTTCATTATGGCCCCTTCTTCCTGGTCTCCTGCGTCTCCGGCCATTTCTGGTTTTAATTTTCCTGGATGCTTGTTTTTGTCTGTCTGATTAGAGACTCTGTGTATGTGCGTGTGTATTTTGCCTGTAATTTACGTTGCATATGATAACAAAGGCTAATTTTAGCTGCAAAATCCATTAGACATTGTCTTCTGAGTTGCAGCTGTATAATGAGAGAGAGACAGAAGTGGGGAAAACTGGGGAAAGTCATGATTATTCTTTAATTCCCTGGAATTCTCGCTCCCATTTTTCCTCTCCGCCTTGCTCATGCTTTCCCCTCCCTCTAGGCAGTGCTCATTAGCCCCTTGGCCCTCTCTAAACAGGTGGGGCATGTTTGGCACAGCCTTCCGACATGCAGTCAAGCTTAATTGGGCTTAGAGGACCCCTCATGTACACACACACACACACACACATATATACATACCTCATATGCACCCCTCCCTTCACACTTTTCCTTCCACTCTTAAAAGAGGCAGTTGTCCCCTGTTCTGTTTCCTGGAGGTTGTGGCTCCTGGGCTCGGCAACAAAAATCCAACCTCAGACTTGTCTCCATGTCTGGCAGACTCCCTGACTGACTGGACTCCTGATTGCCCACCATCTCCCCATTTGCTTCCTTGTCAAAACATAATAACAACCTCCACCAATACTAGCGCCATTGTTGGGGATCCACAATGTATCAAAATCCCCCCATCATCTTAATATAGTGCCTAGTAGTTCATAATTTAAGGAAATGATGTGAAATTGTTCCAAAAACTAATGTGCATTCATGCTCTTTGCTTCAATGGCAAATCATCTGTACTTTTGTTGTCCTGGATGATCCATGTAGATGTTAATCGTTGCAGCAGTAGAGCACGTGGAGTGGGTGGTAGGTAGGGGTGGGAAAATCGAATTGAAAAATGAAATATCCGGATTTTTTGCTTCACAATTTAAAAATAGATTATTTTTTTTTTGTTAAATCAAATTTTTCCCCCAAATAAATAAAAAAATCCATTATATAATTTTTGTCATTTTTTTTTATTGTTTTTATTTATCTTTTTACCTGTCTTCTTGGGCATTATAGCAGAATGATGGATTGGCTACTGTGTTGTTTTTTCTAATTGAAATCAAGAAAAATGACGAGCAAAAAAATTTTTCACCTTTTTTTTTTTTTTTTGTTTGTTTTTGTTTTTAGTCTAAGGATATCAAGGAAATGTGAGAATCGCAATTTAAATTGAATCGGCACCCAATAAATCGGAATCAAATCGAATCGGGACGAAAACATTTCGTCGCAGCCCTAGTGGTAGGACGGTGACAGGTCATGAGAGGACCTGTTTGGAAGGATTTTGGTAGCTAGAGAGATTACAAACACAGGTACCACAAGTCATCCTTGATACTTTTGCCAACCACCCGGGAAAAAACATTTCATCTCTGCTGCCACCTACAAAATTACACGTTCTTGCAGCGCTGCTGTTACTACAAGTGGTAGTTCTTCAAATCTGTCGACCAAAGGTTTTTTTTATATAACGATGTCAAAGCAATTGTTTTTTTTATATTACTTGGCCATCGATGCAGGTATTTAAAGTGCTTAATTTCACTGCTTTTAAAAGCTAACAATCCGCTCGGGAATATAAACAAATTGATCAAAAGTTGGTTAAGAAACTGCTTCTAACTTTTGGCTTTAAACAAAAGCTGTAAATTTCCTGTTTTATCTCTCGTATTTAGACAAAGGACACGTTTGTGTTGCGGACACAATGATTTCCAGATGACCCACTGAAAGCTAACATTAGCCAAAACAACGCTACTATAGCAACGCCCATAAAATTCAACAAAGTGGAGCCTTGTAAAAAGAAACCTCAAAGTGGCATAAAATTTTATTTATCAGATAATCTTTTTTTTTTTTTTTTTTTTAACAGCTATCCCACTTCAAGCATTGTGTTATCATGCAACACTACCCTATTGATATGCAACCCCCACCACCACCACCCTTATATTCATGGTTGTTTTTGCTCACCGTCTCAGGCCATTTTCCATCCAAACTCTAGTTCCATGACATTTCTTCTTCAAAGATGCCATAAGTCATACTTATCCTCGTGTGTTTCTCCCGTTTTATACTTGTTTGTGCTCCACGTGTAGATCTGCTCAGCTTTCTGGGTAGATGTGAACTCTCACCTATGTCTGCATAATTACAGGGAATCTGTTTTTTCTTCCCTGAGCAAACACTTGACACTACCTTGAAAGAGAGCTTTCTTCAAAAGAAAAAGAAAATCCTTGTGCTGTCTTTTTTTCCTCTCTTGAAGGCTCCCACATGCTCTCCGCCGCAGTTACTGGCTCTGCAAGATCTCATTATCCTGTTTATTCATATAATCAGATGCCGACTCGCACACGCACGCGTGTACAGATGTAACGCAGGAGCGGAGGTGAATAAAACTGCTGTTCAAGTGGGGTTGTATCCATGTGTGTTGGTGGAGTTGCACTGGGCAGGTGGGGAGGCTTGAATGTTAACTGCCTTATCTCTCCGATTTCACACTCTCGCCTCGAGTCACACACTCGGACACAATGCACACTCACGGAAACACCCTGTTGCCTCCAGACTCGTATGTGACGACTGATTAACGGGGAAACGGGGGGCTCACCCGCACATATAAACACACTCGGGCACACACTAATCCCAGCCAGAGGGGAGGTTTCGTGTGTTGAGTGTGTTAATGAGTGTGCTCGGCTGCTTCTGTAATGGGGCCACCTGTCTACCCATTAGCCTCGTTACCCAGCCTTTTAATTGTCCCCAAACTCTGCATCACGTCTCCTCCTTCTACTCTTATTCTGCTTCTCCCTTTGCCCCCCAGGAGTGATTTCTTCTTGTGGAAGTAAGTATGCTTTTGGGACATATCAGTAATCTGACATCACCTCATACGTCTAGAATTATGTCATAACACACAGGTGTGTGTGTGAATTGGGGTTGGGTGTGGTTTTGAATGCAGCATGCTCATGTATGAGCATATTTCCAAAGTGATTGCTCTGACCTCAGTGTCAGGAGGCATGAACATGATGGGTGGAAGGGACTGCACTCTCTCTCTCTCTCTCTCTCTCTCTCTCTCTCTCTCTCTCTCTCTCTCTCTCTCTCTCTCTCTCTCTCACTCACTCACTCACTCACACACACACACACACACACACACACACACACACACACACACACACACACACACACACACACACACACACACACACACACACACACAGAGGGATATCAGGTTGATTTGTTTTACCTTGAACAACCTACAGCCACCTCCACCTCCATCCTTCTTGCTTTTGGCTGTCCCTCTTCAAAGCAGCAACAAAAGGACTTTGAGTGCAGTATTTTCATTTTCTCCTGAGCTCACACTCATATTCTTTTTTTTTTTTTTTTTTTTTTTTTTTTTTTTGGCTTCATGACATAAACAAATACTTTATTGAACTGTTTTTTTGTTTTTTGTTTTTTTTAGGTTATTGGACATTTTCTGTTTGATTAATCTATTAGTATCATAAAACTAAAAGACACCAGGGTTTTTTTTTTTTAATTTATTTTTTAATTGCTGTTCTGTGCCAAATTTATTTAAAACTAATTTTTTTTATTACTTTGGGATACAGCTACAACCTAGAGGCAAAGCTGGCAAAGAATATGCAGTTATTTATTATATTCTGTATTCAAAACAAAGACAAACTACATTTTCTAGCGAGTACTTTTTTTTCTGTTGAAGGGACGCTAATAAACTGTTTTTCTCAGACTACTTTTTGTGACATTGCAATGAATATTGAATCCTGGAATGAAATATCTTGCACTTAAACCTGTTTTTAGTGTTTGCGCATGTACTTATATGACAAAACTGATCAGATTTTTCTTCACATGACCATCAGATAATGAAAGGGGAGATTAATAGTTTGAGTCCTTGCTGTCTGATATGCTCTGGTTTAGAGGTGTGGTGCAAACACTTGGCTTTTGAGAAAAAGTATTTCTTAAGCTAGCTAGCGATATGACAAACAAGAAGCCCTTATAAGAAAGTGAGAGGAGCACTTTTTATTTGACTGTGATGGAAAGTCGTGTGTGACTTAGCAACCCACTGGATTGTTAAGTGTCCCAGTTGGACCTCAGCTCTTGAGCACAGCAAGGTTTCCAGCTCACCGGATCTCTTCTGGCTTGAATGGCTGCCAACATGTCAGCGTTAGTTGGGTTGGATAATACTTAATATTTCTTTTTCTATGGCATTTTATAATTTTATCAGCAGATTGGAGCTAAATGTGGTGTGCTGCCAACACTGTTGATCACTAGATTTAGGATGACTAGTTGTTTGTATTTGCAGTGATTCCTCCGTAGTATGCACCAGATAGTTGGAGGTCAGCTCAGTAACTGGGTTCAGCACAGATATACTGTATCCTTCTTTGACATCTTGGTAGTCTTAATTTGTCCCTGATGTGGCTCCTTACAGGTTAATGATGGACTCTTTGGTAGAGCAATGCGAAAGGCGAGACACTTGGAACGAAAACGGATTGCATTTAAAATAAAAGATCACAGCAGAGTTTTCCCTCATCTCAAGTCTCTTCTGTGTTGTTTGCCATCTTAGTGTTAAATTACTTTAACTGTCCATCCACAGAGGTCAGGGCTTTTCTGTCAGCAAGTGACCAGTTTGCTAAAAACTATCCAAACAATTCCCTCACGTGTAAATCCGGCTCAGTCTGTTATAACAGACTTTATGGAGCCATCGGCCTAAATTCAACACAGTTGTCCCCGTCCCATGGTGTGTACTTTACATTGTCACGTACAGTTTCTCTGCATGATGGCGAAACAATTTCAGGCCTTCAATAAAAACAACTTATTGCACTTTATTGTTGAGAAACTATAACTGGAAAAAACTTAAAATCTAAGGTTACCATACTTTTTTCTTTATGGTTAAAAAAAATCTTTATCCGGTGATACCTAATTGCATCTCATTATCATTGTGTGTTCCAAGTATTAATGACACACACACCTTTGCGTGTTAAGGGGAAAGATGCAAATAGCGTTGGGGAATGTTAAACATGTTTTAAAACTTGCAGAGGATAATGAAATAGTAAATTAATCAACATGTCATTTCCATTCAAAATCATCCCGGCAAAACCTCCCACAGTTGAAAAATGTGCCTCACCTGGTGATATACATCATGTTGTCATATTTCTCAGCTATTTCAGGGATGCTTAATTTTAAATTGTAACGCCATAAAAGAATGATCAGTGATTACTTGCGCAAACCCTCCTGGTCCTCCAACAGTTCTCCTCTTAGCAAATCCATCTTACTCCCCCCCCCCCCCCCCCCCCCCTCTCTCTCTCACTCGCTGTGTCTCTGTTAGACAGTTATCTGGGTTATTGCCAGTCAAGTTACATGAGAGAACAGGCGGTTGTACATTCCTGCTGAAGCTTTGCACTCAGGGGATTCCCTCCCCTGTCTCTCTCTCTATCCTGCCCTATTTGTTTTTTTGTACATTCCTGAACTGAAACATCCAAACTCCGTAAGCCATGGGCTACGCTTCCATCCAATGCATTCTTCTCATTGTTCACTGCTCCTCTTTGTCTTGTAATCATGGAGGGGATAGCTCCTTGCTGAAATGCAGTGAACTGTGCAGTATTTTGCACTCGTAGCATAAGCTAAGTGTTCACTCACTCCTTTCATTACGGTTGCACGGCAACTTACACCTCCACTGCCAACTTGCATTTTTTTGGTTAAGAGCACCTCACATGGTGAGACAGAGGTGCCCGTCTGAATACTTTGCCTGCAGGGTCTCTGAATATCCTCTGTCTCAGACCAAAATGAAATGCTTTCTGTGTCTGGGATTTCCTTTCTCATCCAATTGGATTTGTTGCTTAATTAAACTAACTTGGTGGACTACATTATACTTAATCAATTTTTTTTTTTTTTTTTTTATTTTATTTTATTTTTTTAAATAAATTCATGTTTTTGCAAATCATCAACAAGCTAATTAAGGACCGGGCGCAGTTGGTATTCAGTTAGCTTCTTCTGCCTAACAACTCATACTGAAGCTACTTGTGGAAATTATTCAGATTTTGCTCTTAAAAATACAACTAGTCCATCCTAATAAGCTACAAAAAAATATAAAGCTTCTGAGTGGCAGTGATTACTTTACTAAATTTGCATTTGTCAAGGGTGACTATATTAACCAGCAAGCCAAATGTCTTCTAGAAGTTGATACGAAGGGAGAATTGGTTGTGTTCATGATTTGTTGGCGATAATTGTGGTGACTAGATGACTGGGTCGTAACATCTCCTACGCCACATGAAGAGGTTTAGTCCCAGAATGCAGTGATTTGTAGCAAAAGTGTTACGACGAGTAAACCAGAGAAACCAGTGTCCTGGTTGTGGAAGGCTCATTCTGGCTCAGTTGCACAGACGGGAAGACCATTTGTTGTGCATTCTGCAGGGCTTTGTAGCCAGAGAATAGCTACGCTGCTCATGCCGACTCCCGTCTGCTGCAGGAAGTGTCGGGCTGCAGGCACATGAGCATCACTACGTAAACATGAAGCAAGCGACGAGGTTGCCTGGTCTGGTGAATCATGTTTTCTGTCGATGGTTGGTTGGATGTGCTGGGAGGCGCAGCACCTAGGGGAAGTTTAGTAATGCTCTATGGGTGTTCTGCTGCAAAAACCTGAGTCCATGTGTTCACGTTTGGATGTTTGGACAGAGAAGTCTTTCCAAGTGGGGGGATTTTCCAAGTTTCAGTCTGATTGCGTATTTGTGAGAAGTGTTGGGAGAGCAAGTCAGGGTCCATACCGGCTCCACCTTATAGCTTACAGAATTTTTTAAGGATCTTACTGATGTCTTGAGGCCTAATAACAAAGTAAACCCTCAGAGGACTCGTGGGGTTCTGGCCTGAACAGCGTAGAGGATTTTTGCACCCTGAGGGGAACCTAAATGATGTGAGGCAGGTGGTTTTTAAAAAACTGCAGCTGATCTGTGTCAATTAACTGGAACCAAGCTGGGCCTTTTTGATATATATATTTTTTTCTTATTTAACTTGTTGGCACAAGAAAGTTGGTGAAAGAATTTCTGCGAGTGTCCTCATATGTAACCACACATTCAGATGTCTGCTTCATCCCCACATACCCCATTCATGTCCTCTCAGTCCAGCACCATCTCCTCTTACTCCCCTTTCCTCTTACTCTTTGTTTTCTTTTGACCCTGTCTCTTATATGTCTTCTGTGTTTAAAGTCCAAATTGCAGAGGCAGCCTGTCTGAGTCCTGAGGCTGTTATTGATCAACTAACAAAGAGAGTCTTGCACGGAGGAAGAGTGAGCCAGGCCAAACAGAGAAGATGCCTGTGGAGGTTTTCTGAACTGGAGGGTCTATTTCTGTCTGTCTCTGTGTGTCATTATTGGCCAGAGTACCCTGGATACACAGGATGAAATGACGAATGGTGTGCGGAGGAGGGGAGAACAGGAGTAGGAGGGATGCCAAAGGGCAAAGTTTAGTCTTGAGAGGTCATCTTCTCAAATACTGAGATGTAAACGGGACATTTTTCAGTCCAGTCCGCTTGTCTGCTGCCTGACGCCTGTTGGTCCCCTAGCAGGTCTGTTTCCAGTCACATCCAACCTGACAATCTACTGTTTTAGGTCTGTGTCAGTGTGTAATGGCGTAAAGAGAACAGGAAGGACTCAGAGGCAGGTCAAGCCTGACTTGTTTTTCTGTTTCCTAATGCACAGAAATACCCACTGATGGTTGATAGCATCTGCATTTCCAGCCAGCACATTCCTGGAGTCTATTCCTCTCTCAGCATGCAGAGGAGAGGCACATGCTGAGCATACAAGGGCTTTCCCTGGAACTACAGCTATCCACAAACGCCACAGACTAGGGCTGGGTCTCAGTTGGGTCACACTTTACTGAAGACTGGTGCTAAAATATAAGAAGAAAAGATGGGGCAATAAAATAAAGGAACAGTTGTAGTGATGGCGACAAATAGATATTTTCTTCCAGGTTTTGTGTTTGCATGTTGATATTGTTCATACATGCACAACTCAGTGTAAACTGTTGCCAGACTTTTAGTACACGCCGTTGTAAAAGTGTGATATTTAAAGGTTGCCTGTCATCTTTTCTTGCGAGATGCACAGTCTTTTCCTGTTATGTGACTTTCAGAGCTAGTTGAAGGATTTAATCATTACTTTTTATGTTGTCTGTCTACTTGGAGAGAAAATGATCCCCTTTGGGAGGTCTGCTTTCTCTGCAAGAGGATGCAATATAGTAAATTTGATTTCCGATTCCTGTCTCTGTTGCCAACCCCCCCTAACTGAGACTTAATGATGGATTGTAGCTACTTTATGATATCTAGCAATAATGCAGTAAGCAAAAAGCATGCGATGACATCCTGCTACTGTCCTTGGATTGGGCCTGGTCCATCAGTCTGTTTGTCTTCAACTGGGATTTTGGCTTCTGGTTAATTAAGGGTTAAAAAAAAAGGAAAATCCAGATAGTTTTGTTTTGCTGCATTTTGTGCTGCAGTAGTTTTTGTCTTGTGATGTAAAGCCAGTGCATCCCTTACTCGCTAACCACCTGGGTAATTATGGTGTGTTTGGCTCAAACCACAGTGGCAGAAGGAGAGACTTCATTCTGTAAAGAGGAAAAACGTTTTAACAAGGTTTCTTCAGGTCTTGGTGATTCAGTGAAAGGATTGTAACACTTCCTAATGTCTGCCCGCTGCTTGTCAAAAATGATGGTGTCCTCTGTCTCACAGCGTGACAGAGGACAGCAGAAAGGGTTAGCTGGACATACTGTCCCTCTCTCCGTGGCTTCATTGCAGGTTGAGTTTGTAGCCAATGAACATTTACAGTTTGTATTTTGAAACTGGCTTTATGATAAGAAACACCTCCTATGCTAAACCTCATTACCTTTGTCTTCACATAACCACTCCTGTAGACTAGTGGTTCCCAGGCTTTTTGAGCCACGACCTGCGAGATCATGTATGCTGAACTTTACTACAGTCAGCTGTTCTGTTTAAATGTCACCCGTAAGAAACTTTTTTTTAAACACTTGATAATAAAATCACTAATTATAAGACTTGAAAAATATCAGCAACTTCATAACGAAGGAGGATAAAGTGGTTTTGGTTGGATGTGGGTCATAGCTGTAACAAAGGGTCTACATGCCCAAAATCATTTACATTTGCTGAGATGATTAAAAATTGACATATGACATGAGTTCTAACTAACTAATTTGTTAGAATATTAATGCGTTAATTTGCCCTGCGATGGACTAGCGATCTGTCCAGCGTGTACCCTGCCTTTCGACCAAAAGCCAGCTGGAATAGGCTCTAGCTCCCCGCGACCCGGAATTGGATTAAGCAGTTTGGAAAATGAATGAATGAATAATGCGTTAATTTCACATATGAATTTCTAGTATGTTCATTTTCACAGCTCTGTTAAAAATTAATACCAAATTCATTTGATAAATGTAAGATTTTTTTTCTTTTTTTTTGTCTTGGAATCATCTTGGAGCCTCCAATTTGGAAAAATGCTGGTTTAGACCAACCACTGGGTCCAAATCCTCATCAGAAAGCATCTAGAACTGATTCAGCTTCAGAGACTTCTCAGAACCCCCCCCCCCCCTTCTTTTCCAATATGTTCAGTATTTTATTTAAACCTACCACCTCCTCGGTATTACGCATTCCCGTTGTGGGCCTGAGTGCAGAGAGGTGGCTTTTTCTCCCACATGTTTATTGTGAGTCTGGTGCAAACTGTTGTCAGTGAACGCTCCTCCCAGTGCCGACTGCTGTTCCCAAACACAAACCAGATCCTTCAAACAGGATTTCTGCAAGCCAGTTTGAGCAGAATTTATAAATGCCGGTTGGTAATATTAAAACGTATGAAACATATGCATATTTATAAAATAAAAAAAAAAAAAGCTCAAAACACACTTAATAATTTACGTAATAAAAGAAAGAAGATGGTGAATTTACTGGTAATTAAACATTAAATGGCAAATAATACCGAGCTCATGTGCCTCCAATTCTCATCCACAGTGAAGCTTTTTGCTGCTCTCTTTTGAATTAATCTGGTTTTTATATGTTTGTTTGTTTGTTATTTCTAAACATGATATTGATTAAAGTATCAGCTGGTCTTGGTAATCCCACCCCCATCCCCTGATTCATGTTCACATTAAAGATGTTTTTGTTGTATTTCTCTAAAACATCAGAGCGTTGGTAGTACTGTAGTGCCAGCTTTTCTACTCTGATACTTGTTTATTTTATTCAGTCTAAAATAGAAAAAAGAAAGTTGTAATTGATGCAGGATTCAGAACTAGTCGGACTTTGGTGAAAAGGTGGCATCTTACTTTTAAATCTCCATAATTTAGTTTTGTTTCTGAACAAATGTACAAACAGAAACACTAAATACTTTTCTAAATGCATGATTTTCTAAATCAGGCGAATAAAAATAACTAACAGTTCTTCATCTAAAATGAATTTTTCGCTACTTGTTTGAATGTTGTTTTTTTTTGTTTTTTTTAATGCTGCCACTTTTGCTCTCCCTGCATTGTATGTGTTTGAACTCTTCTTTATGAAGTGACAAACCTGTTTCCATAAATCCGTTATGTTTATTTTTCGTTTCATGTTTTTCGCTCCAAAGTTGATTCTAGTCTGGATTCCATTTTTAGAGGTAGGAAGAAGCTGTGTTGTCGAGTGGATCTGGTTTCAGCAAACATCCGTGGACTATTAATAAATCATAGCTGCTCTGCACAGCGGGGTGCAGTTGGCGTCTCTGTGTTTGTGTGTCTGGGTGCTTATGTGGGTGTGTGCGTTTTGTAAATCCTACTTAAAAACCATAACCTTATATTCATTATGCTTTTTTCATACTCTCAAGAGTAAAAACAGTTTTGTCTCCTGTGTTGTTGTTTTGTTTTTGTTTTTTTTCTCTCCTGTTGCTTTCCCTTTTGGCGTGAAAATAAAAGCCTTACTTGAAAACTGTCATAATTTCAACATAAACTTGCAAATCCAGCTAGTTTGTAGATTGCAGTTTGACTAAACCAGCACACAGAGGAGGGTAGAACTGGAATGGGATGTAAGTGGGAGACTTCTTTAAGACAAATCTTTCACTTTCATTTAACAACAGAAAGCGAGAGATTTAAGCAGAAGGGAAGCGAAGTTAAAGAGAAAAGGTAAAAGTGGTGATTTGTGACCCACAGGAAGCGGAGTCATTTTCTCCAGGCTCTTCGGGACCATAACAAGACCAGGCACTGTGTGTTTCCTCTTGATAACGCTCGGCAGCCTCACATGAACGCGAATATAGAAGAGTCTAAGCTGCATTGTCATAAAAAAGGCTGATTCTGACAAATTTGTGTTGAAGCTGCAAATGTTTCATTGTTCAGTTTTTTTTTTTTGTTTTGTTTTTTTTTTAAATGAGAAAAAGTTTCAAATATTTACCATTCCTATATAATCTTGCTATATTTATAACCCTGACAAGGTGGAAAAAGCCTACAAGTGTCTCATTCGCACTCCTCTGCAGCACATGAAAACATGAAAATGTGGATGAGAAATGGTGTGAAAAGAAGGGCAAGAAGTCGTCGGAAGGAGAGACGAGGGGTAAAAAAAATTGTGCGCCGTGTTTTCTTTTTCTTGTTTTTGCTTGCTTTGGCTTCGGCAGTCAGACAGCTAGTTGGCCTCACGGTGCACTTCCAGGCTCCTTGTTGCATTCCAGTTTGAGTTTAATTTTCTTTCTACCGGCTGGATTGACGTAGCCTCTGTCTTGATTGAATGCACAATTAAAAGGATCAGCTGCCATGTTTGACTGATAAGTGCTGAGGTTTTTTTTTTTGGTTTTTTTGGTTTTTTCCCCAGCTGCATTTCTGAAGGTATATTTCCACTTCCTGGAGATTTTATGAAAAATGTACAGCACGTAAATGTAGTCTGCTCGAGGGGGGGGTGTTATGTCCAGACTGCAAATTCCTGCTCTCAGCCAGAGGATGATGTTCTTAAACCTGGACAGAGAGACCTACTGGTTCATATTAGCTTTGAAGTTAATTTGCTATAAGCAACATCACCTGTGGGAGGAAACATATCCACGGTAATGCTCTGTCGCCTCAAAGGTAGGGTGTGTGTGTGTGTGTGTGTGGGGGGGGGGGGGGGGGGGGGGGGGGGGGATAGGAGTGGATTTGTTGGTGAGTGCATCTATACTGGTTGGAACATCATTACTGAAGGATCTGACTCCAAACATTTAGGCTTTAAGGCGCAAAAGTCTCCCAGGCACCAGTTTTTTTTTTAGTCCGCTTGACCCAGCAGATGCGACAGGGAGCTGTGCCGTTTAAGATCATTTACTCAGCTTCCTTGTATGGTCACATGTGTGGGTTTCAATGCGTGTTGCACCCTGTTTGTGTGCATGTTATTTATTTATTTTGCCTGGTAATATGCCTGAGCCTTCATTATAGCGAGAGCCATAACTTTGATAAATCACTTGGGCTTGGGGCCCTTACTGCTTTCACAGTATTAGAAAACTAATTGAAATTCTCTTCCGCCTTTCCCACCTCCCTCTTTCTCCCCTGCGATCCTTACTTCTTCTTTTTTTTTTTTTTCCTTTCTTGCTCTCTCTCCTCTGTTTTTCACCCTTTCCGTCGTTTTCCCTTCCAGTCTGTGTAGCGGGGCCTGAACAGTGCCTTTTTTTTTTTTTTTTTCTTGTGGAATTGAAGCCAAGAGGAGGAAAATGTCATCACTGATTTAATAGGCGTATTCTTACTCAGAACCGCGCAGCGGGCTCACACATTCGCACACAAACACAGACTCGCACTCTGGGGAGTGTTAGGAATCCTGATAATGTCATCATAGGCATCTCCATAATGTACCCCGGTCTTCTCTCGGCTCCAGTTCGACTCAGCCTCTCCTCTGTTTTTGATTAGACTGGGAAGGGGGAGGATGATATTTCAGGTGTAGGTTGAGGAGATTTCGAGTTTTAGCAACTTCTATGGCTATGAATACCCTCCTGCTGGAGGGTTTGTTTGGTTTGTTGCCTGGGATCTCCCAGCTGCCACTAGATTGAAGGTTTAGTCCTTTTTATTGTGCATGATCCCCCCTGCTGCTGCTTGATTTGTTTCATTTGAAGAGATCAGGGTGGGGATGTTTTGTTCCGCTGGTGTTGCCAGATGAAATTTGTTTTGGAGTTGCCTTGCTGTCCAGAATCTCTTAACTGTTGCTAGATTTAGGGGTTTAGTAGCTTTGTTGTCCAGGATCTCCCTACTGCTGCTGCTGGATTTTCGGAGGGCACTGCCACTGTTTGTGTGACACAGAGCTTTGTGTCCACCCAGCAAACCCTCATCTCTCACCGGGCAAGCTTTGTAGCACGAAGCCAAAGATTTAGCAATGAAAGCAGAGAGACTTTATGTGTATGGGAGGCAGCTTGTGTGAACCAGGCGATTTTTGTGGAGTCCTGTCAGCACACAAAATTCCTTCTGCAAACATTCCTCTGATGTGTTGCAAGCAGGAGAGGAGGGCAGAGTATGCGCCTGTGTGTGTGTGTGTGTGTGTGTGTGTGTGTTTTCCACAGTCTGTGTGCTTTCATTGCCCAGACAAATCCATGCCATCGCTCTCGGGCTCGCGACAAGCGCGTAGTCACACATAGGAAGGCACACGTAGGTTGTATATGCGTGCAGTTAATGAGGATGTGTTGATTGATTACACTGCAGTAATTAGTTGGAGTGTGAAGGCTTGGAAAGGTCTCTGCTCAAGTGGGAGTGTCCCCCTCTAGAGAGACATTGAACTGTGCTATGCACCATTACTTTACACGCACACACACCACAGAAGCTGTCCCATCCAAATCTCAGATGCTGGATGAGTCATCTCTCAGAAGCAGACTAATACTTGGTGCCGGTGTGAAGCAAAAGGAAGGATCTCTGCTGTGTGTGTGTGTTCACAGCGGAGTCTGAGATATAAGGAAGTTTGCAGCATGGTTTTGCGTGTCGCAGAGGGAGATGTGCTTGTGCCAGGGGTTTCGTTTCCTGCACAGTGGGGGCCTCAACACTGACTTTATCCTCTGCCTTACAAATCAACTCTAGTTCCTGTCCTTTTTTTTTTTTTTAAAAACTGTATTTCAAATTAGAGCCTACAAAGCTCTAATTTGAAGTTTTCCTTCCACTCTTCTTCCCAGATCTCCTCTGTGCTTCACACAACTGCTTCTGGTAAATGCAAATAATAACGTACTGAGTGTGACAGCTTTAGTTTTTTGCCCTGGCCGATGAGGATGTGGAATGAACTGCTGCTGGAAACCATTGCAGACAGTGCCACCATGTGGTCGGCTGTGGAACTACATGTTAGAAAGGGTTCTTTTTGCAACTTTTTTTTTGTTATCTCTTTGGTATCTTGATATGTGCAGACTTTGATTTTAATAAGTGTCAATGCTGGAATCTCTTAACTGCATCAGTTTAGCATACTTCTCACTGAACAGCTAAGTCTACATCATATGAGATTTTTCTGTCCAACTGAGATCAAGTTTAACATATATCTTTATTCTCTTTGCTTTCTCTTTCCACCCCCTTCCCCTCCCTCCACACAACAGAAAGTTCTACTACATCACTCTGCTGAGGGACCCCGTGTCACGCTACCTCAGCGAATGGCGGCATGTCCAACGGGGAGCCACATGGAAAACTTCGCTGCACATGTGCGACGGACGAACTCCGACACCAGAGGAGCTGCCTTCCTGCTACGAGGGATCTGACTGGTCAGGGTGCACCCTGCAGCAGTTCATGGATTGTCCATACAACCTGGCTAATAACAGACAGGTAAGGTGTAAAAATGTTCTTTTCTGCAGAGTTAAAACTATAATGCCAATACACGTGTTTAAATGAAAGTGGGCACGGACAACAAAACAACCTAAATTTTCAGAAATTCAGCACCAGCTAGCCTAGAAATGAACAACGCAGGAAACTTTTCTCTGCAGGTAAAAATGTAGCTCAAACCTTTTTTAAAAAAAAAAATAAATAAAAAAAAAAACCTTGTTTCGATTAAGTTACTCTTAAAAGTGAAAAGAATGAGCTAGGTGGGTAACACGTGCCAGAATACACTCTCCCTCACACACATGCACCTTTGCTCAAACACAGTTAGGAGTTTGCCTGCTGGCCATAAACACAGCAAATTCACACATTCGTTTTTTTTGGGGGGTTTTTTTCATGCTATCTCACTCTCCCACCTCAGCGTGTTGACCAGCTTATCTCATCTGAGCCTCGGGGTGTTATTACTAAGGGTTCTATGACTTATATATGTGACACACAAACACACACGAGCGTAAGGTATCCTGATGGACCAGCAAGCTGAGGTGTACATAGTACTGTAGTGTTCTGAATCCAAACCAGCTTATAGACCCTGATTTATACAGAGTTAAAAAAAAAACTCTGCAATGAAGGAATATCTAATTTTACAGTAGAATTCATATATTATTATAAGACTTAAAGATTAGTGTTAAAACAAGCTATTTTATCCTTTTTTTTTCTTTTTTTCTTTTTTTTAAATTCTCTGCCTTTATCTTGATTAATATAGTTAATATACCAAATGGTTTCAATTATAATCATCAGTTCTGTTTCTTTAAAATTCCTTTTGGGCTGTATTGTTGTAGGAAAGGTGATGAATTAGCAGATTTTCAGCTTCTTAATTTCCATTGGAGATGTGGCCTCCTTGTAGTGCATGGACCTCAAAGAAAGTCCTCGAAGACTACTGTCCTGCAGCTTTTAGATGTTTCCCTGCTGCAACACACTGGATTCAAATTAACTGGGTCATTGTTCAGAACTTGAACAAGTCGCGTCATTTATTTAATTTAAATCAGATATGTTAAGCAACCTGTAGGACACCGACGCTGGACAACTGGAGGTTTTATATCTGATTGAAAACGTCACACTGTTCAATATTTAGCTCCTTTGTTAAGAATCATTTCAGTACCATTTAGTATCATTTATATCCTGAATCTCGTTCCCTTTTGCTTCCCCTGCCCACAGGTCCGTATGTTGGCTGACTTGAGTCTCGTTGGCTGCTACAACATGTCCACAGTTCCAGAGAAGAAGAGGGCCCAGCTTCTGCTGGAGTCAGCCAAGAAGAACTTGAGAGACATGGCTTTTTTTGGCCTGACTGAGTACCAGAGGAAAACCCAGTTCCTCTTCGAACGAACCTTCAGGTTGCGTTTCATCCGGCCGTTCATGCAGTACAACACCACCCGTGCTGCTGGGGTGGACCTGGACAATGCTACGGTCAGTGAACACACAAACAATAAAGACTCATTAGAAAGCCAGAAGTGGAAATGCAAAAAGGGACCATTTAACGTTGTTATTAGGGAGCTTTTTACTATTTTAAGCTGCATTTATTCCACTACGTCTCACAGAGAAATGTTGTTCTCACTCATTTATCCTGACAGTTCTAACTGTACATAATAAGCTTGTTTTAGGATTCAATTTAATGTTTTTCCAACATTTATAATACTCCTGACTTCTCAAAACAAAGAAAGAAACGTTTCAAAACTTGTGAAAAAAATCAAGGAGAAGATGATAAATAGAGTAAAATGAGAGCAGATAGACACGGCGAATAAACACTCTGGTGTCCTATTGCTGTGAAATGAGTTGAGATGACTGCAGCTGTTTAAAAGAGTGCAGCTTCAAACGTCTCTTCACACTTTGATTGGTCCAGTGTGGGAGTTCTTAAGCTCAATTTCTTACAAAAAAATATCCCCCAGTCGAGGGGCAGAGACTGGTGATTTATTCATCAAACCCAGTCACTTGAAGAGAAAATAAAATATGCACAACCGCCAGACACTGTGGAAAGGTGGACCTGTGGTTCTCACAAGAAAGAGTGAAGGTCTGGAGTCATGTGGAAACTCTGAATGAGACATTTTGTGTAGATTTCATATGAAGTATCACTTCAGCATGTGGAATTGTAGTTTTATTAGAAGTTTAGCTGTATCACCACATTTTGAGAAGAATATTAACTCGAGACTCTTTTTGCAAAGCTGCTTAAAGATCCCTGGGAGTATTTACTGATTGAAACTGGCCTCTGAACGATTTGATGGCAGCTCTCTGATAGATTAAGCCTTTGTGCTGATGACTTGAGTGAAGTGCCGTCCTCCTGGCTTCGTGCTGGTGTCCCTCATGCTGCTGATCAAAATCTCTCATTTTCTCACATCGATGCAACATGTCTCTTCCCTCACCTGTCACGTACGTTGCTCACTGAAGACATCCTGCTCTCAAACATGGATTTCAATGAGATTCTCTTAATTAAGCACATTTCCCTCTCCATGTTGGATTCACACACACATTCGAATGATCCGTGCCTGTGAAGCCAGCCGCATTACACAAGCAAATGTGAATCACTTTTCTGTTGTGTCCACATTGCCAATCCGCACTTTCAGATCTCTCTATAGAAGCTCTTTAGAGTATTTTTATACTTCGCCATCACTGACAGCCGGCGGTAAAATGTCTTTAGGTTCTGGGTCAGTCCTCATCCACAGGCAACTCTAATTCCTGCTTCTTCTTTTTTTTTTTAAAGCTGCGTGGCTGTAATTCCCCTTCAGATGATGTATTATATTTTACACAAGAGAAAACTTTTCAACCTCATGAGAACAGCTTTATTGTTATCCTACTGGTGGCATTGAAATACAGTGTTTTATTGTGGTTTTTTTTTTTGTTTTTTTTTTTTTAAACAAAGGAAGGGTCATTCTGTCTGCTTAGACTGTTCTGGAGACCTCTTGAGAGCAATTGGACGCTGAAATGCTCCCTTATATATATATATATATATATATATATATATATATATATATATAAAGGGAGCATTTCAGTGATGGCGAAGTATATATATATATATATATATATATATATATATATATATATATATATAAGCAACCAGGACGTCTTTTTTTTTTTTAATGACTGATTAAAAACTAAAATTGCTTTATACTTCCTTTATCCCGCAAAGGCTTAATAAGGCTTGTTGTGCAGAAAAAGGCTGACAATGACCAAGTATTTAGTTAAATAACCTCTCAAAGAGCCTACAAAGCTCTGGTTTTCCTCAATATAATGCTGCAGATGTTTAAAGTTAGGCTTCAGTTTTTAGCTCTGCTTGTTTAAATATGGTCTTTTTAAGTTGTATCAGCTTTGAATTTAAAGTGAAAGAGCTGCAATCATTGTACACCTGCCAAGCCGACTTTACAAAGTAACACAGTAGGTACCGACCACAGTACTGACTGAGTACCAAGAATGTATAAAACGTTTAAAAGACATGAAATAATTGAAAGAACATAATAAAATAACATAAGCTAAGGCAAAAACTACAATAATGAGCACTAATTTTATTGGTGTTCATTGAGTTTAAAATGGAACTATGATGTGCATTTCAGGCTAATTTATTTTTATTTCTGAGACCAGAAGGGCTGGGAATTGATCGAGTTATTGCCACAAATCGCTTTATTTACTTCAGACCGACCCTCTCCGTAGGCTGTCAGATCAGCCTGTGGGCAAAACGAGTGGATTGAGACTCTTCCGCATTAAGCCCCGCCTCCCGCCACTGCACTACATCGGGAGCGCGCACCGCACCTGCTTTCGCCGTCATTGTAACATCTCATAAACCGAAGGATTCGGCTAATATGAACTCAATAAAAAAACAAAATACAATGTCAACACATAGCATACAGCCCTACATGTTGGAACCTGAATCAGATCTAAAAACAAAGTGGAAAACAGCAACCCACAGCAACGAATGCAGCAGGATGTCTCTCTTTGGTAAACTCACCAGCCATCGTTGGAAATAACTTTATCCGACGTTTTCCACCCGCCTGACGTATTTGTACATGCCCTTGTTAACCAGTAGAAGGTAACCAATCACCAAACCTTATCCCCCGGGACGTCACAAGGATTTCCAAGTAGAAAAAAATCTCTAAAATGACGCGTTTTTCATCGCCATGGAAACCGAATGGAGAGAGTTCTGGAACTCAAACTCAAACTCAAACATGCGTTTAGGTGATAAAAAACAGTGCCGTTCACATTTCTGATGAGGATTCAACACTGTAACACTGTAGAAAGCTCAGAAAACGCCAAATACCATAATAGCACCCCTTTAAGTCTTTTAGATAGGTTTTTAAAAAGACTCTTTAAACAGAGCCGACATCACTGTGGGTTGATCTAATAGTCTGAAAAGAAGGGATACTTCCTCTTACCGAACAAATCATGAAAAACCCCGGCGGCATGAAAGCACCTGACATGACATACCCAGTGATGTATGTGTTTATGTGTTTGCTCCAGCTGTGAATGAGCTTTTTAGCTTCCAGACTCATTTATTTTTGGATGAAGAGTTCCAGGAAGACAAACATGCTGAGTGTTGTCGAGTTAGGAAGGAAATTACTTGATGTGTATTCTTGCCGCGCCAAATTTTTAGCTTGGATGTAAACAATCTTTTTACTGCTGTGATGAGACAAAAACAAAAATGTAATCCATCTTTCATTTTTATTCCTGGCCTTCTCTTCAGTCCTTTCTTGTGATTTCATTTCATCAAATGATGGCAATTTCTTCTGCTCCCTCCTCGGTAGGTCCAGCGTATAGAGGAGCTGAACGAACTTGACATGGAACTCTATGACTACGCCAGGGACTTGTTCCAGCAGCGCTACCAGTACACCAGGCAGCAGGAGAGGCGGCAGCAGCGCATGAAGAACCACATGCAGCAGAGCCACTTGGGCCTGGGCATCAACCTGTGGCCCTCCAGCAGCAGGCAAAGCTCTATAGCAACACTGGAGGACAGGGAAGGGGAGAGGGAGGAGGGTGAAGAGGGAGGCAGGACGGAGGAGGTGGGCAGCAGGCTCCCCACTGAGGACTACATGAACCAGATCATCAACCGTTGGTAGCAACCAAATGAGAACAAACAACAGACATGAATATGTAATGTGAAATACAAGCCCATATACACGCACACAGTCCGATTCTGAAAGTGGCGCCTGCTTCAAAGACCCAAATGACTGACAAACAGACTTTACTGGAGTTGGGCTGCAGGAATCAGAGTCCAAATGGGTTGCTATGGCAACCTGAGCCCAGTTGATTGCGTCAGCTCTGGTTGTTGAGGTTTGCCCAGTTGTTATTGGCGCCTGCTTACCCCCCCCCCCCCCTTTGCGTTCCTTTGTCTCTCGCATCATTATTACACCCTGAGCAGAGGGGAGATCTTTTTTTTTTTTTTTTTCCAAGTTGCCGACAACCGAATATTTGATCCAAGTCTCCCGCCTCCGCTTATCCTCCTGTATTCCTCGCATCCTCTATGGCCTGATGTGGAGCATGAGAAAAATTAAATGAAGTCTGTGAATTCCTACTCATTCTTGCAAAAGGACCAGCCAGCCTCCTGGATGCTCCAGTTTCAAGGGAACTAAAGAGGCTGCGGCTGAGCCGAAAAAAAAGAAAATAATGGGAGCGAGGACTGTATCCGGGGGAGAGAGAGGGGAAAAAAAAAAAAAACATGGACAAAAAGTTGGACTCAGTTGTGTAATAAAAGCTTTGTGCTTACATAAATCAGCCATTTCATCTATGAACACGCTTTGGTCCTGAAATACTCTTAATTCTCATTTTTAATGATGATTTAATTAGTTATTTCCTTTTATGTTTGTGCTTTGTTGAAAGCAGAATTGTAATAACACTGAGACCAACGTTGCTGCCTAAAGAACAGTGATTCCTTTTTTTTTTTTTTTTTTTTTTTTTTTTTTAATTGTTTTTATAAGTCAAAATCTTAAGGATTGGATTGATGAACAAGGACCATAGCCATTACTGATGCCTTGCTTCTTGGGAGGGGGTGGGGGGGTGGGGAGGTTGGTTGCTTGTTTTTTTTGGTTTTTTTTGTTGGGTTTTTTTTGTTGTTTTTTTTTTCTGTTAAAGGTTCCCAAAGCTCATGTCGCTTAACAAGTTCATTATTTTTTCCTTCTTTCTCCTTTTCTTTTGGAAGGGAGTGTGGGGGTGAGTGTGTGTGTGGGGAGGTTTAAGACCTACAGAGACTGACAGCCAATTACAGAGCTGAATCTCACATAGGTGTGAAGAAATCAAAGGCAGGAAAGGAGGGGGCTTGGGTGGGGGGTCTGCTGTAGGATGTTGCCAGGAACTGTGCAGCGTGAGCGGCAAGCGCTTTGGAAGCCTTAACTCAGACAAATGCTTGAGATGGGAGCTGTGGAACTACTGGTCACCATGGCAATGTGCGCTCTTAATGTAGTGGGTGGCATTTTTAGCTTCTCTTTTCTTTTCTTTTTTTTTTCTTTTTCTTTTTTTTTTTTTCCTGACAGCGTCGTAAAAGCAGCAATTTCACACAAACCTCCAACCCTCTTGCTGAAAGAGCACACATATCACTGGTGACCTGAAGTTCATTAGCTGGTTTCACCCTGAAGGATGGAGCGGGCGAGGTAGCAGTGCCTCTATGTACAGGGATCATAGTCAAAATAATTATTGCCAGATATTATGTCTGCATTATATTACAGTAATTTCTCTGACTACTCGTGAGTCTGTGTGGGGGAGTGTGTCTGCGTGTCTGTGTGTGTGTGTGTGTGTGTGTGTGTGTGTGAGAGCGTGTAAATAGTATGTAAAGTATGCCTTTGACTGGTGTAAGTGTATGCCTTTGTAAATATTGTGCCTGACTGACAGAGGATGTCTGAGTTGTGTGAATGACTGGTTTTATGACCAATGATTTTGCCATTTTATTTTCGGTGATGGAGCATGGCACAGGAGTGTGACCATCACAGTGATGCAAGCCAATAATACTCCCTCCCCCTGTTCTTACTTTGCTTTCTCCATTTTCTTGTCTCCTTCCCATGAAATGAATATTCACAAGGACTGTTCACTACAGTTAAAACGGTCATTTACAAGTCTAAAAAAAACCATCTAACAGACTCCATTTTAAAGACCTTTTGTGACCTCAGCACATGACTCTTTCGTTCATGTAGCGCTCCATATGCAAACCTGGAGGGGAAATCGAAACTTAACTTTTCAGATTTTTTTAAAATCTTTTTGTGTAGCTGGTCATAGCTTAAAAGATTATTTTGTTTTTTGTGATCCCACTGAGTTGAGCTTGTTTACCTGGACAGATAAATGTTTGCATGGGGCAAAGCCAAAATAGTTTCACAAATTGTGCCAGCTGTTGGTACAACTTGGGCAGTCGGTCCTGTCTCTAGTGAACATTTTATTATGTGCAGAAAACAGCTGCTTGAGATATGTGGGGGGAAAAAATCTGGAAAAAACAATGTTTCTGGATAACAGGTCAATAAATCTAAATTTTGATTTCCTCTCATAGTTTGTATTGGAAAAACCAGTCTGAGTGAATCACAGGGTGATGTTCAGGGTGATGGAGTCATAGAGGAAGGGCCGTGGCTGCAGCAGATAGTTGGCTGTATGTAATCTGTGATGAATCCGTACCGGCTAAGGTGGATCTTTTGTCATTTGTCTGTATTCTGCCAGTGAGTGTTTGCTGAACGCATGGCACAAATTCCTTTCAGCCATAAGGATCTGCTCTAGAAGAGATAATTGCCATATAGTTTTAATAAAGATTTTATGTTGGCGTTTATGTTGTTTTAAAGCAGTATTTGCAGATTGCGAATAAGAATGTTTCAGATAAAGATCTTCAATGATTCTTTAGGTACATGCAAATGTTGCAAAGCTAAATTAGACTGGATGCAATAAGGGATTTGAAATAATTCAGGTTCAGCACTGGATTTGAATTGGATTGAAATGCCCCATCAGTTTTCTCCAAGCCGAGCAATAAGAACAGAAAATCCAGTAAAAAGGAAAAAAAAAAAAAAAAAGGAGAAGAGAATGTAAAAGTGGGACAAGGAGATGTGCCACAATGTGATCTAATTTAAAATGAATGTAGTCCAGGTTGTTTCATCACATGACGCATGCAGACAGCTTGCTTGTTTGGCATTAAGAAAACAGGATGCATCCTGTTAAAAGTCTAAATGGTTTGCCCACCATTTTGTTGTTAAATTTCAGCTAATCACACTGGATCCTCCTGTTATCCTGTGATCAGCTCCTTTCAAATCAGAAATGATGCATATTGGGAAGGAGAGAAGAACAAAGGGGATGATTAAACGTACTGGGACTCATCCAGAGTCATTGTGCTTCTTTTTGTGTAGCTTTTAAAGTAATGCAATAGATGCAGAGACGTGCATATGGAGGAGAGAGCTTCTGTTTTCATTTCACCCCCCCCTTCATTGTATTTTTTTTTAAGTAAAGACTTGAAAACACTGCAGCTTCATGTGTTTGACCCATGACTCTCTCAGTCAGACTTGCACTAGTCTGTCTTTGGGCTCCAAACCAAAACATGGTTGTAAAAGCAAAAGGAAAAAAAAACATTCTCCATCTCTGGAGTGTTCATCTTTTTAGCCTTCCAGTTTGAAGAGATAATCAGACTTGAAGCAGTCCTTAAAACCCATTCTCTGTACCTAAGCAGTGTTTGGAAGAAAAAAAGCAGCTTTCACTGACATGATTCCAGAAGCTGACGCTGTAAAGGTCAACCCAAATATTTCATTTCATTACTATGTATATCTGATGTCTTAACAGCATTTCCTTCGTGACAATGAAGCAACCCAGGTGTTTAGCATCATCCTTTTTTTGTTTTTTAAAGATGTTTTAAAGAGAGTATGATAGAGATTTGTTTTTGTTTTATTTTTAAATTGGTGTGCAGTCCGTCTCTGCCTCCCTCTGTATGCATTTTTATGGGTTTGTTTCCTTTAATTGCAAAAATGAATCATCAAACCACCAATTAAAATATTTCATTTTTACAGACCAGACTGTGTTGTGCTTGTTATTGCCTGTCGTTTACGATGATACCCGGTGATGAAAATCACATTTGATTTACTGAACTTGAAAACTGGCCGCATGTTAATTAAAGATGCACTCGCTGATTGTTTTGACAGCTTATGTGGAAGTTTTTCCCCCCCTTAGGTTTCTTCACTTCCATTCATGAGCCAGTCTGTAACTTGAGGACATTTCTACCACTCGCCCACACAAACCACAAGACCATGACCCCATAAAACAGCCTGTTTCTCTTCTAATGACAGCCACAGTCCTGTCAGCAATGATCTACAGCCTAATTCAATCTGCAGACATTCTGGGCCAGCTGAATACGCTTATATGCACACAAGTACTGTGTGCATCTTCCTTCTGCTGTGGCAGGTAGGGGCTTGACAATGGCAAACTGGTATAAATATATTCCCACGTCCTTGTATGCATAGCGCAGGCCTTCAACTCTGACCCCTCAAGGAAGGGCAGAAAAATAATTTGCCTGGACAGTGACAGTCAAAGGCAATTGGCTGGTGGGAGATGAAAGCTGGCAGATGGCACAAAGAGGAGCAAGAATGCGAGGAAATTAGGAATCAAAGTGGGTCTTTGTGCAGGGAAGGAAAAAATGGATGTTTTTTTGTGTCTGACGTGAACAGAGAGCGAGAGGGGAAACAAGGGAAGCATGGGAGGGGGGAAAAAAAAGGAAGAGCTGTGCAGCTTCTCTGGCAGCTGGGAAACTGCGTATTAGACTGAGCGCAGTCTTTAATCCTCCCTATAGCTCTGAGTCCCTGTCATTTCAAGTGCAGCTGGACTAAACGGACAATAATGGCTGAGCTTCTGCAGAGGGCTGGGCAGCTTTTGTTGGGCTGAGCATGTAGATGCGAGAATGTTGGAGAGAAAGTGCCCGGTCGCTCCTGCAGTGGGAATCCAGCTCTGACTGATTGCACAGGCTCTGGCTGCAGTCCATAATTACGGGGGTCAAACTAGCTGCAGGCCCCTCATTGCTGGTCCCATGCTCATTTCATGCAAAACAAAGGAGCCCTAGCATGATTATGGTTTATTTTCAGCATGGAATTCTGCAGATAAGGTCATATGGAGTGCCTTCCCTGCATGCATCAGAGAACAGCTATTGTCGTTCTGGAGGATTGCCTCATTGGCTCTGGCACCGGTCAAGATAAGAGTTTAACCTTTTGTTTCTGGTTGAGTCATTTTCAGCAGATGGCATGGCTTAAACCCTCATCAAAAAAAAAAAAACATAATGTGGATGAATTTCAATACACAAACAGTTTGCAGAATTTCAGTACCCGGGTATGTCATTCAGTAAATGCAGAGGGCAATGAGAGTGCGGCTCATTGTGCAGGAGTTCACACGTTTCCTTGTGCACTACAATAAATATGATTAGATTGGACATCTGGGGCTGTTATCTGACCTTCCCCTCAGGGTCTGGCTAATCTTCCAGGTCAACACCAAATCATCCTCAGTGATATTACAGAACTGAATACAAGAATGCAACCACCCAGGCCGCACTCTACCAGCGAACACCAGTGGGAGTGAGGAATCCCCCCCTCCCTCGCTCCCTCTCCCCCTCTCTCAATCCTATTATGTTCAAAAATATGTCTGCATTATGTTTGTGAGTGAAAATGTAGAGCTACAGCCAGGGTCTCATAAAAGAACTGATATGTTGAAAACTTATTAACCTCCACATAAAAGTCTGATAAATGATGATGCAGGAGAAATGCAGTGTGATATGAAGCATAAGTCGCGAGCCAAACAGGAACTCTAAGGTTGTTAAAGGGGTGATGTATTGCTTTTATACACATGTACACACACACACACATGAGACCACAGAAATAAAAATATTGCGTTGCACTAAAAGGCTAGTCATTCAGTTAAAGAAAGGGGTGTATCTGTGTGCATATGTATTAAAAAAAAAACAAAAAAAAAACAGCAAGGTAAACAAAACTGCCCTCGTCTCCATCTGCATGTAATACCTGAGCTCAGACCGGCCCAGTGTTTGGTTCCTGTAATGTGGTATAAATTAGCTTCATGTAAGAGACCTCCACAGACCCCTATTATACAGCCAGGGACACATTTAATTAGCAGCAACTCACGTGAAACGACAAAATGTATTAATATTAATGGAGGTTTAATTGAGGTCGTTTTGGTCCCCCGTCGAGGCTTTCAACCTCTAAAATGGCTGACGTGTGATAGTGTGAGGAGAGGGAGGGGTCCACGGCCTGAGTTCGCCATTTCGCATGTGACCCCAGAGAAGATGACAACCATCTCCCATAATTCATCCAAAGATGTCACCTTCCTGACAGATGAACAGGCGCTGTGGGCAGCATGTGTGAGGGTGTTTCAGTGTAGGATTAGTTATACTTGAGGGGACAGTTTAGTTGGGACGTTTTAGCCTGTCCTCACAGGGACATGACTGATTCTTTTTGTGTTAGATCTTTGTGTGTGTGCAGGCATCTACATGTGTGAGGTGTCCACACGTGCACGTCAAAGTGAAGGTCACATCCAGCAGGATAATTAATGTCGCTGCTTTTTATATAATGTTAAATCAAACCTTGGAACTGCTCCCTCTGGAGGATCAGCTGTCCAATTTAATTTAGGCTGAAGAGCGAGTAAATGAAAACGCAAGAGCCATGTCTCTGCACCCTGGGACACCGTCTCCGTACCTTTCATCTTCCCTCTCTCTCCCTTTTTTATATCCAGACCACACAACAGGTAGACAGGGGTATGTCGCATTTCACCACTCTGCCCCAAGGGACAGTCTGTTCAGTAGATATCACACAAACTCATGGGAAAGATTTACAAAATGATCTCAGGTTTCCTCTCTGAAAAAAGAATTTTAGTTTCTTTACTTTTTCAGATCAAAGTTTTGAATACTTTTTTAACAAAAGAGACAAATTTGGCTAGTTCTAGATGAGGAATTTATGTCCCATGGCTGTGCATTCAGCTAATCTCATTTGCATGAGCTGTTTCACAAATGAATGCAGTCCTAAATACATATGGATCATCGCCGCGCTGCTGTCCTGCTTTCTGTGGACTCCTTTGCTTCTCTGGAATTATGATAAACAAGGAGATTTGAGAGAGAAGTGTTTTGTTTAGATCCAAGACAGCACATGCAGGATAGTAAGCTCTGTACTTGTGTTTTGGCACAAGTAATAGCACAGGTGTTCTTTTCTCAGGTTTTTCACATTTACATTTTCACAGCACCAGTGGTTTTAAGGATACTTTGCAAACATCTTGTATTTCTCACAATTCTCATCAGAGATCTAAGTTGATGAGAGAGAAAAAGTTCAAATTCAAACTTTTTTTTTCCCTCTTTGAAGTTGGAGTGAAGAGTTTAGAATGATTTAATTGCATTTTCTCTTTATCAATCCTGTAGTTTCAATTATCTCTGTGAATTGTGCTTTTTTTTTTCTTTTCTTTATTTTTGTTTGTCACATTTATCTTTTGTGAAGTAGTATCACATCAATATGTTTTGAAATGCTGTTAGTCACTTAAATGATAAAACTACACAATATCTTATACAAGCAAAACATTCTTCTACTTTCCTGTAGGTTTTCCTGCAAACTGATTCAAATCAAATGTTTCTCCAACAGTTTATGGTCATTTTCTGAACAATACATGCAAATCTGAGCAAATGCTCAGAGTAGATAATAAAAAGATAATAAAAATGTAATCCATCTTGATAGCTTTGATTTGCATCAGTAACATTGTATTTCGGCCTTCATATTTAACTGCCAAACATTGTTTGCTTTGTGGACATGTAGCATTTTTAATTAGAATAGAATGCATTTTGCAGATACAGCATGGTACACATGGTAACGTCAAATTACGCAAACCAAAATAGCAGCTACGGGTACTAACTATAGATCATAAGATTCTGCTGCTGCTGTTTTTGGCTAGACTCATGGAATAAGTGATCAAAGGGAACAACTGGTTAGCCAGCAGTTGCAATTTTCCTGTTGACTGTTGCTTTTTCAACCGGAATAGTTCTGACGATGCCTCTCTATGAGCCCATATATCAGATGAGAGGACTTTCTTTTGCTCCGGAGGGATTACAGGGTTATTTTCAGGGTATTAAAATGTTCTTTGCAAATAACAGTTCTCTGTTTTTCCACTACAGAATATTCATAAAGATTCACTAAAGCTGTGTTCTTGTGACAATACATAATGAAAACTCAGATTAGTGAGGCCAGTGGACAGAATGAAGCTGCTCATCTACTGTATTTACACATAATCTGATAAAGTTACATATTTCAAAAGAGATTTATTTGGGCTTCAGAGTTTAGTGGAAAACAAAGGGATAATATAATGTCTAAAATTCAGTGCTTAGAGCACTGAATTTTATTTTATTTAACTTATATTGTAAGTTGTTATATTTTCTTTACTTAATTTCCACACAAGATATTTGCATTATTGTCAGCCTTGATTTTTCTGAAAACCATACAATTAGCTGCACAGTGAGTGTTCAGATGTACTAAAAAGAAAATTAAATGTACCTCAGAGGGGGAAAAATGTCATTGTTGGCATCAACATCTACAGGTGTAATAGGTTTTAAATGTAATGAAACCAGTTAGCTTGTTTCTTGGTTCTTATTTGTATCATTGATAAGTGACAATTAAATCTACACATACCATAGAACACACAAATCAACTAAATTAGGGGTGTCCAGCTCTGGTCCCAAAGGGCCACTGTCCTGCAGATTTTCCTTGTATCCCTGCTCCAACATACCTGACTGAAATTAATCAGTGCAGAACTTCACTGGCTATTGGATCCATTTATTGTAGGCCAGGAGTGTTGGAACAGGGATACATCAAATACTTGCAGGACGACGGCCCCCGAGGTGCCGGGGATCCAAAAATTGGATTCAAAATCAAGAAGCTGATTCCCCCTTCTGTGTGTCATCAAACTCTGCAGTGGCCTGGTGACAAGGCATTTATTTGATTCAAGTGTGTTGGACAGGAGTTACATGTAAAAGTTTCAGGTGAATTTAACTTGGCCCCATCTGACTTAGTATTTTTTTGTAAAAGTCACCATAGTTTTTATTAACGGTATACTGTGATAATCTGCTGTTTGTCTCTATAAATAGTAGCTATAGCTTTGTTATTATTATCATATTGTTATTGCAGATATCATCACTATTTTCATCAGTGTGCCTCATGCTAAATGTTTCCAAGGCTGCAGTTGAAAAATTTTATTATTATTATTATTGTTGTTGTTGTTGTTGTTGTTGTTGTTATCAATAATAATAATAATAATAACAATCATCATCATCATCATCATTATCATCATCATCATCATCATCATAAGTCTTCACATTACTGTATAGATGTTGGTTTTTTTTGGGGGGGGGGGGGGGGGGGTTTGTATAATGCTGGTACAAAGTACGGTGTATGGTTTGAGAAGCTGGAATTATTATTAAAAAAAAGTTACCAATGCACAAATACGTATAACTTAAATTATGGGGGGAAAAAAGGTATGCCAATTTTAAAGGGATAAAGTTTTAGAGCATCTCAGGTATTACATGACAGGGCAACTAATATCTTTAAGGAAAGTTTTAATTATACTTGTGCATCAAAGAAGTTTCTTATGTTCTATTAAAGCCTGTTACATACTCCACGAGAAGCGAGAACTTTTTTCTTGTTCTCGAGGCTCCGAGAAGAAAATGACGTCATTTTGTTCTCGCGGACGTGTTTGAGGACAGTTCTTGACACACCGGGCTGGCAGAACTTTTTTTTGCGGGGCTGCGAGAAGTATCGTGTGATTGGTCGGACATTGGAGGTGGGCGTGGTTAACACGGAGAAAGCATGAAGCGGAATTGCTGCTTCCGCGTTTTTACTGTTGCCGGCAAAACGGATTGTTTTGATAAAACAGCTTATCGAGGTGGTGAGAAAGTACGAACATTTTTACATGTGGCAATAAAACACTCGGACCCAGTCGCGTGCACAACCCGCCCTGCCGCGGACGAAGCTGCTCGTTAAATATGAAACTAGAAAAACAGAGCGGAGAGCGGAAACCTCCGCCAAGCACAATGTTAAAGAATCCTTTTAAAAAGTTCCTGGATCCAAACGGTGATCCGGATCACCACCAAAATTTAATCAGTTCTGCATTTTTACATTTGCAACAACTCTTGAAATATTTATAAAAATCCATCCGTAACCTTTTAAGTTATCTTAAGCAAAAAGACGTCGGGAAAAACAACCTCCTCGGCGGAGGTAACAACCGGGTTAATCGCGCATAAAAGCAGACATCGCCCCCCGCAGTGATCCCTCCCCGCTGCAGACTTGCTTCTCGTGGAGTATGTATGGACTGCCGAACAAGACGTTTTTTCTTGTTCTTGCAGCCTCAAGAACAAGAACTCAGTTCTTGCGTCTCGTGGAGTATGTAACAGGCTTAAGTCTATCAGCTTATGAAATTTCTTTAAGTCAATATTAAATTTAACAAAGGAAGGAAGTGTTATGATCAGTTTAGCTTAATGGATATGGAATTTAGCAATCAGAAATGTCAGGTTTACTATATGTTGAATATTGGCAGATTTATTTTCATATAGGAGAATATCTTTGGCTCCCAAATGTAGCACAAGGTAGTTTTTTTTGTAAGATATTTCTCTATTTTTTCCAGATTCCTGCGGAGTAATGACATTTGGGGGGAAAAAAAGGTGTTTCTTCTTCAGTGTTGCAAAATACACTTTTTTTCCAGTGTTTGCAAACCTTGCCAAATAAACATTTGTTGGATAAACATGGTGCAATATTTTTATTCCATTTCTTTGATGTTGTTTGAGATGCCATATTTATTTGAAGGAGCCAGGCAACATTAAATTATATTATAGCAAAGCAGACCATAAAAATTTAGTTATTTTTCTGTTTGCAGACCAAAAAAATGTAGTTATTTTTCTGTTTGTGGAAACAGTTTCTAAGAAGATGGTTGTTGCAATGACAACTTGCAATATCTATGCAATATACAAATAAACAAGGTTCAACAACCTGTTGTCTTTTCTTTTCAACACTGTCTTTCATGAGCTGAGTAAATAACTCAGAATAGCATCAATTACTTACTTAAATACTTTATATGGAACAGGCATATGTGTCAGTCTAAGAAAGTCTTCATAATTCAGAAGCAGAATGCCCTTCAGCATTCTGTGAATCAGCAAGATATGTTATCATGTTATTTCAGGAATAATGATTTATTCTTACTAATCCTTATTCCAGACACTAGCTTTTTGTGTGAAGAAGTTGTGGAAAAAACTAAGTTTAGCAGCTGTGTCAATTTAACGTGGAGAAAGCTACGGCATTAAAATTACACTGTAAGAGAAATTGCAAGCTGTGAATCTTCTCAAAGACAGTGGTCATTATGAAGTACATTAAGGAGTCAGGATTCTTTAAACATTGTTTTAACCATTTCACCTCACCTTGAAGTGTAGTTAACATTCATAAAGTCATTGCTGTAACTTTTTTGGTTTGATGAATATGATTGAGTACACCCCAGAAAAAAAAGAGCAGCAACTTCTTGCTGCCTAATGAGGATCATGCTAAAATAACAACATTATTATGGTTATTATTATTATTATTATTATTATTATTATTATTAATAATAATAATAATAATAATAATAAAGGAAGATGTATTTTTTTCCCTATCATTAAGACTTAGGTCGTTTTGCGTAGATGTAATAACAGTTTTAGAGGGTTTATTTCAACATCGTTTTGTTCAAAATTTATTCTAAACAGTATGTTTTTCATTTTAAAAAATTGTAATATGATTATGAAACGCTTGTAATTCATCTTGCTTGTACGAGTTTATGGATTTTGAACAGGCACGGTTGTGGTCACCTAACATGCCTCCACAGGACCCTCCTACTTTTAGCGGATCATGGATACAGGAAGCTACAGAGCCGGCTTCGGTGAGCATAAATAGTACATTTCTGAAACTATGAGGACATAGACGACTGTATTCAAAGTTTGTTGTAATTCTTTCATAAAAATGTAGGGACTACTTACCTTCACGTAAACATAAATAGGTAAAAATAGGTGTTTTTTTTTCTTTTGTGCAGAATTTAGCTAGCCCCTGCGGCTCTTGGACTCGCAGAAATATTTGGTATTTGGAGATTAAAGTTGCTTTCAGTCTGTTGATTAGCTCTACATGCAGAGTAACCGGCATTGAAACTGTTCATACTATTCAAAGTATTAAATTTGCCGGGTTGGCAGCGTATGTTGGCTCATAATAAACGCTAATGTGATAGCTCTGAGGATCGTTATTGAATCAATCCGGATGTCAAAGTGTCTGCTTATTGGACGGAAGATCCACGCTGAAGTTTTCTATTGGACGGAGTTTATTGCGCTCGTTGTTTACTGATGACAGTCTCTGCATGTGTAGAGTATTTCTACTGCACAATAACTTCAGTGACGGGTTAAATCATGACTGCATGAATATCCTGAAGTAGTTGCTTTCTGAACCATGTTAGTCTCTCACGTTGATGTGAAATTTTATCCTGCATGTTTGTGAAGTGCCCAGTTACAATCATCACATTTCCACCACTGTGCTTGCTGGTATGAGGAGTTAAAGAGTGTGTTGTGGCCAAACCTCTCCAATTTCTTTTGTGGCTTGTTCAGATAAAACGATGCAAATATAAGGTGGGATTTCTTTTTCTTTTCAAAGACAATAGTCCTAGTCCTTGCAATCCTTCCAAATTCACTATATTTATTCAGCACTTCACCTCATTTTGCCTACCTTCTCTGGTTTGTATTTAATTTGAATGAAATGTGTTGTGACAAATTAGAAACAGTTTTGTTTTTTTTTTCTTATGTTAGTATTCTGAAATCTGGTGGCATCTGTGGAACAGATGGTTTACCTAAACAGAGGCTCTAATTAATAAAAGGTGTTTCTTTCATCTTACTAGATGTATTTTTTGATTGTTCTTATTTACCACCACTTCCCACATAATGTCTTGGTTCTCATGTGTAGGCTCAAGAATGCGGCTCCTGTGCATCTTGCTGCTCTCACACCTGTCTGCCGTATCTGGGGGTGCTGACTCAAAAGCTGTCACAACCACCCTTACAACCAAATGGGCTGACACTCCTTTGTTGCTTGAGGCTAGGTATGACACTGCACTACTGTACTGTAGCTTCCTTTTACCTGCAGTAAATATGACATTACTTTAGTAGCACAGGATAAGAATCTCAATGTCTTGAGTCTCATCAGATTACTCTCTACTTTAGCTTAGTTTAAAGGTACAGCATGCAAAAATTATTGACATCTAGTGATAGAAATATGCATGGAAATGACCTAAAATGCCAAGTAGAGTTGTGAATATACGGTGGCCATTATGGACCAAAGCAGATATAAATGGTTCACTTTCAGAAAGCGAAAACATTGCATTTTTTTTTATTAATATAATTAGATAACTATAGAAACACAGATTTTAATAATTATATTTTTTAAAATTAAACTATGATTTAGTTACACTTTGTACTTTTTTTTTGCTATTTCACTGATATGTAAGTATAATCATGATTTATAAACAACTTGAGATGTTGTATTCTTTTCTTGTTTTGCTTAACTTTCGAGCAGAATGAAAACTTCTTAGTCAGTTTGTGTTATGCATTGCCAGCCCCATTAAACTGTCGCATTAATGTTCTTTTTCCTCAGTGAGTTCCTGGCTGAGGAGAGCCAGGACAAGTTCTGGGACTTTGTGGAGGCCAATCTTAACATAGAAGGAGAGCATGATGGTAATAAAAAACTGCTTCAGACTCTAAAGGCTACTTTCACTTTTAGTCTCTGTACTAGGATCAGCTGGATTTATGATGTGTGTGCTCCACCGTGGCAGTGATTGCAGTTTCATTGTTTTTATATAATACTTGGGCATGCAGTAAAGTGATAGGATTGTTTGTGTTTTGTTCTGTTTTAACTGTTTAGTCATAACGAACGTGACAATATCGAAGAGATCTGATTTGAACAAAAACAACATGATTAACGTGCTAATATCTGACGACATAATGCTGTTTCATGTCTTCTGTATGTGTTTTCGTACACAGACACAGATCAAGCCTACTATGAGCTGATTGTGAAGAAAGCCAGTGCTTTGCTCAGCTCAGTCCAGTTGAACATGCTGAAGTTTGCCCTTTCACTGAGAGCCTATTCTGCTACAGTATATTCCTTCCAACAGGTAACAGGAGGATGACCTTATTTTTACTTGTAAATGCATGTTTGGAGAATTATATTATTGATGCTGCTATGTTATTATATTTGCAGATAGGTTCTACTGAGCCTCCTCCTTCTGGCTGCTCAGCTTTTATCAGCATTCATGGAGAGAAGACATGTGATATAGAAAGCTTGGCAACACTGCTGAAAACTGCATCAGAAAGGTAAAGACAGACACAGCCTAGTAAAGCAGAAGCCTTGTGAATCTGTAAAACAATAACTAGTCTTATGTGTTTTCTTCAGGCCAAAGCCATATCTTTTCAAAGGTGATCATAGATACCCTGGATCCAATCCAGATGCGCCTATTGTCATTCTCTATGCTGAGTTTGGGAAGCCAGATTTCCAAAGGTTTCACAGAGTCATAACATCCAGAGTCAGTGAAGGCTCAGCGTATTATGTGCTCCGTCACTACGTGGCTGTAAGTGTTTCACACACAATAACTGTGTTGCTTTTATTCCACGTGAATAACACAATTGAGAGACAAGCCGTTTGATTCAGACTCGGTCTTTTACAATTGACATTACCTTTTCCTGTTCATGCAGACACTATTGAATTATTGATGGTCATTTAATTCATGAGAAACACCTTAAATAGGAAATAATGCTAAAATCTGCCAATAAATAGGATCCACCCTTGCATAAACAACTCCTTCTTTACTTGGCATTTGTTTTATAAATCATTTTTCTCCCCCCTAACCTGAATAGAGACCTACCTGCTGTTTGAGTGGGCATCCCTCTGCAGCATAGTGCCGGGCACAAAAACACACACATCAGAGTCTCTGGACTTTAAACATTTTTCTTCAAGAAAAATATATTGGAATAAATATAACTATGCATAAAAATGTTAAAAGTTCTTTAGCTCTTTTTATACTGTTAAGTGAATTAGTTTAAATCTGTAAATATTATCAAATGGAACCAGTAAGAATACAGTTTAAGTACCTGGTTGAACACCAATAACATTTACTATTAGCAATAAAATCTTAATGAGACTCTTCTCTAATGTGACATGAAACTATAATACATGACTATAATATTGAAAATATGGCAAAGTAATGATTCGGGAGCACCCATTTTCTTAGTTATTATCTGAAAATAAGTAGGCTCCTCCTTTACACCTGGGATAAAGAAGGTTTCTCTAGTTCCTTTTGCCAAGTTGGATTGCTTCTCTCCTCACATGCAAATACAGCTGATCCTTATTTTTTTTTCTCTGTCTGATTATTTTAACTTATGCTTACCATCTGTCTGTAAAGCACCAAGTCTTCATGCCGAGCTGAAAAGGGTGAAACTTCATATTGTCAGGGTCAGTCAGGGAGCCTTTACCGTCCTTTCTGCTTAGTAAGCGGATGGTTGTCTGCAGTCCTTAGTAATAGTTACTGAAGCACATGCTTGTAATGCAGGTAAAATGAACTTCTTACAGGCCAGATTACTACAAGAAGGTTAATGGAGTCTTTTACAACACAAACAATGTTACAGTTGTTGGCAGTGCAGATTGAACAAAGTTAGATAGCTTGGTGTTTAGCAGAAGTAGTGTCTTTTATTCATTTAAGCATGTAATTAAAACACCTTCCAGTGGTGCACGTGCATCAGGAATAAGGAGGACCTCTCTTTCCTGCATTTTTATAATGTCTACTCATTTCCCCTCCAGAACTCAAATGGAAAGAAAGTGTATCTGTCGGGATATGGAGTGGAGCTGGCCATCAAGAGCCAGGAGTACAAGGCAAAAGATGACACACAAGTCCAAGGTATACACACTTACAAGAATACACACTGTCAGTGGCGCACAAGCCCACGTTGGTGTAATCCCAGAGGGGTCCTGACATGAATATCAAGTTAATTGATTGTGGTTTCAGGGGCGGAGGTGAATGCTACGGTGATTGGGGAGAATGATCCAGTGGATGAGGTCCAGGGATTCCTTTTTGGCAAACTCAAGTGAGTGACTCAGTGTTAGGCGTGTGATAAAAATTCAAAGCTTGGTTTCGTTCCAGGAACCGCACCAACCACACTCACTCCAGCCAAGGCTTTTCTTCTCTCCTATTTTTTTCCCCTCCACATTTAATTCCCTGGAAAGGTCCAACCCTATCTCTGCTCAACTAAGCTGAAAATAACTAAATCAATCTTTGAATTCAGCCACTCTCTTTCAATTAGCAGTGTAGTCATTTAGCAGGTGCATTTACTCTGTCTGTCTCTCACCAGGACCGTCTATCCAGAACTGAAAGAACAGCTGAAGGAGTTGAGGAAGCATTTAGTAGAAAGCACCAATGAAATGGCGCCTCTTAAAGTCTGGCAAATGCAAGGTAGGCCTCTCCAACTCAGCTCCAAATTTACAGTTTTTCTGCTTTTTCTTTTGAATGGCTAAATTTGTGAGTACCAACAGGCCAGGAGTAAAGTATTTGTGATATAATAAATAATTGTACAACAGTCTGAAACAAACACATCAAAACTGACACATCCAGCATATTGGCAAATCTAAGCTGTGAGTCTGTGTAATCATACATTTAACACCTGCAGCCGTTTTCTTGTCACTTTTCAAGGAATCGATTTTTCTGATTGTGTAAGTACACCCACAGGAGTCAGACACCTACTGCTGACAAAGGACAGCGATACAAAGCAAAATCCCGTGTTTTTATCCCAAACAAAATCAGATGAATTATTCCATGATCCGCAGGAGCCTTCATGTCCCCATAGATTCACAGATTTTCTGATCACATAGTCAGTTTAGATTTATCTGCCAGAATTGGCCACACAGCTTGTAGCCAAGCAAGACGGATTCTCTTGAGATGATGATCTTTGAAAATCTCAGGAGAATCAAACTTCTGAGCTAAGACCATTAAAACATTAGTTCAACCAGAAGCGAATCATCTCCATTGTTCTACACTGATGTCATTCCATCTGTGAATGAAACTGTGAGATCTGTTTATGTAGATCTCTGATTGTCTTTCATCTTTCTTTTTCATACCTGTGGCCTGTAATGTACTGAAGATATAAGCATCTATGTATATTATAGGTGCTTTTTGAATTTCATCGATTTCTCTTAGAGCAGACATACTGACGCAGTGTGTAGGCTTTCATGAAATGATTATCTGCATAAAAATCCTTTTCTATCATCAGGCATTGTCAGGATGCGAGCTTCTGGAGCTGCTTTAATTGCAGCAACTAAAGGATGTGAAGGGATGAGGGGGCTGAGCTTGACTGTCAGACTGACATGCAGACACCTGCCTTTATCTTTTTAACCTTCTGGGACTCATTAGCTCAGCCTGTTTACAAGGAGAGGAGGACCTCCAGAGGCTAATAATCACACAGGCTACAACACCACTACAGAGATGCTCACTGCATTGAAATAATCCTCCCTACATTCTTTCTCTCCCTAGAAATCAGGGTCCATAAAATCACTTCTTTTCCACACTTAGAACAGATGTGTATTTAAACTACAAAGTGTACATAAAAGCCAGTCTTTGTTTTAACTGAGACTCAAATGCTTCAGAATATTTTTTAATTAAGATGACAAGCATGATATGGAATAATGATTGTTTGAGCTGTGGTTGTGCAGTGTTGGAAGTGTCCAGACTGAAATCTTTCAGCAGATTTATCTGTGACTGAACACTGATTGCAACGCCTCTGTTCTCCTATTTGCTTCTCCCATTTGCCCACACATCAATTCACCCACCTTCTCTTTTATAGATCTGAGTTTTCAGACAGCAGCTCGCATCCTTGCTGCTCCGGCTGTTGATGCTCTCAACGTTATGAAAGACCTCAGTCAGAACTTCCCCACTAAAGCCAGGTAGAGACCATGCACATGTCACACACTGACAGTAGCTACAGTGAGGTTTGGTTCATGTACGTATTGGTGGGTGGGAGGTTTTCAAGCTCAGTCTGCTCTCTTTGCCTCACAGGTCTATCACGAAAACAGTGGTGAATGCTGACATTCGCAGAGAGATCGGTGAAAATCAAAAGGTACTCTTTTGCTCATCCATCCCTTTTACATCCACATTTGTGTTTTTCAGTTCTTTTTGTTTAATGTTCTAACATAATGAAAACAGCTAATTATCTTCAATTAATGACTTTCTTATTCTTTGTAAATAATTTAGAAAAACATGGTTGAGTATTTTACATGTTTATTTTACATGTTTTGTTGCTTCTATTTACTAAAGTAAATTATAGGGGCTTTTTTTAATTTATTTATTTTTAGACGGGTATTGTGACTTTTAAAACTAACCATAGCTGATCCGATATAGTTGCAGGCTACTTTTTTTGTTTGTCATAATTTCCTTTTATGTTGCATTATTATCATGTTTGTTTGTTTTTTCTTTCTCTCTCATTTGGTTAAACTTATGTTGGACAAACGTCACCAACGTTTATGTTTAGGCTAAGATCACAACCCCGCCCACGAGTCTTCCTTCCAGCCGTTCTGTTTGTCTTCTAGCTTAGAAAAAAAGCCAACATATCGGGGACGTTGTGCCTTCTATTAAAGTTATTTATATATTCATACATTATTAATTAGCACAATGCAAACTCTTAACCTCCATCCCATGTACCTGCGCTCATCCCCTGGTCTACAGCAGTCAAAAGGGTTTTGCTTCATGACATACTGTTATGGTCACTTACTGGCAGAGGATCCAAACTATTTATGATTTTTTTTTCTTGCATTATGAACATTTTATGTTATATTAGAAAATTGCTTTCTGTTTGGCCTGGCAGACTTTCTGGTTGGCTTAGTTGTCAAAGTTTAGTTAAATCTTGATTAACTTCTTTACATCTGAACATTAAGGTTTTTTATTTTAAAAGAAAAATTACATGTAATTTTTCAAAGCAACAAGGCATCCGAAAAATATTTAAATCCATAATTGTATGTTTTCTTGGGACTATTCTCAGCCCTTGACTTTATATACATTTGGTTTGCTAAATATTATGTCCACATGGGAGGGATTGAGTGCAGTTCCTGAACATTAATGTAAAGTTTAGTTACTGATGAAAGAAGTGGCTCTATTAGAAATACTAAAGCTGCTGTGGATTTTTTATTTTTATTTTGAACAAGTAAACATTAGCTCCCAGATTTCCTCTTTTTGCTAAATAATTGCTCTCATAATTGTTGATGCGTGGCCACACAGAGCTTTGCTCATCGCTCATGCTCTGAAGTGGAGCTTTAATTGTATTGAATCTTTTCATTACAGCTGCATAAGTGTCCTCAATTTTTTCATCTGAAAAATCAGAACTGTTGGACTTCTGCTTCCCGCTGACTCAATTGTCCGTCGGTCAGGAATCATGCAGTTTTGAGTATTTACCAGTGTGATTTAATAAAGGAAGGAAAAAAAAAAAACGGCATTATTACATGCAGCTACAACAGCAGCTCCACCCTCCACCTCCAGATATTTCCCTCAGTCTATAGGGAAATATCTCAAAATGAGAACTGCCCCCCTGTTATTGTTTCTTCCTCGCACCTTTTATTATGTGATAAACTGTAAACAACATCTGACTTGAAAAGGATTCAGTTTTTCACAACGCATTGGGCTTTTCCCAGCTAATAATGGAATATGTAATCACCCCTCTTTCTTATCAGTGTTGTTTCACTCCACCTCCTGCTCGCCCCTCCATGCTCATGTTATCTTGGTGTGCAGAAAACGGGAGTTGGAGTTGGTGGGGGTGTGCAGACAGACGTCCTAATTACTGAATCGGTGATTCATTCAGCAAGCGCGCTGAGTCCTGCGGCGAAAAATGATTATTGATTGAAGTAGTTTGGACACCAGCACTTGCGTGCAGACAGTTCTTTCACTTGTGCAAAAAAACAAACACACACACACACACACACATGCACCCCACACACACAGTTTAAATGGGATGAACAATATTTGTGTTAATCATGTCTTGTTGTAATTGCTGTGTCTAGAGTATGATTAATTTGATGTCTTTGTCTTTCAGTAATGAGATTTGACTGTGCCAGAATGACTTTGAGCTTTTGTTTTGCATCTTCAGGCACACAAGAACATGCAGCTTGTCTGGGCTACACACACACACATACACACACAGACGCATATATCCTTTCTCTAATAATTAGATTTGTTTATTGTGGGGTTTGATTGTTCTGAACAGACTGACTTTTAACGGAGCTGTCAGTGCTTATTTGGAGCTGTCAGGGTCCCTCGTTATAGCTTTGTGTTGACCGTTGCCACTAGTTTACAGTATAATTGACTGCGTGATGGGAGGCTTTATGTGCCACATAGTGTGGCGATTTGCACTCCTGGTATTGTATAAGGAGCTTTAATGTTTGATGTGAACAGGACATTCAGTCATTTAGACATATCTCTCTCTCTCTCTGTAGTTCTTCAAAGGAAATCTGGGCTTGCAGCCAGGGGATTCAGCCCTGTTCATCAACGGGCTGCATATAGATCTGGACACACAAGACATCTTCAGGTACACACAGACTTGTGTATAACTGTCATATATTATTGTAAAGTTTATGATTAGTGAAAAAATAAGCTCTAAATACTATTAAAAAAATGCAAGCTAGAATTGAGAAGTATTGTCTTAAGAGCTATAATAATTTATTACCAGTCAGGCAAAAAGTTGGACTTTTATATTCAGATGATAATAATGTAACTTATGACTATGACTTCTCAATAATTACAACTGGACTCTGTGGTAAATTATAGTAAACTGTCTAAGATTCAGAATTGTTGGACAAAATAAGTAAAATTAAGAAATCTCTGATTTTTTTTTTTGTGTCTTTACCCTCAACATGTTTGAATTACTGTTCTTTGTCAAAGTAAAATCGTTTTTCTTAAACTATCCTTCTATGTAGGAATCTAAACCCAGTGAGAAGTCAGTAAGTTTGCTTGAAAATGCTCTGATGAATTAGGGTTCTTTTGATGTGCTAAGTGGCTCATCACTGCAGCACATCTATTATAAGATGATTATGAGACTTCAGCATGCGTCTCATTCTGATAATCAGATGTTAGAAGTCATATTGGTGCATTCACACTCGTGTTCTCGCCTCCAGAAACACACCAGCTGTAGCTGTGCACACATCAACTCACTTGATGTGTCTGTTTTCACCTGCAGTGTATTTGAGGTGCTGCGCGGCGAAGCGAGGGTGATGGAGGGTCTACGCTCCCTGCTTATTGAGACGCCTTACATTCACGACATCCTGAAGCTGAACGTCCAGCCTTCTGACTCTGATTATGCCGTCGATATCCGTAACCCTGCCATCTGTGTAAGCACTCTCATGCGATCCTCTCTCCTAATAAATGATCGCAGTCTGGATCATAAACTGTTGCAACAAATGAGTGTTTTACCCAAACTAGTCTTGGTAACAACGTGCTTCTGTATCTGAAAGAATTAGGAAGCGTTCAGAGCTTTCTAAAATACGGCTCTGGTTTTCAGCTGCCAGCAGTCAAACGTGATTATCTGTTGACTTCTTCATTTCATTGAGTTTTTTCTCCTGTTTAGTGGATTAACAACTTGGAGACAGACCACAGGTACAGCTCATGGCCCTACAACGTACAGGAGCTGCTCAGGCCGACTTTCCCCGGCGTCATCAGGCAAATCCGCAAGAACTTTCACAATCTGGTTCGTACACATCTCCTGAACAACCTACAAGTAGAAGCATGTAAATCTGAATCCTTGTGAAACGTGCCAACATATCTGTTTCAGGTTATCATTCTGGACCCAACCCAGGAGAACTCTGCTGAACTGCTGAGTGTGGCAGAGATGTTTTACGCCAACAATATCCCCCTCAGGTTGGTGTCCTCACTAGTGTAGTTAATTGTATAGCAGCACGTATACCGAGTAGTTGCATCAGATCTTAGTGATATGAACATGATATGGATGTGGTGCATCCACTGCACACACCTGAAAAATAAAAGCACAGTCTGATGTTGCTGTTCCTTTGGAGACAGCTGAGACATGCTTTTCAAATGTTTTCCATTTAAGAGTTTTGTCAGGCAAGTTTGAAAAAGCATTAATGCTTCCGTGCATGCAGCGTCTTTGGATGGTCTGCTGGAATACTGATGAAGCCGGCAGCACACACTGTGAATTTTAACCAACTCACCAGGATCAGTTTTTAGCAGATTTGATCTGAGAGCACATTTGGCCCTGTGTTTGTGGTGTAGGATTGGACTGGTGTTCGTGGTGTCAGACGAAGACGACATAGACGGCATGCAAGATGCAGGTGTGGCGCTCGTACGTGCGTACAACTACATCAGCGATGAAGTGGACAGTCAGAGTGCATTTGAAGCTGTCATCACAGTGAGTCCCTGAGAACCTCCTGATACTCGAACCAACTTTACGTTTGCTGTCTGGAAAACTGAAATAAACTGACTATGAACTCTTCTGTTTTTTTTGCTCATCCTTTTACTTTCTGACTAGATGTTTAATCGATTGCCAGTCGGTGGACAGCTGAGCGTTGGGGATGTAGTGAAAGTCCTGGAGAAGAGGTTTCCCTACGTGGAGGTCAGCAGTGTTCTTGGAGCAGACTCCAACTATGACAGCAACAGGAAGGTGAGTCAGGCTAAATGTTTTGCCACTTTGCTGTCTACTGATGATATTTAGGTGGGGTTTCTTTTGACAATTTTAACATTAAATGACACAATTGTGGTATTATTACAATACGTGTTGATTTGCTCTCAGTCTGTTTAGTTTTGGCTTTTCACTTCAATAAATTAGCATCGTTCACGTTCAGACGTTCAAGCTTTTAAAAAAACTAAACTCCCACTGTGGTAATTTTTCTCTTCTATAAGTAGTATTTTGTGTCTAAAGACACACTTTTGTTGTGAGATTTGTGCCTTCTTTGTCAGTTTACATCCTTGTGATTTGCTTCAGACATCTGAGATTAATAATGTTTTTTTTTTATTTGCAACACCCTTTGCACATTCAGCAGCCATAACTTTTCTCATTTTCAGTCACATAAGTTCTGCCTTTATATTTAATGTGTGTGTATCATTTTAATGTTAGGAGAATACATGTATTTACCCAAAGAGTAACCTTATGTGGAAAAAAAAAGAAGAAATCCCTTTCTTCATCTTCCGTCTTGTCCCTGACAGATGGTAAAAGTTAAAATGTGATTTCCTTCCATGTATTCTTTAAGGAGGGGCGGGCTTACTACGAGCAAACAGGAGTGGGTCCGCTGCCGGTGGTCATGTACAACGGCATACCCTACCGACGTGAACAACTGGAACCAGACGAACTGGAAACTGTCACGATGCAAAAAATCCTGGAGACCACCACGTTCTACCAAAAAGCTGTCTATCTGGTCAGTCACAGCACACACACACACACACACACACACACGCACACATTCATACTGCATTTTAAAGCAGATCGTCACTTTTACTTTATTGAACTGATAATATACTAGATGTATTTCAGATACCTACAATGTTTAGATTTTTTTAAGTATCCCTTTCAGAACAAAATCCCTTCTTTGGTTTTGCAGTTAAGCTGTTTTCCCTGTTTGATGGCGAAACATCAAACTTCTATGGACAGCCAACACTGAATGACACCACCTTTGAGAAGTTGTTTTTTTTTTAGGTTTTCAGCCACACACAGTGCCAAGTTCTGTACCAATGCAATGCAGTCTCCTTGCGTAGCATTTTAAGTGAACCAAAATGTGACAATGAGCTTTAAAAATGGCCGACTTCCCATTAGATTTAGTCAAGAGGTCCGAGAGGCTTCTTTTTTTGGAGGTTCTGGCATTTCTAAAAAAATAAAAATAAAAAAATTAAAAAAAAAAAATAATAATAATAATGCTATAGATTCATATTACAACCTATCCAACTTGTTTCTATGTGACAAAATTTGGGGTGTGACTGTCATCATCCATGACAAGTTTAGTGACGATCAAAGCTACCGCGTGTCAGTTACAGGGACTTCCTGTTCGACGACATCAGAGCAATATCACATTGGTTATGTTTGGTAAAGAAACTTGATTTTCCTACCGCCGTCTTACTAAATAATTTGACATCTAGTGAGAGGTTTCAGGGCGTTTAAGCTGTTTAATTCAGCTGTTAGAGCCGTTCTGCTGGTCAGGACACCGTTAGCCATCAGTCATTTTCTTCTGAAAGTTGAACTGGAACCTGTTGAAGCAACTTTCAGTAACTGCACCTCGAAAGCTAATAACATTCAAGAAGAGCTTTTCTGACTGGGAATTTGAGCTTGAATAGCTTGCAGAGGAGGACGTCCTGCATCGCTGTTAGTTCTGCATTACCGGCGAAGAATGTCATCGACGACTGATCACTTCAGTATTGTGAATAATTTTGCTCTTGTGGTTTGCAGGGTGAGCTGGCTACAGATCACGATGTTGTGGACTTCATTATGAATCAACCCAATGTTGTTCCACGCATCAACTCCAGAGTGCTGTCCACCAGCAGAACCTATCTGGACCTGTCTGACACCAGTGAGTACACATTAGAGTTTACAGTAATATACATATGGGCAGGTCATTTATTTTATTTTGGGATACAATTTCAAATTACTGCAATTTTTTATCTAAATTCCGATTTATATTATAGACTCTTTCAAGGGATGGGTTTAAATACTATTAGCTGTTATTATTTGATTAATTTAAGTGTATGCTTTTTTTAAGAAAAAGAAAAAAAATGTATAATTTGTTTAGTAGCATGAATTAAAAACAAAATAGTGCGTATAAACAACTCCTGCTGTCATCATTCAGATTAATTCAATTGAGCTCAGCTTTATTTCTTTAGTGCCAGTTTGGCAACATCTCTTCTCAGGGCAATTTACAGACAATTCTGTGTGATCCGATCATGGTTCATACAAGGTCATTCATTAAAAAAAAAACAAAAAAAAAACAGGGAAGTCAAAAGAATACATCAAATCTTTAATCTCAGATATTTTAAGATGATGAGTAAGGTCAAGTCAGAACATAACATTTTGAACATGAACTACATTTATTCTCCTTCTTCTTCACCTTTTGCAGACAACCACTTTATAGATGATTACGCTCGCTTCTCCACCCTAGACACAAAGGAGAAGAACACCGCCGTCGCCAACAGTATGAACTACATGACTAAAAAAGGTAACGCCACACATGAAATGAACGCTGACTAAAAGGCATGTGTGTGGAGTTTCTTTCTATTGAAGATAACCAAGTCATCTTCAATCCTGAACTTTCCTCATGTATCTCCTTCTCCTCTCCTTCTCCACTTAATCTCCTTATTCATGTCATGTTTTTAAAATTCCCTGCGTCAGCGATGACCACCACCAACAGGCATGGTAATCATGATTTTCTCCTTTCACTCTGCCATGTTTCATTTTCTTTCATTTCACCATCAGTTTAAATGTCTTTATGAATCCACCACTACTTCTTTGTCTGTGTTGCATTCCTTAGAAGACACAAATGACTAATCCTGCATGTGACTATTATGTATCAGTCTATCTATAAAAATGCGTCCATGTAACTTAATGTTCATTCATGACGGCTCATTAAGCAGCTGCATGACAAATTATAGTTTGAAGGAACTTATAATGAAGATTTAAATCTAAAAGTCACAATACATTTCTGTAGTGTTTGTTTCTTACAGCATTTTACACTACCTATGTAGATCTGTGTGTAACATCCCAAACATCTCACTAACTCCATAAATTCATGTAGAACAAGTTTCTGTGCAAGCTCACTTTAAAAGTGTGTGTGCAGCTAGGGGGCTGAAAGCTGTGCTTCTTTGATTGAGTCAAACCTCTAAACTGAGATGGTAAGTCAGGTAACTGCAGCAAACAACAAAAGGATGAATGGAAATACAGATGAAGAGTATCACCAGGTGGTTAAAAGGGCAGGCTGGGGTCCTGATAGTCCTAGTGGACATTTTAACTACATGACCACAAGTGATATAATTATACGCATCAATTAACATGGAGGTCTGGTGTTTTACCACTAAGTTTGATAAAAAAAAAATTAGTGATAAAATGGGAATGGTCCGTGCGAACAAACACCAGACTGAGCTGCTTTCACTTGTGGTTTTAGTAGCTGTCACTTCTGTAAAAGCTGTCAGCTTTCTAAATAGCCTCCTGAACACTTCTACTCTGAATTCTTGAGCTGAGTGACACTAAAATTACAACCATATGGTTGATATTGTCAAGATATTGTCAATATAGTTGTCAAATAATGTTTTGTGTAGTTTTTCGTACAGGTTCTGAATGTGGCACCAGGCAGATGCACAGCCATGTTTTACATCCTTCTTACCTTTTTGCTGCATAGTATCTCCTGTCTCAAACCCTTTCCCTGGCCTCACTGTTAAACTGGATTACTGAAAACCTTTTTTTTTTTTTTTTTTTTAAAAGAGAAAAAAAGGCATTTTTATAACAGAAAAGTCATTATTTGGTGAATAAAAAGATTAATTATGATGGCTACCGGTATTTGTGTTAATAAAAATTATTCATTACATCTATTGGTAATGTCCCCTGGATGCACGTACATAAATATTTGTAAGCAAAAACTTTGTCTTTGTTTTGCTTCGTCTCACTCTGATCCTTTCCTTGTCTTCTTTGGCGTTTGACAGATGATGGATACATCCGTCCTGTGACTTTCTGGGTGGTCGGAGACTTTGACAAACCCTCGGGACGTCAACTCCTTTATGATGCCATCAGACACATGGTGAAACCTTTTTTCTAGCCTATGTTGATAGGAGCAGGATGTCTTGTAAAATATTTTTATCTAAGTTGGTGACTCAGAGCAAACTGTAGATGAGAAAGTCATTTAAAAGAATATTTTGACATTTTGGGAAACGTTTATGAATGTCTCAGATATTAGAGGGATCACAGTTTACCTGCATAATTTGAAGGAGGGAAAGAAGCAAAATGTCAAACTGTTCCCTTGAATGTTTGCTTTTATTAGAAGTGAAAAGGAAAGTGTTATTAAAACAGCAACACCAGCTTAAACCAGAACGTCTCATTCGATGCTCTGCAACAGAAAACAAGCAACAACGTCCGACTGGGGATGATCAACAACCCATCAGCTGATCCATCTGCTGAGACGAGCCGCGTGGCTCGAGCAATCTGGACTGCCATGCAGACGCAGTCTGCTAATAATGCCAAGAACTTCATCACCAAGATGGCAAAGGAAGAGACGGCTGCAGCCCTGGAGAAGGGTGTCGACATTGGAGAGTTTGCTGTCGGGGTGAGGAGAGATTTTTCTCCATTAGATGATTCACAGTGATCACGTTTTCTTCCCAGTTATTAGTATTCCTACTTTGGCCGTTAATCAAACACTTTTGCTTCCAGGGTATGGATATGCCCCTGTTCAACAGCGGATATGAGGGTTCCAAATTTGACTTCCTGCTCTCTCATGCTGCTTACTGCCGAGACGTGCTCAAACTAAAGAGAGGACAGAGAGCGGTTATCAGCAATGGAAGAGTGAGTCATTCCTTCACTAATGCATTTGGACCCATGCTTTTTCTTTTTTACTTCTATTACTTCTGTGGGGAAAAAAAACAAGTCATCATTCTTGTTCTACAGATAATAGGTCCGCTAGAGGAGGCAGAGGTGTTTAACCAGGATGACTTCCTTCTTCTGGAAAACATAATCCTGAAAACATCTGGAGAGCACATCAAAAGCAAAGTCCAGCACTTTGGACTGGAGGAGGACAGGTGTTTTATTCTCACAAAGATCTCCACATTCCTCTCAGGACCTTCACAGGTGAACTTTGTCAAAGTTCTGTAACTAAATGCGGCGTTCCTCTCAGGGCCAGTGACCTTGTGATGAAGGTGGATGCTCTGCTGTCCTCTCAGCCCAAAGGAGAAGCTCGGGTCGAATATGGCTTTGCGGACGACCGCTACAGGTAAAGTTGTAAAACACCTGCACATTCCAGGCACATCATTGTTTCTTTTTTATTCAGTTTCATTTCTATTATTGGTCTGCTTCAAGGAAACCAGTTAGTTTATAAAAATAAAAAACCTAACCTTTGAAATCTTTCTGTTCTTTGAGGAAAGAATGAAATGCTTTTTCTGTAATTTATTACTGATGTGTTATTTGTCTGCAGTGCTGTGAAAATCCGACCCAAAGAGGGAGATGTGTATTTTGATGTTATTGCTGTAGTGGATCCAGTAACCAGGGATGCACAGAAACTGACTCCACTTCTATTGGTTGGTACTCTGTAGTCTTTCATTTCATTGGATGATCTTGTTTCTGTTTCTTCTTTTATCCAGCAGAAGGCTTCAGGCCCACTGTGATCCTGCTCCTTGATCTTTTCTAACCTTTCTTTTCCTCTCTACATCGCCGTGTGCAGGTTCTGAAGCAACTGGTAAATGTCAACTTACGAGTCTTCATGAATTGCCAGTCCAAACTGTCAGAAATGCCACTAAAGAGGTGAGAAATAAGCTGTAATCTATTTTGAGACTAAACTCTGTTGATCTACTAAAACTCTTGTTTGCTTACAGTTTTTACCGGTACGTGTTGGAGCCAGAGGTGGTCTTTCAGGCTGATGGCAGTTTCTCTCCCGGCCCTATGGCAAAGTTTCTGGACATGCCGCAGTCTCCGCTCTTCACCCTGAACCTAAACACCCCCGAGAGTTGGATGGTCGAGTCTGTAAACACCCGCTACGACCTGGACAACATATACCTGGAGGAGGTACATCAATCAGACGTGTGAAGCGATCCTCCTACTCTGCTTGTGTCAGGGGAAGCGTTTTGGAAGTGCCACATTATTTGATCTAATCCCAAATGAAATGAAAAGTATCTTTTCTCTACTACCAGAGAGAGTAAACAAATTAAATCAACCATTATTTTCCTTTTAATTAACTCATTTAAATAATCTGCGGTGAAGGAACGGTAGTGATAGCAAAACAGAACAAATAGCAGAGAACAAAAAAGCAAAAACAGAAAACATGAATCGCACCAAACCAAACTGGTGCTTTTACCAGTTTAATACCCCATTGAGTTGCTCTAAGCACAGCAACCCCTTATAAATCCTCTTATCAGACTGTATAACTTATTACTTTCTGTTTTGACCTGCTGTTGCTGCCTAGTTTTTCCACCAGGAGAAGATCCGTTTTCCTTTTCTTCATGAACACCTTCTGCTACTTTAAAAAACATGCTAACATTGCTAGCATGGTCATCATTGCAACAATCTTGTGTTCACAGGTGGAGAATATTGTAGCAGCAGAGTATGAGTTGGAGCATCTTTTGTTGGAGGGACATTGTTTTGATGTCAGTTCAGGTCAACCTCCACGTGGCCTCCAGTTTACACTGGGAACTGACTCAGAACCGGTCATCGTGGACACGATTGTCATGGCTAACTTGGTAAGCTACCACGTCAAACTTAGAGCTTATCATTTTGAGGTTCAACAACTTATTTACTGTTTATTATTTTAATCCCAATGTGTAAATCTCTTGTCTTCTGCAGGGTTATTTTCAGCTCAAAGCCAACCCTGGCGCCTGGGTGCTGAAGCTGAGGAAAGGACGCTCTGATGAAATCTACAAGATTTATAGGTGAGAACAAGGTTAAGAATTTGTTTCTGTTCTGTTAGGGGGATAAAATTTTCCATTTTATTTCAAGATCTTTGTGCTCCTCGATCTACAAACAAGTCATAAAGTCTGCGCAGATGGTATTATCATCCCTTTCTTTTGTCTTCTGCAGCCACGATGGCACAGACTCCCCAGCAGACTCTGATGACATTATAGTTGTGCTCAACAATTTCAAGAGCAGAATCATTAAAGTCAAGGTCAGTTCACCTGCTAGGATTCTGTCGGTTCATTTTTATCCTATACCTTACATAAATTATTGCTTTGTCATATATCTGATGAATCAAAGAGATTTTAGAATGTAAATTACAGTAGTAGTGTTGGGCAGTTTTGACTATATCTGAATATGTATATTCACGTATAGTATATGTCTCTTTGTGTGTGTGTGTGTGTGTGTGTGTGTGTGTGTGTGTGTGTGTGTGTGTGTGTGTGTGTGTGTGTATACATACATACATACATACATACATACATATATACATATACATATATATATATATATATATATATATGTATATATATATATATATATATATGTATGAAATATGCATGCATGCATAAAAACGTGTATAGTGCAGGAATGTCCAGCTCCAGTCATCATGGGCCACACTCCCACAGTGTATCCCTGCTCATACACTCCTGATTCAAATAATGAGTCATTGTATTGCGCTTAACAGGCTGTTTGATGCATTTAATTTTAGTATACACCCTGGTGGAGTGTATACAGATTAATTACATGGGTAAATATAATATTTCATTGATGTAGTTCGATTGTTGCAGTGCAAATTATTTAAGTAAATAAGTTGAAAGAGAACCATAAAAAAAACCAAATAACTATAAATATAAAGAAAAATTATTTACATTCCTTTTTGCAGTTCTTTTTTTACAGTCTTAATTTAAAGCTGGAATTTGTGGAAATTTGTCTGTTATTGTCCACTAGGTGTCACCAAAATCAAAACTTTAGTCTTTCAAGTGGAGGATTTTTCTATGTTGTCCTGAGACATGAATGTACTTCTATCTGTTCTGAGTCTGCAGAGAACATGTACACATGGTCTCAACATTACTCATGTAAAAACAACACTAGGACACCTTTCTGTAACTACAATGTCAGATGAACTTATAATATTCTTTTACAATCATGTGTTGACGTCACTGCGTTAAAACTGTGTGCTGATCAGGTCCAGAAGAAGCCCGACAAGTTCAACGAGGAGCTGCTGAGTGATGGAACCGAGGAAAATGAGACTGGTTTCTGGAAATCTCTGGCAAGGTACAACTTCAATTTGTCAAGATATTTATATGTTATAGCTTTATTAATAAGTAAAGTTTTATAAGTGCTAAAAGATTAAGATGATCAACTTTGCGCTCTTTCAGCAGTAAATATGTACGCAAAAGAGGCTCAGATGCTCTTCCAGATTGGCAAAAGGGCTATTATGGTTTTGTGGAACTAAGTGTTTTGAGCTGTGATACTTTGTGGTCTTCACTTAGAAGTTTTACAGAGTTAATACTAATAAATATCTCTAAGATAAAGTTATAATGATGCATTTTGCTATAAAGAATTAGAAAAACTTTATTTATCACTGAGGGGAAATTAACAGGGCAAAGAGTGGCATAATATGCAACAGATACAGACAAAAGCTCAAAACACAAAGACAATGTGATATTCCCTGGAAATGGAATATTAAACAGAAGGTTAAGGTCCTGCTGGACCTTCAGAGTTCAGGGGAAGAACAGTTTTGGGGACAAAGGTTGCTCTCCTCCTCTGGGTGTTCCAGGCTGGACAGCAGAACCTGCTACCAGATGGCAGAAGCTCAAATGCTGCGAAGAGAACGTGTGTAGAGTCCTTAAGAATGTAAGCAGCCAGGCCACATGCCTGCAGCTCGCACACAGTGTTCAGATCACTGTGAGGTCAGAATAATCAGAGACAATGTTCTGCAGGGATTTTATCAGAAACCAAACACTGACTTTGACTCACTTGATCTTTTTGTTGTTTGTTTGTTATTTTCCAGAGGTTTCACAGGTGGAGGGAAGGCAGAAGAGCCAAAGCAGGAGAAGGATGACGTTATCAACATCTTCTCAGTGGCTTCAGGGCATCTGTATGAAAGGTTCCTCAGGTGAGGATTCATATCCACCAAAATCCTTGAAAACAAACATCCCTACTTCTTATAAAGACTTTTATTGATCTCTGCTTTGTCACCCAGAGCTCTTGCCACCATTATTCTGTTCTCCTTCTGTCTCAGGATTATGATGCTGTCAGTTCTGAAGCACACCAAGACTCCTGTCAAGTTCTGGTTCCTGAAGAATTACCTGTCCCCAACTTTCAAGGTTGGATGTCTTTCACTCCTGCTTTACTTTAATAACCTCAAATATCACACCTTGATGTGTTGAAGTTTTAATTCCATCTGGTGAAGTTTTTTCTCGGTCCATCAGGGAAGGAAACTTTAAACTGGAGCTCAGAACATTTTGAGGTGAATTAGAAATTATGCAGAAATACAGCAGCTGTCGCAGCTTTGTTTTGCCTAAGATGCAAAGAGATGTTAGGAAAGAAATCATTTTATAGTAAAAATGTGTTTTTGGTAGAAAAAGTAGCTTTCATTTTCATATTTCCTCATTATTTATAAACTTGTGTTTATGTATGGCTTCATACCTTACAGGAGTTCATCCCCTACATGGCAAAGAAATACAATTTCCAGTATGAGCTGGTCCAGTACAAGTGGCCCCGCTGGTTGCACCAACAGACTGAAAAGCAGAGGATCATTTGGGGCTACAAGATCCTCTTTTTAGATGTGCTCTTCCCTCTCGCTGTTGACAAGATCCTGTTTGTGGACGCCGACCAGGTTTGTTCTTATTGAGCTGCACAAACACTTGGATTCATAATTGTTTCCTTTAACTGACCAGTCACAGCACAGCAGTGGGAAGAATCTGCTGTTTGCAGAGATTTTTAGGTAGAATTCGCTCATGATCACATCACACTCTGGTACTTCTATTGTGTTCAAAGTACTTCTATAACCTTTCAGAAAATCAGAAGGGATTTTTGTTTTTTATAATCCAGTTTTCATTTAATGAATTCAGTAACGAACAAGAACTCAATAGTAAGTGATTATTTTGTATTGTTTACTCTTTTTTTTTTTTTTTTTTTTTTCTCCCCGCTCTCCTTCAGATTGTACGCACTGACCTGAAGGAGCTGCGTGACTTCGACCTGGAGGGAGCTCCGTACGGTTACACTCCGTTCTGCGAGAGCCGCAGGGAGATGGACGGCTATAGATTCTGGAAGTCCGGTTACTGGGCGAGCCACCTTGCTGGACGCAAATACCACATCAGGTAGACACTCCACATTCAGATGCTCTGCAACAGTCCTGTCAACAAACCTGAAAGGATTTATCACATTTGCATAGTTATAAATCTTTTCTTTCTTAATTAATCTTTCATCTTTTGTTGCATAGTTCATGGTTTTCTCATCTCCTTTGCAGTGCCCTGTATGTGGTTGACCTGAAGAAGTTCAGGAAGATAGCTGCAGGAGACCGACTTAGAGGCCAATACCAGGGGCTGAGTCAAGACCCCAACAGTCTGTCTAACCTTGACCAGGTCTGTGAACATTCCTGAGGAGTTTTTTTTTTTTTCCTTCTCACCCTGCATATGTGGTGGTTCCTGCCCATGACTCCCTAACCGGCGTCTGTACTCATCGTCTTTCTCAGGATCTTCCCAACAACATGATCCACCAGGTACCCATAAAGTCTCTGCCTCAGGAGTGGCTGTGGTGTGAAACCTGGTGTGATGACAGCTCCAAGAAGAGTGCAAAGACCATAGATCTGGTAAGAGCCTCTGTGTCAGGGTCAGTCAGAACAAAATAAGGCTAAATATACATTTTAGAAATGATCGTATTTAGTTTGGGTATTTGGAGAGTAGTTAGACTGCAGTGTCCCAACAGCCACTGCAGACAGAAAGACTTACTTTAAAACTGAGTACATTATGAGTGCACTCTTTTAAAAAAAGGAAGAAATAAAACAACAAACATAAGATGAAAAACAACGACATGTAAAGTTTAAATTAGTGTGAATCGTCTTAAAACTTTGCTTTGAATTTAATCTTTTATGTTCACACAAGGAAAAAAAAGTCTCATAAGTCACAAAACTGGATTTGAACTCATAATTGAAACAGAATTGACTTAAACAGACCTTTTTTTTTTTTTTTTTAGAAAATATGTTTAATGTATTTATGTCTCTGATAGTAAATATACATTTGTTCAGTGTATTATTGCAGTGTGGGAATAGTTGTGCACAACTGTGATTTTTTTTTTTCCCCTGCTTTAATACATTTTTTTTCCAGTCTGCCCGCTTATTTGCCGCTTCTCTAAGTTATAGGCTATCATGTTGTAATTTTGTTACTTTGGAAGATTAGCATGGCAGCATGCGGCATATTGATGTGCAGGTTGACTCATTAGACTTATCCGATGTGTCTTTTGACGTCTAGAAATACTAAATGATATCAGTTTTGTTTTGTATTTTTATGATGGTAGCATCAAATTACCTTTAGCGTAACAGCTGAGCTGAACTGTTTCTTCCTGTTTTTCCTTCTGGAAACAGTGTAACAACCCGATGACCAAAGAGCCCAAGCTGCAGGCTGCAGTGCGGATCGTGGCTGAGTGGACGGACTACGACCAGGAGATAAAACGCCTCCAGAGCAGATTTCAGGAAAGAGTGAACCACACAAAGCAGTCGTCCACAGGTACTCAACATTTAGAGAACCAAAACGTTAAATGAATTCATCCAGGCGCAGAATTTGCTTTAATCACCCTGTTTCTTTGTTTTTAGTGTCAGATCATCACTCGGAGTTATGAGGAGCCGCCGGTCATTGTGATAAACCAGTGAACTGGACTCTGTTTAAAGAGTCTTCTTCATGAAGGGGTTCCTGTCATGCCTCTGGGACTGCTGACAGATTGACCACAAACCAGTGCAAACTGGTTCAAACAATGTTTTTTTGTGTTCTAGGTTTTTTCCTCTGTGGGTATAAGCAGTGAGAATGTATTTTGTGGAATCAAGTATAAAATGTATTTTCCCTGCAATGGACATCAGACTGTTAAGTTTGCACTGATTCTTGGTCTGGCTGCAGTTGATCCACAAGAGAAACAAGAAAACTTGCAGCCGAATGAATCTCTACTGGTACACTGGACCGAAACCATCTGATAGCTGATTGGTACAAGCTACAGCGCCACATAAAAAAGCAGCAGAATCATGGGTTATCAATTAAAACTTGAAGGGAACATGTATGAACACAAAGGAGCAGTAACAAAATCAGCAGTCTTGATTAAATACAGAAACTTTCAGGTTAAAAAAGTGGGGGAAAAGTTTAAATAAGTGAACATATAAGGGAGAAGCAGCCATAATACGGTGGCTGGGTTTATACAGAAAAGGTTTTTCTCAAAAATCTGTGGGTTTAATTGTTTTGGTTGTCTAATATTTTGTTCAATAAAATGATTCAGGCTGTGTGTATTTCATATTGGCACTAATTTCAACACAAACCTGTTACTGGAAGGTTTCAGACTTTTATTGTGATCCATTTGAAAAAAGGTTTTACAAAAGGTAACATTCAATTTTTACACCAATTCTTTAAAAAAAATCACTTAAAATAAGGTTTTGATACAACAAATTCAGTTTACTAAGTAATGGCTTCTATAAACAATGTGAAAATAAGATAATATACATGTCGATGAATTCTACAAACAAAAGACAAACTGAGGAAAAGATTACAATAATTAGGAAAAAAAAAAAAAAAGACAATGGCATGATTGTTTTCCTCTTTGAGCAACATCTGGCTAGAATTACCAACAGAGCAGTTATTGCAAAACCATCCCACATCATTTGGTGTCCAACTGGAATGTTCAATGAGAAGAACGTCCCCAGGGGCTGCCGATTCGCTGCATCCGTTTTAATCCACACGGCAATGCTTGAAGCGCTCTCCTGTAGCCACGTGCAGCCGACAACGAACAGGCCTGCAGGATTTCGAAGGCAACCACCCAGACCGTCAACATTTGCATTCACCGTCGCATGTTCTGGTTAAGGTGACACTCGGATGGACACAGAAATGGAAAACTGGGACAAAGTGTGAATTTACAACAAAAATATGTAAAAGAAAAAGGGGCTGTTTTATTTTTCTATATGTGAACAAGCACAGCGGACGGTGTGCTCGTGTGGACAGATGGGACATTCTGCTCAGACTGACCAGTTGCTGGAAGAAATTAGCTCTTTATCAGAGCGACTTGCATCCCCCTTCCACCCACTGAGGTGGAAAAAAAAAAAAAAAAAAAACTTCAGATCAGTTATGAGTGGCACTGTCATCCTACCCTGACCACCAGATTGACCTGCGCTCTGCTTGTAGCAGCGTGGCATCGCTGCTGCTAGCTGTAAATAACTGGGTGGTAACTGCTGCATATTAGACGAAAAACATGCAGAAATATACTAGATGGCAGGCCCAAAGTTGTGTCTGTACTCTCAATGTGAGGTCACTATTAGCAGTCAGCTACCTTTAACATAAATACCGGAAACATGCAAGACTCGAGTGTAACAATGAGAGGGGTGGTGGTACCAGATTATTAACCAGAGCCTCCTGGAATCCATTGGAAACAGCATGCAGGCTTTTGAGGATTATGTGACTTGCAGACCTATTTCCAGTTTCTGTGTTAAGAGAAGCTTTAAAAAGAAAAACTAGTCAACTAAAATGTTGATCTTGAAAAAACATCCGTTCATGGCAGCAGCGGTGCAACAGTTAACTCTGGCTGTTGCACTGCTTCAAGCAGAGCGCTTGGTTCAGTCAGAACTCTCCTGCAAGGGGAAAAAATTTAAAAAAGAAAGAAAAAGAAAACACACAATCATCCCAGAGAGGTTGCTTCCTTCTCCCTCCTTTGCACAAACACAGTTATCTCCATTACAGTTACATCATCTGCAAAGCTTAAAAAACACATGCACCTCCAGCATTTTATACAAGAGTATAATACAAAATAAGGCATTTCATTGTGTTGAGTATTCATGTCGTGTTTTGAGTGTTAAATTGTCTTTTTTCTTTTTCGTGTACATAGCAACCACATTTTAATGTTATTTCTTTTGCCCCCCTATAAAAAGACTGCAAAAAACAAACATTAAGATAACTCTCACTTAAAATATATATATTTGCCATATATATTTACGTATATATTCATATATAAAAAAAAAAAAGGAAAAAAAAAAAAAAACTAAACAAAAAGAAAAAAAACAGAAAAAAGATTAGAGGGGAAGAGAAAAGCCCAAAAGGTCCCTGTGATTGGCCAGTTCTCAGAAAGAGTCACCTCGTCCCTGTCTCCTCCCCCGTTTCTCATTCCATGACCTCACCGGGCGCCACAGTGACCAGCTGCAGAGGGATCTCTTGATTGGCTACAAGGTCGTGGGGGGTGGTGGTCTGCAGGATGAGTGTGGTTCCGTCTGTGGTGATGACGGCGTCGGTGGTGGATGGAGACGTGGAGGAGGGAACTCCGCCTTTTTTGTTCTGGTGAGTCTTTATGTGCTTGGCCAGGTGGTCGCTCCGCATGAACCTCTTGGAGCACTCTGAGCACACAAACTTCTTCTCTCCTGCCAGGTCAAAGACACACATTAGACCAGGTGCAAAGGTGAATCAGAATTTGACATGACTCTAGAAACAATGAGGCCATCACGCGTCACCTTAAAAGAGAAATTAAGACTTATTTTATGTTGTGCCTTGAGCTACAAACTGATACCTCCACAGTGCAGGACTGAAGACGGCACGCCGTCACTCCTCCCAGCAGCCAGCAGCATTTCCTGTTGAGGCTCAGTGAAGTACTATTCTAGTCATATTTTCCTAAATGTCAAGTCTAAATCTTATATGAGTTCAGCATTCTAGAGAGTCTCTTTAATGTACTGAGAGTACTCACTGGAACATCCAACATGCAAACACGAACACTTTGGTTCCTCAGGTTTGCAGACACAGCTTGCTGACAATATCAGGAGCAATAAATAAATATATAATTATTTAATGAACTGTCCTGAAACATCATGCAGTTATTTAATAATAATATAATAATATCTTCATATATTTATGAAAGTGTCTGCTATGGTTTGCATGTCGCTAATTAAAAAGAAGTTGTTGCAGCAGTGGTTTCAGATCATGAAGCAACTTGTTGAGATTTCTGCCTCCTTACCAGCTATGGTTAGGATTTAATATTCTGCAGTAGAAAAGTTTCTGTGCATAATAATCTGGATTAGAAATACTTTTCATCAGGAGGATGAGCAAGTGGGAAAACATTTGACAAGTCTTTTTTATTTGTTTTATAAACTTTTGGCTTTCAAATGCGTAAAATCAGACTTTACGCTAGTGGACTGTTGACAGCACAGGGGCTTCGCCTGTGTGCAAATGTTGGATAGTCTTCTGCATAGTGCAGAATGATAGGTATACAAACAGCTGAAAACTCTGGTATATTTAAAGCTTATTAACCAACTAGTTTAAGTTGCTGGTTGCAACGAGAGCGTTCAATCTTTCCCACTTGACCTCTGCTGAAAGCGAGGAACAAGTGTTGGAAAAAACTGAACTACAGCCAGACGCTGATCAAAGCTTTAATTGGATATAAAAAGAGCATAGTTTAAAGGGATCCTATTATGGTATTTTGAGTTTTCTGAGCTTTCTACAGTGTTACAGTGTTGAATTCTCATCAGACATGTGAACGGCACTGTTTTTCACCTAAACGCATGTTTGAGTTTGAGTTTGAGTTCCAGCACTCGCTCCGTTCAGTTTCCATAGCGACGAAAAACGTGTCATTTTAGAGAGTTTTTTCTACTTGGAAATCCTTGTGACGTCCCGGGGGATAAGGTTTGGTGATTGGTTACCTTTTACTGGTTACCAAGGGCATGTACAAATACATCAGGCGGGTGGAAAACGTCGGATAAAGTTATTTCCAACGATGGCTGGTGAGTTTACCAAAAAGAGACATCCTGCTGCATCCGTTGCTGTGGGTTGCTGTTTTCCACTTCGTTTTCAGGGTCTGATTCAGGTTCCAACATGTAGGGCTGTATGCTATGTGTTGACATTGTATTTTGTGTTTTTTATTGAGTTCATATTAGCCTAATCCTTCTGTTTATGAGATGTTACAATGACGGCAAAAGCAGGTGCGGTGTGCGCTCCCGATGTAGCGCGGTGGCGGGAGGCGGGGCTTAATGCGGAAGAGTCTCAATCCACTCGTTTTGCCCACAGGCTGATCTGACAGCCTACGGAGAGGGTCGGTCTGAAGTAAATAAAGCGATTTGTGACAATAACTCGATCAATTCCCAGCCCTTCTGGTCTCAGAAATAAAAATAAATTAGCCTGAAATGCACATAATAGTTCCACTTTAAAGACAGTTTCATGGTGGCTAATTCTAAAGCTTGACCTCGTCCACACACACACACACACACATGAACTGGTCCTCGAAGAATGAACATCTACATAGACTAATCAGTGATTGTAGCAGATTGATAGTTTTATCTACCTCATACCGACATACTGCCTTCAGATGAAGACTGAAGCTCCAAAACCTCCTGAACCCAGTTTAATATGAAACTAGGATATCATAAGCAGTAAATGACTCGCCCGAGACATGGACCACCACTTCAAATGTTATAAAGCCCCACAAGATTAGAATCCTTTACTTGCTAATCTTTGGTCAAATATCCTTGAATCTGTTTTTCTCACATCAGACCCATTCACACATTAACATGCAACTATTTTTAAGTAGTTTTAACCCATTAAGGTCCTGGTCTACCATTTGGTAGAGCTACATTTGCAGAGACATAAATCTGTCTGAGCCGTCTCTACCAAGTGGCTGGGTATGTAAAACCCAAACTAAGTGTTTATTACAACACTACTGTTTCAAATTGCAACCATTTTACTGCTATTACATTATTATTAACTTTTTTTTTTTTTTTTTTTTTTAACATAGCAACCATTTGCTTATTATTATTCTTGTCCAAAATGAATGGAAGAACACAGGGAAACATTGTTCTCACATAAAACACATGCTGCTGATAATAAAGGACCGCAGGGACAATTTCTCTACACATTATGTTCAGTGTAGCTTGCGATCAGGTGTGTGTAGGGTGCATGGGAATTATCAACTCACCTGTGTGTGTCCTCCTGTGTCTCTGCAGCTCGTCGCTCCTGGTGAACCTCTTCCCACAGTACATCCAGTTGCAGACGAAGGGTCTCTCTCCACTGTGCCAGCGCAGGTGAGCTCGCAGGTGAGACGTTTTACCGTAGACTTTACCGCAACCAACGATGTGGCAGATGTGCTGCTTCTTTTTCCCCATGCCTGAGCCTCTGTAAGCAAAAGAGAAAAGAAACGGTTATGGGTGTCTCTGGAAATGAAGACAGGAATTATGTAACTTGTTGTATTGGACAAAGAAAAGCTTAACAGCAACAAACTGTGCTGCATCTGTGTGTTTGAGGAAGCCCACCTTCCTCCAGACTCTTTGCAGTTGGGGCAGGTGCAGGCGACTCTGCGGAGCCTCTTGCCCTCCCCGCTGGGCGTCTCCATGTCCTCATCCGTCATCTGAACGCGCAGGTTGTTTAGGTCGCTGGGGTTCAGCGTGGAGTCTCTCAGCTGCCACTCCTCCGAGTCTGGCTCCTCCTTTATTTGAATACCTGAACCAGTAGAGAAGTGGGTAAACAGAGGGAGGATTGAGGACTGCTATGAATAAGGGATGAATTATTATAGTAATAATAATAAAGATTCTGACATGAAAATGGAGGGTTATGTGTGTGGTCTCACCAACTGGACTGCCTGAATCCTCACCCTGCGTGTACTGAATTCCACTTTGTGTTACAGGGTTCACTGTGACTGTCTGGAGGTTGGGTAAGCTGACTTGCCCTGTTTGGCCCATAGGGAGGGTCTGGACTGGGGCCAGGGTCAAATGCTGGGCCTGGCCCTGGGGCAACTGGAGACCCTGAAGCGACTGGACACCCTGAACCTGTAGCAGGATTGATTATTTCAATGATCAAAAAGTAATTTCCTGCACACATTGAACGATTTAATGTTTTGGAAAAAGCAACAACAGTACCTGGAAGGTTTGCCATTGGATTTGTCCAGTGGCCGTGACGGTTTGGGCCTGGATGAGGAAGGTTCCTGGGTTGACCAGCTGCACGCTCTGTAGAGACTGACCGGCTGCAGTCAGGTCCTGGCTCTGAGCCACCTGGGCTACCTGGGCCTGACCATCCCCAGACAGGTGTAGGATGGGCTGTGAGATAGTGGTGGCATTGGAAGAGGACACCTAAACCATCAGGAACAGCAGTCGATTGCAGGTAGAAGCAAAGATTTACAAAGATTACCAAGATTTCTCCATTGCAAAGATTTTCAGTCAAGAAATCCCAAGTATAAAACCACTGCTCCAAAGTGAAAGCACCACTTATAACAGTTCAACTTTCACTTATATTGACTTAGACTTATCTGACCCCACACAGGGAATCAGCATATTACTGTCACAAAAGAGGTCCACGGGGAAAAAAAATACTACATCTGGTGATGCAGATGAAAACAAAGCAATCAGTTGCTCTTGAGAAATGGAAGACTGTATTTAATATGTAATGGAAGAACGAGAAATGGAGCATAAAACCAACAACATAAACAGAAGCATAAACAAAACAACGTAAAAACAATTACCAGTAAGCAAAGGCAGAAAACCAGAACAGCTACTGGTGTGGCTGTTTGAGGTAGAAGTTGCTGATGGAGAGACTAAAGGTCTCTGGTAGAGATGTATGAAATTATCAACCTGCCAAGATTATCTGCCTATATCAGTATTAAAATGAAATTTTGGAAATGATCGGTATCAGTTTTTACTTTTTAATGACACAACTTGACACACAATTATATATCAAACTTTTCCACTAAGTCTCCTCTAACTTAAAATGACCAAATATAAGAGATGCTATGTATAGTTTTCCAGATATTTGGGGTTTATTTTGTTACAACTTGCTCCAGAAATATCAGTATTGACCGATATTGGTAACAAAAATCAAGAGTTGGACAAAATCAGCATATATATTTAAAAAAAGCCAATGCTGAACATCCCTTGTCTTTGGGAATCTTCACTCAACACTTGATAAACTCATATTTTTACACTGGCTTTTAACTGCATAAAGCACAGACACCAGGCCTGGCTTTGTACTGTCTTTCATCTTTAATTATTTATTTTAGATGCTTGTTTATGTCATTTTATACTTTTATTTATCAATTTACCCATGCAGCACTTTGCATACCTCTTGGTATGTGAAATCCTTTATAAATAAAGTTTCAATTGATAAAATCTACTTATGTGCTGCTAGATAGTGGGTGGACATAAAGCAGTGGTCACATCCTTTTTGGCTTGACACTTAAATGAACTGTTTTCTAACTCATGTTAAGACTCTTCGTCAATATGTTTGTGTGTGAATCATTTAAAATCTTCAGATGCTAGTGTCAATACCATACCTGAAATTAGGTACAAAAATCACATTAAGCTACATGGAAAATGATCACTTTATCTTTAATCTGCTCCAACAAGAAAACAAGGTCTACATGGAGAAACCAGAAACTATCCAATCAGTTCAAAGAAATCCAAACACTACACTACTCATCAGTAATGTCCTTGACTTTAACAAATTATCTTTTTCCTCTCAGACTGTTTGTTTGATTTTGATTAAGATTCTTTAAAATTAGTAGAAATAAAGTCTCATCATAAAACAAAAAGTTGTATCAGTTAAACATTGTTGTAGATGTAAGTTAAGAACCAAAATACGCTGACTTGACACACATACAGTATAGAAGGCAAACATGCTCACCTGGATCTGCTGCAGGTGGTTATGGGAGTTGAAGTTTTCTGTGGAAGGATCAGACACTCCGGCAGACACAGCAGTGGCTTGGGTAAGAACCCCGGTGCCATCGATGGTCTCAGGGAGCTGGGAGGAGTTGGAGGAGGATGTGGTGGTGGTTGGCACGTACAGCTCTTGGTTTGCATTGGGGTCGCTGACTGTCACCAGCTGCTGCTTGTCCTGGCCCTGACTTTCCAGCGCCTGGCTGCTCATTATCAGCTGACCCTCAGGGGTCACCCCTGTTGCAATAGGGACTGTCTGAGCTCCTGTTAGGCCTAGGGATTCCAGATCCACGCTGTTTATAGGGACAAACGTAATGTTGCCAGGCAGCCCTACAGGTACAGTGCCTGTGTATGCTGTACCCCCAGCCAGAGAGACACCCTGGATCGACTGAACGTGACCAGCCTGTGTTAGGAGGTCTGTGGTTGCTGTTGTGGCACAGCTGATTCCAATACTGCCCTGGCTCCCATCTTGGAGGAGCTGAATCTGCCCTGTACCGTCATCCAATCCCTGTGCTGGGAATCCTGCAAGTGTCCCATCTGCATTCTGAATTTGTGGGATGACCTGGAATACATGGTAACAGTAGTGAGCATGACGATCACCCAAACAGAGCACTTACAGTACCTTAAGGATGTTAGCGTTTTTTTCTCTTTCTTTTACCTGATACTGAATGCCTGACACTCCATTGGAGGCAGCCTCACTACCAGATGCTGTAACATAAATGGGCTGGCTAGGAAGACTCCCAATTGGAAGCACATATTGCCCGTTGGATGTGACAATCCCAGAGTTTGGAATGTGGACGACTCCTTGGTCTTCCTTCCCAGCTGAAACAGGAGTTAACACTTCCCATCGGTCAGAACCTGTCAGCTGGATAGCTGACATATCTGTCGTCTGTGAGTACAATCAAAACTCAATTAGCAAAGGCAGATCACGCTTCCACATGGAGATAGTCATTCATCTCTGCTTCAGATTAGATCAAAGAGGAGGGGAACAAGCCTGGCTATTGTCTGTAAATCTGTTATGAATTAGGAGACTGTGTTTATATATCAAAGAGCGACTAAAGCAGAGACAGTCGAGGATCAGGCAGAATTTCTTTTGATGCAAAGATCGGCCAGTCACGAGACAGAAACAGCCACCAACACACAGTGACGACAACAGGCTCAGAAATAGTCGAGAGCAGCGAGTGGGGGATGGGTGGCCATTACAACACAATTGAACGCTACTGTAATGATCGTGGACGACATTACTGCTACATTATAACATCACTGCATCCTCCAAGCCCAGGGTACACCGGCTATCTTCCAGCGAGCCGACCCAAGTGACTGACTTCAGTGTCCTACCCACTATGGGCGGGTTTTACAGGGGTAAAGTGGGTGGCCGTTATTGAGGGGAACACAGGAAGTGTACGGCTTTCACCCCATGCCATCAAAATTTTAAAACGTGTGAACTTTATGCTCTCAAAATCACATCCAGAATCCGATAGGGAGCGAGCTAGAAAATGCGGGATACCTGTGTTTCCGCTGCGCCGCCGGCTTGCAGAAACTCGCTTTGACTGCTGTCCACGTCCGCGGACGCCATTTCTCCTTGTTTCAGAGGCTGCTCTGGCGCTAGCAGGGAGAGAGGGGGAAACTCAGCAAAACTCTGTAATCTTCAACTCCTGCCTGCCAGAAAAGCTCGCAAAGCATCCCCACTCTCCAGTCCAAAAGGAGCTTATTGCGAAATTCAACTTTGCAGCGGAGATTCTGGGACTATTTCGGCCCAGATCGACTGTTTACTTTGTCAACTCCGTGGCTAGTCAGCTAGCCTAGTTAGCTAACCATATCGAGCTAGTTAGCAGCAAAGCTAACGATAAAAAGACGCAGCTCGCTCCGCTGCAGCTTTCACAAACTCACCGATTAGTTGCAGCTTCGATGCGCTTAATGTTTACGTACCAGTCATAGCGTGATTGGTAGTAACCGGTAGGATTACCAGATCAACTAAACTCCGAACATCATTATTTTATCAAAGGCGGGCTAGTGTTGATCGGTGAATTCGGGTCGATTTTTTTCTATTTTGATTGACGGTGCGGGAAACACAAAAAGGTGGGACTAACAAGCTTGACCGTCGAATTTGCATCACATTACAGGACGTCCCGCCCTTCTTCTCTATGCCCATTGGCTGAGTGGGTGCACTGTTGGCACGTCATTGGCTAACTGAAATGCTTGTAAATTTTTTCGGGTTTTTTGTAGGACGTGTGTTTCCTGTTTGTTGAGCGAGGCCAGAGAAGGAATGTAGTAGTCGAAATCCTAACAAGAGACTTGGAAACCAGCAGTGAACACTTCAAACTCTGCTTTGTTTCATAATAGGTTTTTAATTTAATAAAGTTATTTATTACACATCGTTACTCTTGTCATCTTTCAATCCAAATGTTCAATCCTTTTAACTCCTAGTAACGCGAGAGGTTCTTAGAAAAAATTGAATCTGTAACTTATAAAATGGTCTCGTTCACATCAAGCACACAATTTGGAAACATGAAGCCTTCTACTTAGGTTTAGCGAGTAACATTTAGGATTGTAATCTCAAATCGGACATTATAATGATCCTAAAGTGAAGTTTTAAGTGCACTTAGTTTCATTTGGTACAATCTGAATGGTCTCAAAGATGACAAAAACGTTTTCTACTCTGCTTTTATAAACTATTTATTAGCTTCGCCTGCTAATAAAAACGGGGGTCTGTCAAAGTCTGAAAGTATGCAACAATCTCATATTTACCATTACGAATTATACAAATGTACTCGATTACATTATATGGACTTACTAAATTTTAGGACAAACCTTTTGTCCATAGTTAAAACTTTGCTGGAAACTAAAAATTATTTTAATAATGCCAATATGTGGACAAACTTCTTAGGAAAATGATCTTATGAGAAACCTGGTGTGGAATAATTTGATTTTACAGACTAAAATTTTTGTGCAGTTTTGCAAATTAAACTAAAAATGATTATTTTAATCATAAATAAAATGATTATTTTAATCATTTTTAAACGCAAAGTTAAACTGAAAGAGGTAATACAATCATTAAATTACTTATTTATTAGCTTTCAAGAGGCTTTCAATCACAATCTTGTCTTCCACAGCAGATGAAAGTTCCAAGTGATATGGCCGTGGGGCCCGGTAGGCCCTGACCTCTGCGGGGGGAGCCGTAGGGGTCGGGTGCAATGTGAGCTGGGCAGCAGCAAGAAGCGGGGACACTGGCGGTCTGAGCCTCGGCTGCAGAAACTTGCTCTAGGGACATTGAATGTCACCTCTCTTGTGGGGAAAGAACCTGCAGCTTGTGCACGAGGTTGAACGGTTACAGCTAGATATAGTTGGACTCACCTCGACGCATGGCTTGGTTGGGCTCTGGAACCAGTACCCTTGAGAGAGGCTGGACCTTCTTCCACTCTGGAGTTGCTCATGCTAAGAGGCGCCGAGCAGTTGTGGGCATTCTCATTAGCCCCCGGCTTGGTGCCTGTACATTGGGGTTTACGCCGGTGGACGAAAGGGTAGATTCCTCCGCCTTCGGGTGGGGGGACAGGTCCTGACTGTTGTCTGTGCTTATGCACTGAACAGCAGTTCAGAGTACCTTCTGGAGTCCTTGGAGGGAGTGTTGGAGGGTGCTCCTTCTGAGGACTCTCTTGTTCTGCTGGGGGACTTTAATGCTCACATGGGCAACGACAGTGAGACCTGGAGAGGAGTGATTGGGAGGCATGGTGCACCCAAATGGTGTTTTATTGTTGGATTTCTGTGCTCGTCATGAATTGTCCATAACAAACATCAATTTCGAACATATTAGTGTCCATATTCACACCTGGCATCAGGACTCCCTGGGCCTTAGTTCGATGATTCATTTTGTAATCGTATCATCAGACCTGTGGCCACATGCTTGGACACTTGGGTGAAGAGGGTGGCAGAACTGTCAACTGATCAGCACCTGGAGGTGAGTTGGCTCAGGTGGTGGGGGAAGAAGCCGGTCAGATCTGGCAGGCCCAAACATGTTGTGAGTGTCTGCTTGGAACGTCTGGCTGAGTCCCCTGTCAGAGCGAGCTTCAACTCCCACCTTCAGCAGAGCTTCAACCATGTCCCGAGTGAGGAGGGGGACATTGAGTCTGAGTAGGCTTTGTTCAGTGAGGAAGCAGAGCTGTGGGACTTAGGGGTGGACTCTCCTATCTCTGGGGCTGAAGTCGCTGAGGTGGTCAAAAAGCTCCTTGGTGGCAAGGCCCCAGGGTGGATGAGAACCCCCCAGAGTTCCTTAAGGCTCTGGATGCTGTGTGGCTATCCTGGCTGACACGGCTCTGCAGCATTGTGTGGACATCTGGGACAGTGGCAGACTGGGGTGGTGGTTCCCCCTTTTTAAGAAGGAGGACCTGAGGGTGTGTTCCAGGTACAGGGAATCACACTCCTCGGCCTCCCTGGGAAGGTCTATTCAGGGGTCCTGGAGAGGATGGTTTGTCGGATAGTCGAATCTCAGATTGAGGAAGAGCAGTGTGGTTTTTCATCCTGGCCACAGAACATTGGACCAGCTCTATACCCTCTTTGGGGTCCTGGAAGGGTCATGGGAGTTTTCCCAACCAGTCGACTTTGTGGACCTGGAGAAGGCATTCAAGTGTGTCCCCCAGCGACTCCTGTGGGGGGTACTCCAGGAGTATGGGGTACCGGACCCCCTTGTACAAGCTGTCCGGTCCCTGTACGACAGGTGTCAGAGCTTGGTTCGCATTGCCGGTAGTAAGTCGGATTAATTTCCGGTGAGGGTTGGACTCCGCCAAGGCTTCCCTTTATCACCGATTCTGTTCATAACTTATATGGACAGAATTTCTAGGCGCAGCCGAGGTGTTGAGGGGATCCGGCTTGGTGGCCTCAGGATTGGGTCCCTGCTTTTTGCAGATGACGTGGTCCTGTTGGCTTCATCTGGTCGTGATCTCCAGCTCTCGCTTGAGTGATTCGCAGTTTGAGTGTGAAGTGGCTTGGACGGGAATCAGCACCTCCAAATCTGAGATGATGGTCCTCAGCCGGAATAGGGTGGATTGTGTCAGGAGTGAGGTCCTGCTTCAAGTGGAGGAGTTTAAATATCTCGGGGTCTTGTTCACAAGTGAGGGAAGGATGGAGCTTGAGAGCAACAGACGGATCTGTGCAACGTCTGCAGTAATACGGACTCTGCGCTGGTCTGTCGTGGTGAAGAAGGAGCTGAGCCAGAAGCCGAAGCTCTCAATTTACCAGTTGATCTATGTTCATACCCTAACTTAAGGTTATGAGCTGTGGGTCATGACCAAAAGAACAAGATCCTATATACAGGCGATAAAAATGAGTTTCCTCCGCAGGGTGGCTGGGCTCTCCCTTAGAGATAGGGTGAGGAGCTCAGTCATCTGGGAGGGGCTCAGAGTAGAGCCGCTGCTCCTCCGCAATGAGAGGAGCTAGTTGAGGTGGCTCGGGTATCTGGTCAGGATGCCTCCTGGACGCCTCCCTGGTGAGGTGTTCCAGGCACATCCCTCTGGGAGGAAACCTCAGGAGAGATCCAGGACACGCTGGAAGGATTATATCTCTCGACTGGCCTGGGAACGCCTTGGGTTCCCCCCCACAGAGTTGGTAAATGTGGCTGGGAAGAGGGAAGTCTGGCCTTCCCTGCTTAGGCTGCTGTCCCCACAGTTGAAGATGGATGGATGGATAAAACACACAGAATCCAAAAAGATTTTTTCCCAAAAACTTCACATATAATACATTTCAAATCGCACCAAATTTAATGAAACTCTCTTAAGATGCATTAGTGTAGAAGCACATTCCATAACTTTATGTTCTCCTTCAATATATTATGTCAACTAAAAATAATGCACACAAAGCAATGAAGATCTTTTCCTCCTTTTATTGACATGGGCATATTTATGTTGGTGACTTGCTCCCTTCAGCTAAAAAGATTTACAGTTTAATCCACAATGTGCTGAGATATATATTGAAGCAATGGTGGGTAAGTACAGACAATCACATTGTGGGTGCAGTGGAAAGGTGAGACTGTTTTTTATAGTTGAACAATCCAAATGATCCACAATCATAACACATTGTAATGTATGAAACCCCTTTTTCTTTTAAACTAACCCAAACAGTCCATAAAAGCAGCTTATAACACCAATTCAGTTCAGGAAATATCAGGCATGGTCAGTGATGCCTGCCTTGCTTTTTTATAAAACAACATCCATCCAGCTTATGGCACGGTACATTCCAGCCCTGAGTGAAACAGAGTAATGGCTTTCATTCTTTTCTCATGGCAAATCCCATCAGCAAGAAGACTTTGGACACCGTATGTATCAGATTATTTTCTCTGTTAACAAAGCTATGTTAAAGTGAATATTGTAAAACAAACAAAAAAAAAAAAATTAAGGAAGAAAATCTAAAAATAATCTTTCTTAACAGTGCAAAAGCACAAAGGAAGTAACATTTTAGGATTGAATGTTTGACAACTATTGAAAGATTACATGCTGTTAAAAGTCCTTTAGAGAAATACTCCCAAATTTCTCTTAGCTTTGTCATTTTATTTGTCAGAAAACAGTATCACAAGGCCTGCTTCATGTATTAAATAAAGAAATCATTGTAAAAATAAAGTAAAAATATGTTTGCATTCCTCTTTCTTTGTTATATTTAAGTTCCACTGATTTAACCTGACACCAGAACACTGTTATTATAACTGACTAGCTTTGAATTATTTGTTTTTTGTGACCACTCGGGCTACAAGCCCGTTTTTTTTTTTTTTATTCAAAAGAAAAGTATGTAAACCAGTAGACAATGCTGCAGTCAGGGCTTGACTGAACTGTACTCTGAATTACCCCCCTTGTGACTGTGTAGTCCTATTATTTCTTTTTAGGTGCGTTGGGTGTGTTGAATTTGAAAAAGATAATGTCACCGTCCTCCACCACGTAGTTCCTGCCCTGTTGCCTGTACTTCCCAGCAGCCTGAGACAGAGCAGAGGTGAAAAAGAGGGAATCCTTTAATTGCATTGAACATTTTTCAGAACCTCAAAAATTGACAGAAGTCCAGCTGTGAAGTAATATCAATACAAACACACACCTTAACTGCACTTTCCGTGCCCTCCTCTTTGAAATCACTGAATTTCATCACCTCGGCCATGATAAAGCCTTTCTCGAAGTCAGTGTGGATCTTTCCTGCAGCTTGGGGAGCCTTGGTACCTTTCTGTTAGAGGCACATGAAAGAAATATTTCAATGTATTGAAACTTTTAAGACTTCCAGCACTAGTAGAAGCTCAAGTAACAAAATAATCTACTGATGAAAAAACCTGAGATCAGGCTTTTTGGACAAATGAACTTGCTGAAACTACACCTTGCAGACCAAAGAGACACCGGGTCATTTCTTTTGATAAATCCAGGTGGAAACAAATTTAGAAGAAAACTCAAATAAACAAAGCCTTGAACTGATAAAAAACTAGACCAAGATATATTTTTGAAAATAATAAAACAGTTTTATACAGCATCAACCTTGCAAACCTGCAAATTACCACATATGCATTTATTTGTTTCAGTGATTTAGACTTAATATTAAATAGGATATTCAAAGTCAACAAAATATTCCAGGACTGTTTTCACTTTTATTCAATTTTACTGTACGCTTTGTTTTACTATGTTTCTTTTTATGTTTTCTTCAAGTTACATCTGTTTCCATTAAAAAAAAAAAAAAAAAAAAAAAATCAGATATTTCTTTTCTGAACAGAAATCCTTTAAAGTTCACTGAACATAACAGACATTAATATGAAAATGACCAGCAAACCTAATAATGTGTCAAATTTTCACATATAGTGTAAAACTAAAAATCCTCTCACACGTCTAGTAAGGAATTTTTGAGAACTCACTCTGATAGTCCAAGCTCGCACCTCATCTGGTCCCGCAGTGAAGAAGTATTCCAGCTGTAGTGCTGCGTAGCCAGTCTTTATTATTTTGGTCAGAACACTGGTAATGCACAGACATATAAGATTTTCCATGATAAGGTAACTCAAGCAAAAATTCACCTTTCAACATGTTTTAAAAACAAATCTCCATTTGGAAATGTACTTCTGATATTAGTGATATAATATTTTTAATACCGTTGTTACTAATCTGTTAGTTTTAGCATCAAACACAATTTATAACGGCCAAAGCTTTATTAAATTACGTAGTATCAGCTCAAAGTCGCATTCTGTGCAGCCACTTTGGTTCGGAAAGAGAGAGGAAAAAAAAATGCTGGTGGTTCCGTGCTGGTCTAGAAGCACTGTGCATTTTGTATCTAACAAGTAACTCCAGTAAAATATAAACCTGGTAGATGCCAATTCACTGCACTATACTCAGAAAAACTAATAAAGTTGGAGCTGGAATTCATTGCTTGATACCAATAATGACTCAAAATGTGCAAATTTGAATTTTTTAATTCAATTTTGACTGATTCATCACTGGCCATTGTTCATCCAGTGGTGAGAATTATTGGATCTGATGTTATATCATAATGACCCTGATATAAGACATTATTTATAGCCAGACTTAAAACAAAAATAAACAAAAATCACTAGTCGTCGTATATTTGTTTCACCTCTGTGTCTTCTGTTCCTCGCAGTATTTATCCCGCTCCTCCTCCTCCATGTCCAGTAGTTTTGACTCCAGAGCTCCACTCAGAGGAATGACTAGTGCACCAGGATCGTGTGCATCTACCCACTCTTTGATTTTTACCAACCTGAGAGAAACAGAGGCAGTGAGGGAAGCAATAGAGAATGATCAAAGAAATCTAAATACAAAAAAAAGTAAATAAGTGAGCGTGTGAGTGAGTGGATGAGTGCGAATATACCATTTGTTCTTTTTTCTGATGTAATCCTTCTCTGAGAGATTAACCAGGTAGATCATGGGCTTTGATGTTAAGAACAGGTATTTGTTCAATACCTCAATCTGCAGGGAGAATTTAAAAAAATTACAATGGAGGGCATTTTATTTCTGAAAGAACTATTCTATATATTTTAGCAGTCATACATTTGATCTCATTAGAAGAGTTCCACATATCAGACACATGCCATCATTGTTTCTGTGAGTCCCCAAATGTACCAAGGCAGGAAATGTTACAATATCAGACAAAAGGATTAAATTACTGCTCAAAAAAAACCCCACTTTTTCTAAACTCCAAATATTATACTATATTCTACAGCACTGAATATACTAGTTTCTCTGGAGGGCAAGCAGTGAAGTAATTTACTAATTCAGGAGTGCCAATTTAACACACAAATCCACATCAGAACACAAACATGTATGTTATTACCTCTTTGTCATTCCAGTCATGGTAAAATCTGATGTGTTTTTTCTCATCCACCACCCAGTTCTTTATCTTCACCATGATGTCCTGAGGAAACAATCACCATGTAAGCTGGTTTTCACAAAGTAAGGTTGAGACTCAATTGTGATGTAGGACATGTCGCATTCCAAGCTCTGCCAAAAACATCTTATCTTACATATTCAGGTTTGAGCTTTTTGTCTCCTCCTCTGACGGCAGTTTTCTCCAGTTTGTCAATTATTGGAGCAATCATTTCCTCATCCTTAAGCCGCAGTTCCTCATGGATGATCTCAATGTCCCTAACTGGATCCACATTGCCCTCTACATGGACAATATCCTCGTCATCGAAAGCACCTTAAAAAGTGGGGGGGGGAAAAAAAACAAGAAAAAAAAAAAAAAACAGAAGTAAAAAAAACAAATCTTCAAACTGGAGAAGCACGAACCAGACAGCCGCACAGTTATTGGAATGGACCTTATTTTTACTAAGGCTCCAAGTAACAGAGTAGGAATAGCTCTAGTATGACCCCCCCGCCCCCCAAAACAGCTGTGTTCTCCTTTCAGCAGCTGCAGAAGGCAGTTCTGCTGGCTACTTACGTGTCATATGGAATATACCATCACAGGCACTGATGTGGGAGAGGAATGCATTTCCTAATCCTTGGCCTGAATGAGCTCCCTTCACCAGACCAGCAATGTCCACAACATTTAGGAAAGCAGGAACCTTACTGAAGAAACAAAAGAAAAAGGCCAGTCAGACAAATATCCATAATAATGAGTTTAAAAAAAAAATGTCATGAAATATTCTCATAACACACACCTGGCTGGCTTGTGGTATTGGCAAAGAAAATCATAGCGCTCATCAGGAACAGGCACTCTGCTCTCATTTGGGTCAATTGTGCAGAATGGGAAGTTTTCTGCAGCCGCTTGGCTTTTGGTCAACACATTAAAAAATGTTGATTTGCTGTACCAGGAGAATATCAACGTTAGCACATTAATTAAGTTAGGCTTTAACATTCAAAGATGTGTAGACATTCACATTACATAAAGATTTTATTTACCCAACATTAGGCAATCCCACAATTCCAATTTTCAAGGATGTTCCAAATCTTCCGATTAATGGAGGTGGTTTGGGGGCTTCTGTCTTTTTTGGAGGCATCTACAAGATTTAAAACAAGCTAGTTAAACCATGACACCATATGTATTCCTATTACTTTATAACAACTCCGGTGCTGATATGCTTTTAGTCTTGATTTTCATATTCTTTCTTCTTTTTTTTTTTTAAATCAAGGTTTAGCTTTTGAACTTGCCCTACTGAAAATGTGTAGATATAGCTGAACTCATGTTCATTCAAACACAGCATGCGACATGTTAGCTAGTTGCTAACTGGAAACATCCCTTGCTATATGACTACAAGAATATCAGGAGGAACAATCACTCACATCTGTGTCTTCCTTTTATTGCAAACAACATAAACAGCTATTAAACTAAGAAAAACATCCGTTTGCTACCTTATAGTATTTTCTTGGGACACGAGTTACGTGTTCACTCTAGTATCCGTTCACACCGGCCGCTCCAGTGAAAAGACAAGTTGCTGAGCAAGGCGGAAGTGTTTTGACGCTAAATGTCTCTGATTGGCTAAACTGATTGTTGAAATGAGACGTCAGAGGCATGTCAACTCACCAAAAGAAAATAAATGAATAAAATACTGCTGTATGTATACAATTTAAGATAAATGCTTTTAGTTGTAATATCTCCCTAATTGTATTTTTTAAACTGATTTCGATTATAGTTTTAGTTCACCTTGATGTTAAATCTTTCCAAGACTCATCACTAGAGGTCCCTACTTTTCATGTTTGTGAAGAAACGGGACGAAAAAAGGGTTTTGAGTTTACTGCAACGGGTATGTCATTTTGGAAAATATAACTGTTTAACTATGGGGAAATTTCATTTAATAAATAATTCAAATAGTTAAGTCATTAATATATTTAAAAAAAACAAAAAACATAATTCGTGTGTAGACCTACCACGGATGTCAATATTTTCTAATTAAAAGACAATGGGTTAATGGCAGAATAAGATCTTTCTTTTTCATGTTAAATCTATTTAAATATACATTACCATTTCCATTACTGTATAGGAAAAAATAGTTCAAAGCAAAAAGAAAAATCATTTTGATTTGATACAATTTAGCAAAAAACCATTAATCTACATTAGACTGTAGGTTTAAATCATTGAATATTTTAACTTTACACATGGACTTCCTAAACTTCAGAAAAATAAGCCATTAGTAGAACCACTAATTTGTAAATTCCCATTCCACTCTGTGAAAGCTAAATACAAGAGATATCATTAGTTTATCATAAATTCAAAATATTTGCATTGACAAAGTCTAACTCCCCTTTATCTTTTTTTTTTAAAAAAAAGCCTTGAAGAGCTTTGAAATAACATTCACATTTTCAAATACCTTTGGAGTTCAGCTAGACAACATACTCAACTGGAAATGCAACATAGAAGCATCTCCAAGGACAGAGCATCCCACTTTTTAGGTATGCTGAAATCCTTCAGCGTCTGCACCAAGACACATATCCAAAGTTGTTGGCAACATCACCTGTGAGACTCCTAACAACCTGTTTAAGAAAGCTGGTTTTGTGTTGGGAATAACTGGAGCTGATCATCAAGAAAAATATGCTGCACAAAATGCTAAAAAGAATATATTTTGGTGAATAAAATCAATAGTGCTCATTTAAAAAATTTTTTAAAAAAAGAATAAAAGGACCCCCAACCTCACATGGGACAGTTTTTTCATTCAATTCATTGTTCATTTCACAAGTGGCACAGGAAGAAAATGACTCAGGCAATTTTTATTGTTTATATACAACCACAACAAAAATATACTTCCCACCCAGGACAAAACTCAAAAACTTTTTAAAACTGATCCAAGTGTAAACTAAGACAATGACCGTTCAAGAATTGACCTACCTACAACAATGGGGACAATTAAAAAAAATATATAACAAAAGATTAAAAAGGAGAATGAATCTCGCTTAGATAAAAACAAGTGAGTTCAGCTTTTCTTCACAAAGCATATGTTCATTATCAAAAGGAAACAGGACCCATTTTTCATTCCAGCCTGTTTGCTACTAGAATATCCAAAAGATGAGATTTTTATTGAAGAGGATAGAGATGCACATTTACTGCACATATTGATTTCCAGACTTAATGCATTTTTGGCAAAAGCTTTTTTTCTTTTTCTTTTTTAAACCTCCTTTGATTCTTCCTACAAACTTGGTGACGTGTAATCCATCAGTGACTTTGAAGCGTTTACATGGATTACTTTGGAAAAATGCTACACTTTTGAACATGAACATATTCAGAATTCCTATTCACATATATAATCTGGTCAAAACATAAAAAGAGAAACAAGCATCCAGAAAGAAACACTGCTGACTTTGCCATCTGCTTAGTAGTGACCTATAAAACAAAAACAAGGTATTAGAGACAAAAGTTGCAAGATAATGTATGTGTGAAAACTATGCAACTATTTAAGATTTAAAAGACTATTTTATAATCCCAGCAGTGACAAAGGCAGGAAAATGGTTCAAACATACGTGGTGAGTAGGACCGGGATCGGGAGCGATAACCTCTGCTGTAGTAAGGAGACGGAGATCTGCGTCTAAATGGGGAAAAACAATTTATTATACATCGTTATAACCTAAAATTTACTTAGTTATTTAACTCACATTTATAATATCTGTAGATATTTTCCTTTTAAATTACAATCCTACGAAATACCATGATTAAGCGAGATACTTGGACAAAACATGCTCACCTATATGATCGATACTCGCGGTCATCGTAACGATCATAGTCACGGTCATAACCCCTGTCATAGCCCCTTTCATAACCTCTGTCATGGTCCCTTGATCGGCGCGATGAACCTCCACCGCTGAAAGTATACACAGAATAAAGTGTCGCCTTTATTGTTATGCTTGTCATTATTTACTCTTAGAAGGAACGAACTCAGCTGCCCATTTTGCAGACACTCACTAAGTCGGTCGTCCCATGTAGATTCCAGGAGTGGGAGTATGGGCTCGCTTGGTAATGGAAAAATCCACTCGGATCCTACGTCCATCCAGCTCCATGCCATTGGCTCGCTCTTTGGCCTAAAATACACAACATCATCAGCATCTCTGCTATTAGAATTCTTCAGGTAAAATATAAATGCCAGGCTTCATACCTCCTTGGCATCCTCGGAGTTTTCAAAATAAACAAAAGCAAAGCCTCTTGAGCGACGCGACTGCTGGTCATACACTATGTTGACATCAGACAGTGGGCCATATTTAGAAAATACCTCCCTCAGGTCCCTCTCAGTTGTGTACAGACTCAGACCAAATACACCGAGGCAGGTGCTAGGGTCAGGGTTGCCCTGTAAGAATAAACCAAGAAAATATCAGCATGAAAAAAACATGCAATTATTTCTCCAATAAGGTTATTTGGAAAATATCACCAGTGAAAGCATTGTAAATATTTAGTTTGATTTAAAGTGTAGCCCCTGATCTTGTTAATCAATCATGCAAATTGGAGTTTTAATTTTTTTTAACCTTTTTTTTTTTTTTATGAGCCAAAAGTGACTTCAAGGTTTGTTTGTTTTTTTAACTAATTACATGGGAAAAAAAAAAAATCTCCAAGGGTAAACCCAAATCACACCAACAGAGCATTATACCCGGTTGCCAATGTGTCTGCGACGATTTGACATGGGGGAACGGCTGTGGCTTCGGCGCCGGCGGTATTCAGAGCTACGAGATCGGCTCCTGGAACGTCTGCGACGGGAACGAGAACGAGAGCGGGAGTAGTGCCTTCGTGAACTTCGATGGGAACGGGACCTACAGGGAGAACAAGACTGAATATGTTGACCAAACATGCAGATTCAGATTTGTGGATTTCAAGTCTGTATGTCCCTTTGATAATTGTACTTTCTAAATATAAAGATAAAAACATTATCCTGTTATACCTGGACTTTGACCTGGATCGAGAACGAGATCTGGACCTGGACCTGGACCGGCGCATGCCATCTTTAGAGCGTGCTGGTGAGCGGCTAGTGGACTTTGCAGAACCTCGAGGAGATGCACTCCCTGAGCCTCCCTGCGAGTCCTGGGCAGACCAGATAGAACAATTAGTAAAACTGTAAAACACAGGGCTTCACATAACATAGGGACAGGAGATGAATGGTGTCACCTCTTAAATGTCCCTTTCAGTAAGAATTCAAGGTATAGTGCTTAGCAGACTTTATACTAAATTCTCAAACTTAATTAAAATTAAATGATGCAATATATATTTAAATAAGAATACATAATTTAGGTAACACAGACAAAAATTAATTACAAATTAAAGTAGGGATTGATCAGTGATGTCTGATACAGAGATAGAAAAAAGGAGCATGCTAAGAAGGAAAAAACAAAACAGGGTAAAACAGTAATAACATAGCAGGTTGTTAGGAAATTACTCATACCCAGGTATACTTCTGATCTTAACTTCATAACTTCTGTAACTTCATTACTTCATAACAACCCTTCATTTCTTCTTTCTTCCGTTTGAAATTCTGACTTCTTTTTTCCTCTTCCTCTTCCCCCTTTTACCATCTGCCATTACAACACTAGAAGTGGGGTCACATCTTGATTGCTTCTTTTCAGCATCCAATACAATAGCATGCATCAACACCATCAGCTTCAAACATTAAAAACTTCACATCTGACACGTCTTCCGCCCTTTTCTTTCTTCCAACCTTAACCTTGACAAAAAAAACAAACAAGGAAATAAGGCATGTTGGTTTCTGTTCAACCAAGAAATACAAAAAATGAATAAAGAAATCAGACAAACCAGGAAAACAATAAATGGCTGCAGGTCAAGTTAGCTTAAAATTATGTTTTGAATTACACGTACTGGCAAAAAGCTAATAATTAAAATGTGTACAGAATATAACAGTTGAAATTTTGTATATTTTTGTAGACGATTGGTCATTATTTCATTAGGTAGCGTCAATTATCAGAAAGCGGTAAAATAAGGTCTAGCAGGCGGCGGCCACATTTCCTTACCGCTGCAGGCCGCATGGTTCATCTTAGCAAGCTTTACCGCAATCGTCTAACAAATTAACGGCTTAAGAGCTTGCAATTTATACGACTAAAATATCACTTCTAAATAATAGCAAAGGGAAAAACACAATTTAGCCGTGTACTTTTTAAAAAATATTTAAGTTTTTGTTCTACATGCCGATCCGGAGGACGGCTGAGTATAGCTACCGAGCTTTTGCTAGCTTACAGTCATCCTAATGTTTTTTTTCTTTGAATAAAAACTCACCTGCTCCCTGAAATCTTTCTCGTTGTCGCTCATTTTAAAGCAACGAGATTTAAGATGGATTACAAAGAGCAAGAAAACAACAATGAAACTAACTCAATTGTCTGCTGATTTTAACGCACAAGTAGCGCTTTGGTCGTACAGCTTTACTGCCTAAAAGAAATCTTCTCCAACCTTCTGCGTCTCACGGCACGGTTTCCGGTTCCGGTTGTTCGCAAAAAAATCCGCCAAAAGAGATTTATTTATTTATTTAAATTTCAAAAAGACTAACTGCATACTGTAAATGTAATTGAAACATTTTCAAGGGAAAATTCCTATTGTCTCTTTCAAATATTGTTAGATGTGGTGACATTTTCCCATCATCCCCTCATCTTTTAATAAAGTACCGTGAAACAAAGACAAAATAAAAATTTTATATATATATATATATATATATATATATATATATATATATATATATATATATATATATACATATATATATATACATATATATATATACATATATATATATATATATATATATATATATATATATATATATATATATATATATATATATATATATATATATAATTTTTATTTTGTCTTTGTTTCACGGTACTTTACATACATATATATATATATATATATATATATATATATATATATATATATATATATATATATATGAGGGGATGATTCACTGATCTCCTACTTTCACTTCCTGTTTACCTTTTTACTCGCGCGAACTCTGCCCACGCAGAAATCCACATGGACTGTGCGAACAAAACAACATCAAGTGGCAGACAGCAGCGTATTGGCAGACAAAGACCAGCAGCTAAAACGTACCACTTCAAGCTCTGCAATGGGAAGCAGGAAAAGAAAAACTATATTTGAAAAGGCTACCACCAAGAAAAGGCTGGACAAAGAGAGAAGTCAGACCAGAGTTAATATCGGCATAGCGTTTTCAAGATGGCGCCAACTCCGACAATCACTGGGTTTAAGGACAGACGCAGTTGTGGCCGCTTTTTTGCTGGACAGGTAAGTTAGGGATGTATTTTTTGTGCATCTCTCTTGAGTCTGGTGTTAGTCGAGAGGAACAGTGGTGACTGTCAGTGACTGTCCGCAAAATGCTCCTCTGACTGGTGGAGAAGAGCAGTGAGGTTCTTGCACATACTGTATGTATGTATGTATGTATGTATGTATGTATGAATGCACGAGTGTGTGTGAACAATTAACTTACTTATTGTGTTGTTTTTTTCTTCAGATCAGTAGGCACTGATTCAGACGTGTGTTATTATATGCCAATCACTTAATATTATGTTTGTGTCTTTGCAAAGTTATGATAAAACTACAGCTTCTTCTCCACTGTTGGATGGAATATCAAGACAGCCACCCCCTACCATTTCTATTTCTGATCAGTAAGTGTACATTGGAAGAAGATTGCTGAAGGTACTCTGATCTCTGATCAGTCTTATAAATCTGCCTTTATGCATGTTTTTCCCCCTGTTTTTTTTAAGAGAATATGCTCAACTTGATTTGTATTATATTTTCTCCAGCTCAAGTACAAATCAATGTGCTTTTACAAAGAACCATCACCCAGAGACAAAGATAACTTATCATTTTGAATGTGTTTTATTCAGATTTCATTTTTTACCCTGGTAGATGCTTGAGATCAAATCTCGTCTTTTAGAAGCATGATCTGGCCAGCATGGTAGCAGTAACAGAGATGGAGGGTTACATCGGACAATACATTTTACAATACTTAACAATATTAAGACACACATTAAACAAATTAAACAAAAACATTCACCAATGTCTAGCATACAGCATATGCAAAGCTCCTGCACAATCCCATATCTCCCATCAACATGTCTGAAACAAGAGTTTTAAAGTGAGCGAGACTAACAAGGTCCTGAAGCTTGACCTTTTTTTAAAAAATTTTTTTTTATTGCAAGTAAAGGGAGCTGTGTTCATGAGTGCCCTCTTCATGAACTTGAATTGTGGGCAATGGGGCAGAAAGACATCTGGGTTTGCAGATTGTGCATTGAGTTGTGTTTAAATGCATAAAAACACAGCAATATGGTGGAAGTCCAATATAGTCCAATATTAGCTAAAAAAGTCAAATACATTTTCTATCAGTGAAGTAAAAATAGCAATGTGATTAATAACACTCCTATTGCTAGGAAAAACAGAATAGAGAATATTTTAATGTTTGCAATCCGTTAATAGTTGATAACTTACGAATTTTGTACTTCATGGCTTTGATATTTTGTCTTGCATTATTTTTCATATATACAGAGATAAGGACTCAAGTTTTGATGAAGTAGAGAAATTGGACACTAGCAGCTCAATGGAGACAGATATTGAGCGTGCAGATGCAAGGTAATTATTGAAGACTGCATCTTCAGTATTTTTTTTTTGTTGTCTTTTTTTTTTGAGTGGAACTATTATGTGCATTTCAGGCTAATTTATTTTTATTTCTGAGACCAGAAAGGCTGGGATTGATCGAGTTATTGCCACAAATCGCTTTATTTACTTCAGACCGACCCTCTCCGTAGGCTGTCAGATCAGCCTGTGGGCAAAACGAGTGGATTGAGACTCTTCCACATTAAGCCACGCCTCCCGCCACTGCACTACATTGGGAGCGTGCACCGCACTTTCTTTCGCCGTCATTGTAACATCTCATAAACAGAAGGATTAGGCTAATATGAACTCAATAAAAAACACAAAATACAATGTCAACACATAGCATACAGCCCTACATGTTGGAACCTGAATCAGACCCTGAAAACGAAGTGGAAAACAGCAACCCACAGCAAGGAATGCAGCAGGATGTCTCTCTTTGGTAAACTCACCAGCCATCGTTGGAAATAACTTTATCCGACGTTTTCCACCCGCCTGATGTATTTGTACATGCCCTTGTTAACCAGTAGAAGGTAACCAATCATAGAACCTTATCCCCCGGGACGTCACAAGGATTTCCAAGTAGAAAAAACGTTTTTCGTCGCCATGGAAACTGAACGGAGAGCGTGCTGGAACTAAAACTCAAACTCAAACATGCGTTTAGGTGATATAAAAAAACAGTGCCGTTCACGTCTGATGAGAATTCAACACTGTAACACTGTAGAAAGCTCCGAAAACTCCAAATACCATAATAGCACCCTTTTAAAGTTATGTTTATTTAAAAATAAATTAATAATAAAAAGTCACATTTCTCAACAATCGTTTGGTCATAAATCTGGGTTTGGCTGTGTAGAGGAGCAGTAGCTTCTGTCTATGGTTATGTCATTTGTTTTTTGTTTTTGTTTTTTTTTCCCTGAAGTGCAACATTTTCATGACAGTGTAAAAAGTGAGTTTGCATTACACTGGTAGAAATATTATATGATTTCATGAAGGCATAATCCTGCATGTGTATGTGCCTTTTTTGTGCAGTTGAGTGATCTACTTGGGTGGTTCCTTTGGTTTTTTTTTTTGGTTTTTTTTTAACTGTTGCCAACTTTTCTCCTAGTATGTTGCAACTGCTTCTGCAAACACTGTCAGAAACAACCGTGTAAACATTGGTTCCAGGTGTGTATATAGTTAAACACAACTCTCATCTTGCCCCAAAAGTTACTCAGTTCTTTAAAATAGTAATTTAGGTGACTGACCGACTAGTCGTGCATATCCCTGTTAATTATATGGAAATAAAGGTTAAAAAAAATTCCTAAATTTTACATTACAAATTAAATGTCCCTCTATATTAAGTGATGTAAGACTGAATTTTGTCCTTTTTTTTTTTTTTTTCTTTTTGTGCTTTTTCTTTTAAGTACGTCTTCAGTTCATAAAGACAATGAAGCCATCAATGTTGATGAATTCAATGACATTAAAAACTCAACGTAAGTATCAGTGGTCATAACAGAAAATGTCATTTTGTCTTTTTGTAAATGATTGATTGTCTCTTATTCAATTTTGAATTTATTCTTTATATTCTAGTATTTACTGGGATAGTAAGACGTGTTCCCCAGAAATGAAAACAGAGTCTGTGTCCTCACTGGAAGATGAGCAAACCAGAGATGTAGATACAGACTACGACAACAATGATAGTGAAGATTATATACCACATCCTCGTGTTCAGTAGGTTTAATACTCTCCACTGGCCTTAACAGCTAAGCTACAAGCTCATTTACTTTTTTTTTTTTTTACATTGCTCTTATTTCAATATTAGGAGTGGTGGCGCTGTCAAGACAAACGTTTACTTGGATGCATTCCCAGTGGTTAGTGTGGAGGACATAGTGCACAATATTGCAGACAGCTTCAATCCATCTCCCAAAGACACACCTAAATTCACAGAAGGAGCTCAAGTCTGTGTTGAAGATGACATAATTGGCCATCCTGCATCGATAATGTACCATGGATGTCTGAAGCAGCTTGCTGAATACATTATTCCCCCTGTCAGCCATTGCCCTGCTAAGGACCCAAACACCAACGTGGAGTGCGGTGCAACTAAACCATTTAAGATCTGCACCAGGTCCATGGGAACAGCTGCTGTTGTTGAATGGGCAAGTCCCTCTTTGTGCACAAATTGTTTGTGAATAATTTAGACATTTTTACCATACATTTCTGACTTTTTTTTTTTTTTTTTTTTTTTTTTAATAACTGATGTTCTGTGTTGTCTTTGCAACCTATTTTACAGTTGTGTCCCCACGGCCACACAGCATGGAAATGGACTTCGCAGCCCACTTTAAAACATGGGATGCTAGCTGAAGATTTCATGTTGGCCTGTAACATTCTGCTTTCTGGCAACAACTATGCAAAAATATCACTTCTGTTCAAGTTTATGAGGATGGGGATGGTGGATAGGAGCTCTTTCTTCAGGATCCAAGATAACTACTGTGTGGACACCATTAAAGAGTTTTGGGAGGATAAGAGAGCTGAAGTCATCAAGCAGATTCAACCCAAAGGGCCAGTTGTGGTCCTGGGTTAGTATATGTAAAATGCATATTGTTATCTTGTGCAATAGAAACATTGTCAGTGATTTTATATATGTATATTTAAATGTGTGTGTCTCAAGATTTTCAACAGCTAATGGAAAAAAAAAAAAAGACATTCTAAAAAATTCCTATTTCTACCCTGAAGGAGGTGCACGAAGGGACAGTCCAGGGTCTTGTGCACAGTATTGTACCTACACTGCCATGGATAATGACTCAAAACACATTTTGAACATCGTAAATGTTGACAAGCTTGAGACAAAGACGAATTCTGCGATCATGGAAAAAGTGGGTTTCATGCGGACTTTGGACACACTGATGCAAGAGCTTCAAGTATCTGAGATTTGTACAGATGCTCATTCCCCAATTCTAGACTTATTCAGTAAGTGGATTTGTAAGCAGTTCAATCATCTGCATGTAGTCTCAGAACACTTTCATCATTACCTACGGTGTTATTGACACGATTTCAAAATGATTATGCAACATTTGTTCTGACATATTTTTTGTTCACAGCTAAAGGTAAATACAAAAATAGTGGAGTCCACCACACACTGGACATCTGGGATGGCTTTCAAAGTTTGCTTAAAGAGGTCCATGCAGTAAGTTCAAGATTTCCACTTGCTTTCAGTCACTAACAGAGATTAAATGTGTTGTCATGGAAGATTCCGGTAAAAAATGCTTTTTCTCAATGTTCAGGCAGGACTGCAGAAGGAGTGCTCCATTTTACAAACATGGACTAAAGACATCTGCAATCATTTCTGGAATAGCTGTAAGACTGCAGACAACTATGAAGATTTTCTGGCAAGTATAATGAAAATCTGTCTAATTGTGTGTGTGTGTGTGTGTGTGTGTGTGTGTGTGTGTGTGTGTGTGTGTGTGTGTGTGTGTGTTGTTGTTTTTTTTTTTAAATGTGAAACGTCTTCAATTTTGCAATAACAAATTTAATAATACAATTTTATGTTTTTTCTTTCTATAGGACCTATGGATTGGACTCCTTCATCATGTTACAGGAGAACATGAATGGGCTCTTGGTGCGTGCCACCATGGCCCCCTGATGCAGAGCAGAAAGAAGCAGTGGATAAAGAGGGATTCCTTGGCACACCAGAGGCTAACAGAAATTGTTCTGGATGAACATTGGCTCAGAAATGTCCACAAATATTTAAGTTTCAGGTAAATCTTTAATTCTTTAATTCTTTTTTTTTTTTTTAGGTAAATCTGTACAGCTGCTTCCTGTTGTGCAGGTAATATGACTAATTGCAGATAGTTAGACCACACAGAGCTTGATGTTTATAATCTGGACATAAAATAGCTTGAAATAAAATACAGAAGGGCAAAGAGGACTACAGGAAAAAGCTAAGAAGTCAGCTCCAACAGAACCCATGAGGGATGTGTGGTCAGGAATTGAAAAGATTGCAGGCTTCCATGTTAAAGGTAGATCAGACTGATGGAAGTCTGGACAAAGCTAATGAGCTGAACATGTTCTTCAGTATGTTTAGTTCACCCCCCCCCCCTGCCTTCAGGTCAACAGACCACACACCCCTCATCAGGCTACAGCTATCCTGTCACAACTTTACTCTGTTACTCTGCAGCCATGATGCACCTTAGCACAGCTTCATCTCCCTCTACGTCTACTGAGACCTACATCTGCCTCCACCTTAAGCCTGTCTGCCTCCTGCAGTCAGGTGAAAAAGCAAATGGAGAGACTGAACTGGAAAAAGGCTGCAGGTCCAGATGGTTTCAGACCAAAAGACTACAGACCAGTTGCCCTACCATCATACGCATCAGGAAAGTCCTTGAGCGACTGGTATTGGCTCATTTTTATTAAAGTAAGTAAACATCTTTCAGGAACAATTACAGTTTGCTTATCATGATGGGCCTGGCGTTGACCTGCTTCAGAGAGTCCACTCTTTCTTTGAATTCTCAAGTGCTTTTAATACAATTCAGCCCGTCTGTTATGCAGCAAAATCCATAAATTCTACTTGGATACCTCCACAATCTCCTGGATGTATGACGCCTAACAAACAGACTACAGTTTGGGAGCAACTCTGAGTCCCGTCATGTGCAGAAATAATCTGATGAGTCTGCCGCAGTGGGATGCGTCACTGGTGGACAAGAAGCTGAGTACAGAGAGCCGACCAGTTTGTGAGATGTGCAGAAATAATTGCCTCATCTTGAACACAAACAAAGCAAAAAACAACATTGTTGACTTCAGGAGGAACAAAAGTAAACAAAACACTGTTTACATCCTGGAAAAAGAGGTGGATTTCAGCGAGACATCAGACTGGACTGGAAATGCAACACAGAAGCATCCATGAGAAGGACTAAGCAGGCGTTTGTTAAAGAAGCTGAGATCATTCAATGTCCACACTAATATGTTGTTTATTTCTATTAGTCTGCTGTGGAAAGTGAAATCAGCTTTGCAGCCAGTTTGTTTAAAATGAGGCCAGTGCAAGGAAGAAAGGTTGCAGAGATCATTCCTGCCAGCAGCCATCACCCTCTGAAACAAAGCACTATAATCTTTTAAATGAATTATTATTGGGGTTTTTTTTTTTTTTTTTTGTTCTTTTGTTTTTTTTACAGTAGTACACCATTGCAATTTTTCTTTGGGATTAATAAATAATTTTTTAATTGATTCTTTCTTAACAGATCGATTGCTGAGCTGGAATCCTTCTACAATTACATCCTGATGTATGCAAACAAGGGCTTCAGCTTCTCCCCTGCAGTGTATGCAGCCAGGACCATGCTGGCTGGCCTCGACTACAATCACCATGTCCTTAAACCCACTAAGACAAAAGCTGATGGCACATTCATGTAAGTTGTAAGAGCCCCACTGCGGTCCACTTGTGTTGTCCCACAAGCTCTTAAATAACGTCAACACACTGTCATTCCAGGTACCACAAAGTGCTCAACAGTAAGTCCCAGAAGTGGAGTTTGTACACCATGAAAGTGGAAAAAGATTACAGCTACATCAAAGATCTGCAGAGCGCAATACTGTGACGAGAGCTGCCTGCCGCAGAAGGAAAGTCAGACCACTAGAGAACTGCAGGGTCGCTTTACCATTCTGCCAACTTTTACCCGTTACTCTCTCTACACCTGACATTATTGTATATATTTCAATAGAAAATGGATTTTTTGTATGTTTGTTTTTACTGGCAGGGAAAAAAGAACTTACATAATGCTACGTTTCTTATTTCTGTTTTTCTTTTTAATGGTGTGATTATTTATTTAAAATGGTTTTTTTTTTTAAATGTTCTAAATTTTATGAGTGAAATAGAAAGAAACATTTATAAAGGCGTTGTGAGAATTTTTTGGGTTTTAGAAAAAAGGTCAGTGAATGGATGGTTGGTTGGATTTCTGCTGACCAGTCTAGTGGTGAAGCAATGCAGCTAAACAGTTCCTCTTAGTACAGCAGATACATTCATTTCTTGTCCACAGAATATGCTGTGTATCCAGAATGTAACTCTGCTATTATCCAGTCATATAATGCAGAATGCTGTTACATACAGAACTAAGCTGTCCAACTCAATGACATGACAAGAAGTCAAATAATAGAGAACTTGTCACATGACAAGGAATTCCTTTACATTATTGGTAACTCAAAGACATAAATCATAACATAATAAAATACAGACATGGAAATCTGTTACATAAAATGACTGACATCGAACTAAGCTACATTATATGGACCTAAATGCTTCTATAAATAACTAAACTTTAAAATGTAACTAAATGACGAACAGAAATAATGACATACAGCAATTCATGACAACATACAAAACTTGACATAATGGAAGTCAATAAAATGCACAACTAAACGACTAAATGGAAGATTATACAGATCATGATTGCATCATATCATACTCAATATGGAGTTCAATATACAGAACTCAGTTATGTATCTAATTCAATAACTAGACTCAATTTTGTCATTCAGAAGTCAAATACATCCTAAGGAATTCATCTCTGACAGAATTCACTTCAAACAACTCACTGACAGCGTGTATCAGACGGACATGACTGCTGCTGCTGACCTCTGTCAGATAATGACTGTGTATCAACGACAACAAACAGAACTGACTGATAAACAGCTAAACCAAATGGAACCAAATTATATCACATTTATATAACACGGCTGAATTACATCATACAGATGTTAAATGACAAGTTCCGTTACATCTTTCAGAACTTTGTAACACCATACAGAATTGAACTGTAACAACTGGAACTGGATGCCATTGAATGACAGACACAAGTCAATTACATCATATGGACCCCAATGACAACACAGAACCGATATACTGTAAATGATATGTGGAACTCCCATGACACCGGATAGGACTCATTGACATCATATGGAACTAAGTACCAGGCTTCTGTGTTTCCTGTTCGAATATTGCCTCATTTCCAGACCACTGCTGCTCATACACCAGCAGAAATGATGATGGGGTGTAAGCCTTAACACAGGGGTGTCCAGCTCCGGTCCGCAACACTGCAGGTTTTAGTTGTGTCCCTAATCCAACACACCTAAATCAAATAAATGGCTCTCTTTAGCAGCTTGTTGTCAAGTTCTGCCCAATCATATAGACCCATTAATCAGGTATGCTGCAGAAGGAAACATCCAAAAGCTGCAGGACATCCGCTCTTGGGGACCAAATTTGAATACCTCTGCCATAACATGATAAAATACCTAAATAATATTTTCTTTCATAAAAGAACGTGAGTGGGCCTGAGATGTAATTACATTGTTACCAAGCTGCAACATTAAAAAGGACCATTAAAGACTGTCATCCATGCTTGCGTTTGTGCACATAAGCTAGTTTGTTTTTATGGTGAGCAGATCTTGTGATCTAATGGCAACCAGAAGGGGTGCTCTACTCAGCTAGTTGATCTAATGTCACACACCCTTGAACTGCCAAAAAAGGCCTGTAAGAGCAGCTGGTGTGCAGCTTCTGCTAAGAATAACCTGGACTTTCTGGAGGATAAAGTTACTGTGAAGTTCTCTGCTCTCTCTGCTGACCTATACCCATGTGAGGCTCCAATAATGCTGGGTGGGATTCTCTCTGTTCCCCTCACCCTACCCACCCCTCTGCTTAGCTTGGCTCTTTTTTTACCCTGCTTGCTTTGCCCCGACATCCCAAAACTCCATTCAACAATGCTGCCGAACTGGCAGCTCTAAATTTCCCAACACCTGAGAGCTTTCATTTTTTCCCCCCACTTCCCTATTTTTTATTTTTCCTTTTCCCCTTTTCCAATGACACGGCTGAGGAAACAGGGTGATCAACCTCATGCAAATGGAATAATTTACCAACTGGGAATTGGACTTTTTTTTTAACTAATAAGTTGATGGTGATTGGATATATTGAGGCTGTCACCAGTCAGCTCTGCATGAGTGGGCTTTGCCCTCAGCTCATTGGATTCTACCTGAAATAATCCTCACATCACCATGGCTGAAGGTAGGATTAATGTACCTGTGACATCAACCACTGCTGGTCAGAGTAACCAACTGTGCATGGTACAGCTTAAAAGTCTTGACTAAAACATGATGTGTGATAAATAAACTGAAGTGTTTTGATAAGCCGTGTTCTCTTTGGAAGCTGTGTTGAAAGCTAGTTGCTATAAATACAAGATATCATATAGCCAGAGTATTAACATTGGCCTCCTGTGACGGACATGACTACTGCTGCTGACCTCTGGATTTCCAACTGTGGTGGAGGAAGAGTTTACATTATTTTGTTAAATTAAAGCATATACTCACTTGTTACAATACACAATGACATCTAAAAGTCCTGACTTCTAAAACATAATGACAACACACATTAATGCTATAGTTCTACTGTCTGAAAGCCCTGGTTCTACAGCAAAATCATCCCAAAGTCTGTTATGTTATTACGAATAACGTCATTATAGATTAATGATGCACATTTGTTTAAGTTGCATTTTACTGTTTATTGTAATCCCTGTTTATACCCTTTGGCCCACTAGTGCAGTACTAACCTGTGGGGCCACTAGTTTGTTCAACAATTTGTTCATTTACATTTCAAAATTGATTCTTGAAAATGTTAAAATTTAAATTTTGATGATATAAACTATTAAAAAAGCTCATATCAGCTGTTGCAGAGCTGATATGAAGAAAACTAACATGTTAAGTGCTGAAGGTTGATCATCTGTAAGTGAGTTGTATTTCTTTGGGTTTTTTTTTTTCCTTTCTAAATCCATTTAAAATTACTTCGTGCATCTTGCTTCATATCTATTTTTTATGTTTAGGGCTTGAACTATGTCAACAAATAGCAAACTAACAAGCAGCTTTCCTTTCAGGTTTGTGCAGATATGATGTATTGTGGGACACTGACATAATCTGTCCATCCTGGAAAACTAAACTGGAGGATGGGAATTGCTTCTGAGCATCTAAACCCAGTTACACATGGAGATTTGTCATATGTTGATACATGCTTACAGTTCATTAAACAGTTTCTTTTCTTACAACTTGACAAAAGTTCTAAAGTACAGAACAACAGATATTGTGATACTTTTAATTGATGCTTTAAAAAGACACAAGCAATCTGGACTGCCCCGACAAGTAAAGAAAAAAGTGACACTGAAAACTGCTAAACTGGATTAATGAATTCCTGTAAATCAGAAATTCTAGTTGGGGTGTTGTTGTTGTTGTTGTAAAATGTCTGCAAAGAGTGAAAAGATTTTATGCTTGCAGTCAAATAAATCTCTTTGGATAAGATGCAACAGATAGATTTACTGTCTCCACTGTGGAACGTGTTAATCCTGTGATTAAATAGGCGCTATCATCTATCTGCCATCATTTGACTGCATCTGTGCTGGTGATTAGATGAAGGAAGGACACGATTTTCCACGGGAACTTCCTCATCAAATATCTGACTAATCTGTGTTACAAGTTTAATTGTTACTAAAATATTGGGAGAACTGTGAGATGAAGATTGCAAATTTTTGTAATTTATTGGTTGCAAGATCTTGATGGCATCTAATCTTTACAGCCTGATATTCAAAGCAAAACTAAATATATGATGGGCTTCAGCAACATGAATTGCTCTACTCTGTTTTGAACATGTTCTTGTTATTGTGATTGCATTTGGTGTATATGTTTTTGAACACACAGCATGTAACGTGTGCTGAAACTGCACTGGACTCAGTCATTTATTATAAACCCCATCATACGCATTTTGCTATTTGAATGGTGAAGTATTTAATGATCAAAAAGCTGGTCTTAGCAACCTTATGCTGTGTAGTTAAGAAATGCAGTTTTTCTGCTTTCTTCTGCTTTGAAGAATCATGCAATTTGTACTCATGAGGAATTTAATGCTAAAGGAGACTTTTGCCATCCGTTTGTTTTAATGTTCAACTAATTATGTATTCCTGAGACTAATAATAACAACAACAACAATAATAACAACAATAATAATATTTATGATGATGATAATAATAATAATAATAATAATAATAATAATAATAATAAATAAATAAATAACTTATTTACACCTATGTTTTTGAGAAATTTATGCTGGGGTGTGTCACTGCCCTCTGGTGGACAAGTTTAGAATAAATATTTGGTATTTATTCAGTGCAACTGTCTGGCATAAATATTTTTAAATAATGTAGCAACACTGACACAGTTGATGCATATTTATATTTATAAAAAAAAAAAAAAAAGTAAGAAATAAAGAAAAAGAAAAGCCTGGTTAATGCCCTGAGGATGATTTGTTTTGTTTTGTTGTTTTTTTTTTTGCCAAATACAGGAGGCAAATCTCCCTCTATCCCTGCTCCCAGTGAGTCCAGTGGAGCAGCAGCACCACAGACGAGCTCCCTCAGATCAAAAGGTCTGGGGCTCCTCAGGAAGCTGAAAATGTCAGTGGAGCTGCTGATTGCATTGGCTGCTCTCTTGTCCTGGGTAATTGTGGGTGTGGTAATGTTTGACTTTGTGGAATACAAGGCAGTTCCTGGTAAGTAAAAAAAAAAACAACAACCTAAAACTGTGTTCCCAGAATCTCTCCAAAAGATTTTAGTCTCCAGAGATGCTGAATTTTGAGTTTGTTCGTGATTATTTTTAGACATTCAGCAAATTATTACGGACCCCGTTCAAACTGTAAATGATGCTGTTGATGAGGCGTCCAGCCTGCTTAATAAGTTTCAAGGTACGCACAATGGGACATTTAGCATAACACTTTCACTGCATGTCATGTTAGGACCTGTAATTTATCCTGGGCTTCTGTCACAGAGTGTGCACCTGATTTAAGTGACCCTAGATCTGCTGCCATTTACGCATCTGAGGAAATAACAGCAGCAAAAGATGGATTTGTTCGCTACCTTTCAGACGAGGAAGGTATGAAAAACTCACTTCCACTAAAAAGTATATAATAGGCAAAAAATACTTCAGTAATAGTATGAGGTTCTTCTGTCCCCAAATCACAGGAAACTTCTACCTCAGCTACGTTGACCCTGTTGTCATTGGTAGACAAGCTTTCCATTCCACTAATGACTTAATAAGTGGAACGGTGGATTCCCTCAGGGACACACTGTGCACTGTGGTGGACACAATATGGGATACAATACTGGATATAAATAAAGGTGGGTGTTACATTTCTAATGATTAGATCTAACTTTCATGTTTTTTCTTGTTTCACACGTAATCAAATAACATCTAGAAAGCTGAAAACGTTTGAGCAATTTTGCTAAACTTTGCTTGCATCTAACCTCCTGGTTCAAGCATTAATAAATTAATTAATAAATAACAAATTAATCTGAGCGTGTCCATTGCAAATGCCCTTTTTTCTCCTCAGGAAAAATAGATCTTAGCTACATTGACCCTGTGGTAGTAGGAAGAGGTGTTTTCAGTGTTACTAATGAGTTCATGTGTGGAGTGGGGGGCTACATCCAAGCTGTGCTCTGCTTCATACTGGACACTGTACTGGATGTAGTAAAAGGTATTTACTCTCTGTTGTTTTAACCTTCACCCTCTTAACATTTAAGATGGACTGTTTAGCCTGATTCACATATTATTGTCTCGCTGTGTCTGTGCTTACTTTTTTAATGTTTTCTCAGGAACCACTGACGTCAGCTTCATTGACCCTGTGGTGATCGGCAGAAAAATCTTTAGTGTTACAAATGACACAGTGAATGGAGTGGTGGGCTATGTCCAGGACATTTTTTGTGCCTTCTTGGACACCATACTGGACATATGTAAAGGTACATACACTTTCATTTTATTACTGCTTTTTTTTGTTGTTTAATTTGAACTTTTATTTAAATTAAAAATGTTATTTTGTCTGAAATAAAGACACACACACACACACACACACACACACACACACACACACACACACACACACACACACATATATATATATATATATATATATATATATATATATATATACATATATCAAAAACTCATTAAATACATGTTTGTGTTTGTGAACTAGATTGAAACTTAATTAAGTACTGGTACACATAAGGCAATAAGCAGCCAACAATCAGAGCCATTTAGTTTTTCCCTGTTTTTTTTCTAATTCTCACGCAACACTGAATTTGAGGGCTGAAGTAACTTACTGGAGCATTCCCCTAAATGTGTGCTATTATTTTTAGGAACAACTGACATCAGCTTTATCGATCCTGTGGTCATTGGCAGAAATGTCTTCAGTGTCACTAATGGTTTTGTGAGTGGAATAGCAGCATACATCCAGGATGTGCTCTGTGCAATCTTAGATGTGATACTGGATATATTAAAAGGTATCATGTCTGCTGAGGGTTTTTTAAATTTCTTTAAACTACACTATTTGGCATTAAAATTCTCACAATACTTTATTCTGTTAGCTGCAATTCCCCACAAACCTCATGAACAGTTGTTTTCTTTTTTGTTTTCTGACAGATGTCCAGCAGGTTGTGGGATTTAGTCCCATTTCAGTCCTGAAGACAACAACAGAAATGGCCAAAGAACAGATTAACGTGGTTTTGAGCTTCTTCTCTGCAACTCTGATTGGAGAACAAGGTTTGCTATGACAACATAACAAAATATGGTCACCAAATTATCAGTAAAACATCAGAAAGATGATAAATAAGGACCAACACATAGGCAACTTTTCTGTATTTGTAAAGTAAAGGGACATGAAGACGTTCTTACTCAAACTATTGAACTTGGATTTTTCAGGGATTGCACCTGAACTGTCCGTCGACCCAATGAAGGTTGTTGAAGAAGCAGTGTTGGAATTCAGTGACAAAAAGGATTTGTTCTTGGGGTACATGTCAAGCATGCTTGTTGGTGATCAAGGTGGGATTTTTTTAAATAAATTATACAAAAAGATTTAAAAAAAAATAAAAATAAAAAAAGGACTAATGCATTTCACTTTTTCTTGTTTTAGGCGAACCAGTTGCACCACCAGTTGTAAATGTTGTCACCGAAAAAGGTTTTACTTTTTAAAGATGTGAATGATTATCTATCCCTGTACTGCTTGTCGGTCTTTAAAAAACATCTTTCCTTCTTTTCATTTAGATGAAACTGCAGCTTCTATATCAGATAGTCATTTGGTGAGAAGGAAAGGTATGTTCTACTACAACCTTTTTCTGTATTTTACTGCAATAAATGAATCCCGTTAAAACAAATTAAACATAATCCTTCAAATCTTTTACACACAGGTGAATTTCTACCTCCACTTGAAAAAGGTGAGAAAACACTTCCTTATTGCGCATGTATTTAAAATGCATTTTCCAAAGAGAGCAAATAGACCTGCTCAGTTTGTCATTTTTCCATCTTTTCCTGCATGTCTGCAGTGGTTTTTGTTACCATTACCAAAACAGTTTCATAACATGGTTGTCCTAAAGGATTTCCTTCTAGTCTGGTGTAAATAAGAAGAACTGAAACACATTAAAATGATTGTTGTAATAAACTCTATTTGTACCTCCTACATTGTAGCATGGACAAATATGCATCATAACCTCTATCATAAGAAATGTTTAAAGCAATGACACTGTTGTGGATTTGATGACTGCATTCCCCCCTTTCTTTGCCTCACTGACCTTGTGTTATAACTTTTTACAAAACTGAGAAGTAATTAGTTTTGCTGTGATTTTGATCCTGTAATCATGTGTCTATGTTTAAAAAAATGTCTGGTTAACGCTACTTTGCTTTGTTTAATTATTTACATGTTTCTCATTTGCATCGTTCTGTGAATTTGTGTGCATCTTTTGTCTGACTGAGTGGTTCATTTATCTGTATTTTACCTGTATAAACAGTCACGTGTACAGTAAAGTCTTGAAATATTTGGATGCTGACTCAACTAAAAGTACAGGGATTTGTTAAGTGTGGGTTTAATGAGCAGAGTTTATCTTAATGTAAAGTGATGATAAATAAAAAAGTCTGGTGTGTTGTGAGAGATAAAAGAAGAGACTCTTGAACCTGGAAACAACAGAAGGACTGTAAATGTTATAAAAGACGATGGTGAATGAACATGGCGTTTCCATGGAAATGAAAATCACTTTTATCCAAATAAAAAACATTTTCCAGTCCAGATCATAGTCTAAATCTGTGATCAAATGCTTCAAGTTACACAAGGTTTACCACAAAGGACAACATAGATTTTACCAAAAAAAACAAACAATCAATAAAACAAAGAAAAAACATTATTTTAAAGTTGAAACTAAGAGCAACCTGGAGAACAGCTTATTGTGATGCCCATGCTGATTTGTTGCATTACAAATAAGGAATCCTCCATATGGAGCTCATTTCTAAACCCTATGTCTAGTTTAAATGTGAATACTTTGAGATCACAACTCATAAACTGCAAGATGACAAAAAACTGTTACAGTATCCAAATATTTACACCCTTGACTACATATTTTTGATATGTCTTATCTGGATCATGTGTTTCTCCGTGTTTCTTATGGGATCTGTGCATGTAATTATACAAGCCACATGTGAAATAAGGGTAGATTATACGGCATCCCATGATTATTCTTGGTTGGTAATAATTTTACAAAGAAATTGGAACATGTAGTGTATACTATTATGTATAATGTTATTTCAATTACATGATATCATCATCATTGCTGCCATTTCCTTCCATTTCCTCCCATTAAATTCCCACTGTACCCTAAATTACATTTTAAGTTTCAATTCCTTGAAAAATGCCAAAGATGAGGACTTCAGATTAAAGTGATGACAAAGGTTCACGATACAGTTGCAGAGATCATGCACACTGCTGAAGATGAAGCTGCCTCTTCTGCAGAGATGAAGGCAGACTCTGAAACAGAGGAGGTGGAAGTGGAAGATCCCACTGAAGCTGTTGGTGAAGCAGGAGTGCCTGAGGCAGAAGATGATGAGGGTATTCCTATATTTCTGTTTTTTTTTTTTAAACAATCACATTCATTAGATTGAAAACCAGTAACAGATTCTAAACTCACTGCTATCCCGGTACTAGTGAAACATGTTGAAGAAACACAACCAGAAACTTCACAGACGGAGGAGAAAACCATTGATAATGACAGCAAGGAGGAGGGAAGGAGAGCGAAAGAAGAGGCTGATAATGAGGAAGAGGAGATAAAAACACAAGACGATAAAGAACAGCTGGAGAAAGAGGAAAAGCAGAAAGTGGAGGAAGATGATGGTAAAGATGAGAAGGAAATCACTACAGGACATGAACAAGAAGAGACAGGCATGAAGACAAAAGAAGTTCCAAGAGAACAGGAGGAGGAAAAAACGGCAACAGCAGTGGGAGCGGTAGAAGATGGAGAGGAGGATGCTTTGGCAGATGATGAGACAAAAGAGACCAAACCTGAGGAAATTATACAAGATCAGGAGGAAATGGCACATGATGAAGGGACCAAACATAGAGGAGATTTGGAACAACAAAAGAGAGATGAAGAGGTTACCACAACAGAAAAATTAGAAGACATGGAGAAAGAGGAAGATAAAACAAAAGTAAAAAATCTAGAAGATGAAGAGATGGACAAGGAAGAGGAGACAATATCAGAGACAAATACTGAAGATGGAAATCTTCATTTTGAAGGAAAAAGACATAGAATAACTGACAGCAATGTCAGGGATCAAACGGAAAAAGCTGACGAAGAAAAAGAGAAAGAAGAGGAAAAAGATTCATCGGCCAAATTGGCAATTGAGCTTGACATTCTGTCAACCAAAAACCTTTTAAATGACAGTAAAATACTTGGATCTGATGAAGATGAGGAGGAGGAAGCAGAAACTGTTTCACCACCCAATTATGACCAATTATTCACTGATGTAAGTGATGTTCATGATGAAAATAACAACAATAGTGAAAGCAGGAAAACTGAGCCTGAACGAAGGAGAAGGATTCGTACTCGCTATGAGAGGCTCAGAAAAGTTTCACACAAAGAAGAACAAATGGATAAATATGAGAAAGGTACTAAACCTCCTGTTATCATAAATCATCCTGTTTCCACTATAACATGTTCACTGTGTTGATGATTAATATATTAA
>NC_136631.1:21911173-21956173 GCF_933228915.1 Telmatherina bonti | reverse complement strand
AAGAAAAAGAGGTAAAAAAATCTCCTAAAGAAGAAAAAGAAGACCAGAAACCTCACAGAGTAGAAAACGAGGTAAAGAAACCTGCCAAAGAAGAAGAAAAAGAAGTCAAGAAACCTCAAAAAGTGGATGAAGATGTGAAGAAAACTCCCAAAGAAGAAAAAGGAGTCAAGAAACCTCAAAAAGTTGATAAAAAAGAAAAGTCAGCACCCAGGGAAGAAAAGGAAATGAAAAAACCCACCAAAGAAGAAAAAGAGGACCAGAAACCTACCAATGAAGTAAAAGAAGCAAAACAACTCCCTAAAGAAGAAAAAGAAAAGGAGGTAAAGAAACCTGCCAAAAAAGAAAAAGAGGCAATGAAACCTCAAAAAGTGGATAAAAAGGAAAGGACAGCACCCAAAAAAGAAAAGAAAGTGAAGAAACCTCTAAAAGAAGAAAAAGAGGACAATAAACCTGCCAAAAAAGTAAAAGAAGCAAAACAACTCTCCAAAGAAGAAAAAGAGGACAAGAAACCAACCAAAGAAGAAAAAGAAGTAAAGAAACCTTCCAAAGAAGAAGAAAAAGAAGTCAAGAAACCTCAAAAAGTGGATGAAACGGTAAAGAAACCTCCCAGAGAAGAAAGAGAGGAAAAGGAACCTCAAAGAGAAGAAAAAGATGTAGCAGAACCTCCCAAAGAAGTAAAAGATGCACAGAAACTCCACAAAGAAGAAAAAGTGGAAAAAGAAGTAAAGAAACCTGCCAAAGAAGAAGTCAAGAAAACTCAAAAAGTTGATAAAATAGAAAAGGACATGAAAAAACCTACCAAAGAAGAAAAAGAGGACAGGAAACCTCAAAGAGAAGAAAAGAAAGTAAAGAAACCAGTCAAAGAAGTAAAAGAAGCAAAACAACTCCCCAAAGAAGAAAAAGAAAAAGAGTTAAAGAAACCGATCAAGGAAGATAAAGAGGTAAAGAAACCTCCAAAATTGGAAAAAGAGGTAAAGAAACTTAAAAAAGTAGATAAAAAAGAAAAGACATCACCCAAAGAAAAAAAGGAAGTGCAGAAACATCTGAAAGAAGAAAAAGAGGACAAAAAACCTCAAATAAAAGAAAAAGAGGTAAAGGCACCTACCAAAGAAGTAAAAGCAGCAAAACAACTCCCCAAAGAAGAAAAAGAAAAAGAGGTAAAGAAGTCAGACAAAGAAGAAAAAGAGGTAAAGAAACCTGCCAAAGAAGAAAAAGAGGTAAAGAAACCTGACAAAGACGAAGAAAAAGAAGTCAAGAAACCTCAAAAAGTGGATGAAGATGTAAAGAAACCTTGCAAAGAAGAACGAGCGTTAAGGCCACCTCAAAGAGAAGAAAAAGATGTAGAGGAACCCCCAAAAGAAGTAAAAGATGCACAGAAACTCTACAAAGAAGAAAAAGTGAAAAAAGAAGTAAAGAAACCTGCCAAAGAAGAAGAAAAAGAAGTCAAGAAACCTCAAAAAGTGGATAAAAAAGAAAAGACAGCACCCAAAAAAGGAAAGGAAATGAAAAAACCTACCAAAGAAGAAAAAGAGGACAAGAAACCTCAAAGAGAAGAAAAAGATGTAGCAGAACCTCCCAAAGAAGTAAAAGAAGCACAGAAACTACACAAAGAAGAAAAATTGGAAAAAGAGGTAAAGAAACCTGCTAAAGAAGAAGAAAAAGAAGTCAAGAAACCTCAAAAAGTGGATAAAAAAGAAAAGACAGCACCCAAAAAAGGAAAGGAAATGAAAAAACCTACCAAAGAAGAAAGAGAGGACAAGAAACCTCAAAGAGAAGAAAAAGATGTAGCAGAACCTCCCAAAGAAGTAAAAGAAGCACAGAAACTACACAAAGAAGAAAAATTGGAAAAAGAGGTAAAGAAACCTGCTAAAGAAGAAGAAAAAGAAGTCAAGAAACCTCAAAAAGTGGATAAAAAAGAAAAGACAGCACCCAAAAAAGGAAAGGAAATGAAAAAACCTACCAAAGAAGAAAAAGAGGGCAAGAAATCTCAAAGAGAAGAAAAAGATGTAGAGGAACCTCCCAAAGAAGTAAAAGAAGCACAGAAACTCCACAAAGATGGAAATGTGGGAAAAGAGGTAAAGAAACCTGCCAAAGAAGAAGAAAAAGAAGTTGAGAAACCTCAAAAAGTGGATAAAAAAGAAAAGAAAGCACCCAAAAAAGGAAGGGAAATGAAAAAACCTACCAAAGAAGAAAAAGAGGGCAAGAAACCTCAAAGAGAAGAAAAAGATGCAAAGAAACCAGTCAAAGAAGTAACAGAAGCAAAACAACTCCCCAAAGAAGAAAAAGAGGTAAAGAAGTTAGACATAGAAGAAAAAGAGGTAAAGAAACCTGACAAAGAAAAAGAAATCAAGAAACCTCAAAAAGTGGATGAACAAGATGTAAAGACACCTCCCAAAGAAGAACGAGCGGTAAGGAAACCTCAAAGAGAAGAAAAATATGTAGAGGAACCCCCAAAAGAAGTAAAAGATGCACAGAAACTCCACAAAGAAGAGAAAGTGGAAAAAGAAGTAAAGAAACCTCAAAAAGTGGATAAAAAAGAAAAGACAGCACCCAAAAAAGAAAAGGAAATTAAAAAACTTACCAAAGAAGAAAAAGAGGACAAGAAACCTCAAAGAGAAGAAAAAGAGGTGAAGGCACCTGCCAAAGATGTAAAAGCAGCAAAACAACTCCCCAAAGAAGAAAAAGAAAAAGAGGTAAAGAAGTCAGACAAAGAAGAAAAAGAGGTAAAGAAACCTGACAAAGAAGAAGAAAAAGAAGTCAAGAAACCTCAAAAAGTGGATAAAAAAGAAAAGACAGCACCCACAGGAGAAAAGGTCAAGAAACTTCTGAAAAAAGAAAAAGAAGTAAAGAAACCTGCCAAAGAAGAAGAAGCAGAAGACAAGAAACCTCAAAAATTGGATGAAGATGTAAAGAAACCTTTGACAGAAGAAAAAGAAGACAAGAAACCTAAAAAAGAAGAAAAAGAGGTAAAGGAACTTGCCAAAGAGGTAAAAGAAGCAAAGAAACTTCCCAAAGAAGAAAAAGAAGAAGAAGTCAAGAAACCTCCCAAAGAAGAAAAAGAAGACAAGAAACCTCCCAAATCGGCAAAGGAGGCAAAGGAATCTTTAAAAGAAGAAATAGAAATGAAGAAACCTCCCAAAGAAGAAGAAGAGGATAAGAAACCTAAAAGAGAAGAAAAGGAGGTAAAGGAACATCTGATAGAAAAAGAAGTCAAGAAACTGGGCAAAGAAGAAAAAGAAGTAGAGATACTCCCCAAAGGTAAAAAAGTCAAGAAACCTAAAAGAGTGGATGAAGATGTAAAGAAACCAGGCAAAGAAGAAAAAGCTGACAAGAAGCCTAAAAAAGAAGATGAAACAGTAAAGCAGTCTTTAAAAGCAGAAAAAGAAATAAAGAAACCTGCTGAACAAATAATAGAGGCAAAGAAATCACCCAAAGAAGAAAAAGAAGTAGAGGGCCCTCCTAAAGAAGAAGAAGACAAAGAAGTTATGAAAACTCAAAAAGTAGATAAAGAAATAAAGAAAGCCCCCAAAGATGAAAAAGAGGTCAGAAAACCTTCCACACAGGAAAGAAAAGTAAAGCAACCTGTGAAAGAGAAAAAAGAAGTCAAGAAATCTGGCAAAGAAGAAATAAAAGTGGAAAAACCTCTAAAAGTAGACAAAGAAGTAAAAGCTCCTATAGAAAAAGAAGCAAAGAAACCACTCATAGAAGAACAAGATGCTAAGGTACCTGTCAAAGAAGAAGAAAAAGAGTTCAAGGAACCCCAAAAAGTAGATAAAGAAGTGAAGAAAACCCCCAAAGAAGAAAAAGAAGCAAAGAAACCCCCCAAAGAGGCACAAGAGGAAAAGAAACCTGCAAAAGAAAAAGTCAAAGAAATCAAGAAACCTCCCACAGAGGAGAAAGAAGTAAAAGAACCTCTCAAAGATGAAAAAGTAATCGATAAACCTCCCAAAGAAGTAAAAGAGGTAAAGAAATACCCTAAAAAAGAAAAAGAGGTAGAGAAACCCCCCAAAGAGGAAAAAGAGGCAAAGGCATCCCCAGAAGAAGAAAAGGAAGCCAAAAAATCCCCAAAAGAAATTAAAGAAGTGAAAAAACCTGCTAAAGAAGGCAAAGAGGTAAAGAAACATCCCAAAGAAGAGCAGAAAGTAAAGGTTCCTGCCGAAGACGAAACAGAGGAAAAGAAACCTGCTAAGAAAGACAAAGAGTTAAAGAAATCTCCAGCAGCAGACAAAGAAACAATTCAAGTTCTGAAAGAAAACCTGGAAAAAGACCTGACGCCTGAGACAATTAAGTTACCTTCTGAGGGAACAAAAGAAGTGAAAAAGCCCCCAAAGCATCTGAAAGAAGAGAAGAAACAAGCAAAGGATAGAGAAGATGTATCAATACATCCAACAGAAAAAGTGGTTGGTAAGCCGCCCACACATCATAAAGAACTGAAGCCTTCAACAAAAGAAGTAAAAGGAAAGACGCCATCAGTGGAGGACAAGAAGCTGGAGAAACCTTCCAAAGTCGCAGTTGAAGTGGAAAAGCTCCCGAAAGAAAAGATAACAGCCAAACCTTCAAAGGAGGAAGACAAAGAGAGAGCTTTAAAAGAAAAGGGAGACATGATTTCTGAAGAAGAAAAGAAAGTAACAGAGGAAGAGGAAGAAATCATGTTGACTCCAAAACAAGACAAGCAGGCTGTTAGGAAGAAAGCAACCAAGACAGGTATAATACCACCACTCCCAAAATGATCCAATATTATTATTTTTATTGTTATTATTATTATTATTATTATTTTTATTATTATTATTACAGATTTTTCCAGTTCATAATCTGTTTGTCATTTTTTTTATTTTAAGTTAGAAAAGACTTAATTGAAGAGTTTTATATAATATATGTTATGTCATTAAAAAAAATTAAAACCTGATACCAGTCATTTTTTATATTACATTTTAGTGTCAATTTTGGCTGATAACATCAGACATCTCAAATTATTGTTGTTGTTATTCTTATTGTTCTTATATCTTTTAGCCAAATCTAAAAAGAGCATCAAAGAAGTAAAGCAGGAGGTTGCATCTGTTCTTAAGAGGGAACATTTTAATGTTACAAAAGCAGGTATGACAATACACACAAGTGTGTAAAGTAGGTTTTTGCTTTTCCTGCAGGCTGCAGTGAAAATTCACACACCACTCATTTAAAGCAGTGATGTCACAGTTTGGAAGAACTTTTATTGTATTTGCCATAAAGTCTTCACATGTAGCCTGATATAATCTTAATAAATTATTTTTATTTTCAACCCGTCAACAACAGAGGTTCCTGTGGTAACGGGCAAACCGGAGATGGCAAAGACAGGTAAGACCAAGCCTGGATTTTGTGTGTTAATTTCATCAACTTTTAACCAACTCACTTAGTAATTTTCCCTGACTGGGCCATATACTGTTTACTGTTTACTGACAGTGATGTTTTATGAGGAGATGCATAAAAATAATAGTTGAATCAAAAATATGAAAACATGCACTAATATTCATACAACATAAAACCTTTCATATTTTCCACCAGTGGCAGTCTCCGTGGAGCCCAAAGAGGAACCAAAGCAAAAAATCAGATCTAAACCAGTTAAACCAGGTAACATATATGATAACATAGAACCAGTAGCTATCTGTACATATCTTACAAACTGGAAATAAAACATACTGGATCAACATTCAGATTCTAAAAGTATTGACTCAATGGGAAGGGACAAACAATGATTCTCACAATATTAACAGCTGCTATTGTTCATATGTGTGTTTCTCATTACACATCTACTTATGTTTTTAAACAGAAGCGTCAAAGGAAAAAGCCAAAGCAGCTCCTGCCAAGAAAGGTAACACTCCCTGCACTAGGACAAATAAGTACATCTTTTTCATGATGTTTCATAAACAAAAAAATTAAAAGAGGAAAAAAAACTATGTGATTTACTTTTAACGTGTGAATGAAACAATATTTTGAATTAAGTGTTTTGCTCTTGACACACAGATGTTGCTGCTCCTAAAAAGGCCAAACGAGCGATCTTAACCAAAGGAAGTAAGCGTTCTGTATGTCCGAAAACAAAGCATCTAAAATGCTGAAATAACTATGTAAGCTGTAAGAATTCATTTTCTGTTTACAGAGCAAGAAGACACCCCCAAAAATGTGTCGTTAGTGAAGGAGAGGGTCAAAATAGTGCCTGTTAAAAAAGGTTTTTCTCTTTTTTAAATCCATGTTTCTTTGGTCTCAGTATTACATCTTAGACTTTGCTTGATAATGTTCAGCAATGTCATTGCGTTCCCACTTTTCTTTTTCAGAAGTCAAAGAAAGAGTCAAAACAGTCTCTGCGAAGACAAGTATATACGACCACATACCATCAGAAAGTTTATTGCATCCAAGGGGTTTTGGTTTGATCATCATTTAATATGGAGTTTTCCAACTTTTCCAGCTAAGATTAAATTATCCATGTGCTTAGCTTTATAGATTCAGTTGTATTTTTTGTGATTCTGAAACCAAACTCTCTTTCAGAGCCTGCACCAGTCAAGACAAAACCAGCACCAGTGGTTAAAGGTAGTAGGGCAAACGTTTTTACCATAAGAACGTATAAGCAGTCCAGAGTTCAGATTTATAACTCACGTTCTTTATCATTTCTTACAGAGCGAGAAATGACAGGCAAAAATGTCTCTTTAACAAAGGAGAAGGTGAAGTTGATGCTACTAAAGAAAGGTACAGCTTCACATTGAAATCCCTATGTGCTGTGAATGCAACACAATGCACAAGTTCTGAATGTTGACACAAACTCTAACCAGTAAACATTACACACATTTTCTATCATAGTGTCTGTAACTCCGAAAGAGAAAATCAAACCAGCAGCAGCCAAAAAAGGTATTTTCAGAAACTTAATTACAAACAAATTACAAAGTTTAATATATGTTTATCCTTATGTTTTTTTTTTATGTGTTTTATGATGAGAAGTGTTTTATGTTGCATGGAAAGACTAAACTGCATCACTTGTGTTGTTATTATTGTATATTTTGATGTCATTTACAACCCTTAGTGGTGAACTGGACCTATCTGTTTTTTTCTTTCACTTGCTTTAAAAGCTGAAATTGTCAAAGAGAGGAAGGTTGAGCCAACCGCTCCTAAAAAAGGTTTGGGTTTTTTTTTTTAGTGTTTTGAAGGTCTTGTTTTTAATTTATCTCAACATGTGATATTTATTGTAGCCTGCAGCAGTGTCTCATTGGCCCAACACTTTATATAACTGGATCATCAAGTTTCTTATATGTGCACTTTTTTGCAGTGCCAGAATTTGTATCTACAATTTTTTTTTTTTTTTTACTTTGTTATATCATAGATAAGTTTTACTGAAGGTTAATTTAATTGATTTTTTTTCCCCCCAGTTCGTGTTACTAAGGTTAAACAAACACCTGCTGAAAAGAAGAAAGGTAAAAAGCAACCATGTTTTGTTCAAAAGTATTAAGATTATTTTCTTTATTGTCAAATTCTGCTGCAGTTTTCATTACTAGAAAAGCATTATTATCTTTCCTGGGCTTGTAGTGTTTGGGAATTCAATTTAATCATGTCCAAACCAAACAAAAGATGTTTTTACTCATATGTAGCTGCTGATTAAATGCTTCGCTGACTTTTGTGCATAAGAGCTGACTGTAGCTGCATGAACTTCTTTTTGTGGAATTATCCTCATATGATCTATATGTATGTTGTCTGTATTATCTTCATGATATACGCTTTAATCGGATCTTTTGTGGGCCATAAACCCAGTGAGTCACCACACCGTCACCACTTCATTTCTCTTTTTTCTGTTTAGGCTCTGAGGCCAAGCCAACACGTGCCAAGAAAGGTAATACTGACATTATTCATCACGGTTATTTGTTAATATTAGCTATCATTAACACAACTGAATTTGTTTTTATCCTGTTTCATATTTAAAACAGAGATTACAAAGGAGAAACTCCAACCTGAAAAGAAAGGTAGATATTACATTAAACCAATAAAAAAGAGCTAATGTAGGTGTATGCGTTTCATGCACATCCTCACATAAATCACATCATGAATTAAAAGGCATTTGCTGCCTTTCCTCTCCTGCAGTTAACTCTGAAAATGTTCCCTTTTGAAAAACAATTGAAAAGTGTTATCTGTCTTTTGATTTAGCGTCCTTTAAAAGACAGGCTGAAAGAAAGAGGGAAAAGTTTAAATCACTCCTAAAGAAGAAAGGTAGCTTCCCACTGCTGTCCGCCTGCACACGCTGCGCCAGTCTAGTAGCTTGCAAGGACTGCTCTTCGTCCAGTGCACAGCAGTGTTTTAGTTGTACTCAAGCAACTGCTGTAAACTCAAGCTACTGTATTAACAAAATTATACATTTATATTTGTTCACAACAAAATATTAGAGCACCAACACCCATCCAAAATGATCAAATTGAATGAAAGTTGTATAATTCCCACATTGTCACATCTTTTTTGGGATAAGGACGAAACAAACCTCTAAGCCACTGAACAACAACAATAAACAATCATTTGTTGCAGAAAATGTGAAATGTGGAGTGGCATCCCCTGCAACAGCTTCACAGGCTGTTTTTCTCCGATTCTTAAGATATGCTCATGAAGTTGTGACATAAGCAGTAAGTGACTAAACAGAGAGTCATGAGAAAAGCCAGGGTGATGACTAAACATTAACAGTGTGATGTTAATGTTTGTCACCGTTTGACAGCTTTAAGCTCCTTGGCAGATTCTACCAAAGAATTAAACACAAGAAGTGTCCAAAACACACAAATCAGCACAAGTCCAATGCTTTTCCCTGACAGGCTAACATTTATCTGTCTGTACTTAAATAGAACCTAAACCATTGGAACATTTTCACTTAATGCTTCATAATACATTATTAGTGCTTCGTAGACATAGACGCCTGGTGCAATGCTCTTGCTAGGAAGATTTTGTTTATGTGTGGTAGTACTACAGAGCTCAAACTGCCATAAGAATTAATGGGAAATGTTTGCTTTTGATGTTTTATGGCTATGTACAAAATTCCTATTTATGTCTGACAAAGTTTTTCTTTTGCAGAAGTGGAGACTCCCAAAGGAAAGGAAAAACCTGCGGCTGTAAAGAAAGGTGAAGTGTTCAGTACTGTAGATCACTTTATGAAGCATGAAAAATGCCGGTACATAACTGGTAATGTGGGTCAGTAGTAAGTAGTAGTGAGTTTGGTAATGATGTGTCCTTTGTTAAAAATTTTATTAACAAGAAAATATTAACAGATGCTGATGTTGTCATGCTTGAGGGATGTTATCTAATATTTTCCTAAATTAAATAAATGGTTATGTTATTGCATTTTGTGCCTGATGGCACAGCTATTGTGAGGGAAAAAATTAAACCAGTACATGCAAATAAAAGAACATGAGCTCAGGCAGCATTTTACTGTACCCAGCAGTTGTAATCTGATTCCAGCATGTAATCTGATTACACCATAATCGCCAATGCAAAGTGTTTCATTTCGTCTGAAAGAGTTTATAATTTAAAAAAAAAAAAAAAATATGCTGGGGAAAGCTGAAAATAGTTTTCTTGCTGGGAATTATTAAAATTACCTTAACATGACTAACAGTCTAAAATGACATGTTTACAGTCATCAGTGGAATAATCTTTGTGTTTATAGACAACACAGAGCTGATCCTCTTCATGGATTTGTGCATCACCAACATACAGAGTTCACTCCAGCTTTAAAATCCACCTCTCGGGACCTTTTTATATACAGTCTATGCTCAGGACACAAATGCTGCTAGTTTAAATCAGCTGTGAGCTGAATCACTGCTACTTTGTTTATAAAAAGTTATCTAAAATCATTTAAAAATGTGCTCATTTCATAGATAAACTAATGACAAATCATTTATTCATATATTGGATGGTTTAAGCTAAAAGTACAAAAAAAAAACTATTAAGTTGTGATAAACTCTCTGTTTCTTGTTTATAGTTCAGTAATAAATAATACCACTGTGGATGTTTATGCCTCTTTTCTTAAGAACTGTGTATAACTGAAGTGAAAAGACATGTAAACCTTTTGCCAATGCATCAAACGGATTAGATAATGGACATAAAGTATTATTTGGCTAAATGCTTTCATGTTTGTAATTATTTGTTGTCCCTCACAGAAGACAGAGTTCTGAAAGAGATACAGCCGCCTGCAAAGAAAGGTCGTGAGTTACTGAAGCATTTCTTTTGTGCATGCTCCAAATTACTCAGAGCAGCTTCATTTACTTTATTTCCTAATAAAATTGTTCTTCTAGAAGAAATCTTAGAGAAGAAAGCTACCAAGGAGGAGGGGAAGCGCAAAGGTACAGTGCAAATGCTGTCATTAAAGGTTAATTTAAATGTATTTGTGTTTGCTGGTTAACATCACATTCTCTGTTTCACAGAAGAGCCTGTTGACAGCTTTCTCATGGATGGTAAGCACAAATTCCAGTTCCCAGTAGGTTTCTGTCCAGAGAAGAGCCAGAAAGCATTTTTTCTTTTTGTACTATTGCTGTTTCCACAGATGAGCTGCCCTACTTCCAGTGTTTCTTCGTGGATGAAGATGAGGCCCAGTTTCCGTTTTATGCCTTCTCGCCTCTGCAGATTTGACTTTTCAGTCTGAATCACATTCGAGGTTGATTTTTTTAGTTCATTTTACTGACGTTTGCAAGGTCAAATCACACCCTGTGCTGCAGCAACATGGCTGCAGATCTTCACTGACTCCAGGAGATCCTGGACAGCGGTGGATGATGGGGGATTTTATGTGATGGATCATTTTCTTTATTTCCAGAATTGGTTGAGCTCTCGTACCAAATACATGCAGTCAGTGTCATTCCTTTCCATTTTTTCTTTTTCTATGGCATTATTTTTTATGTATTCACTTCTTTTGAATTGTGGTACTGTGGAGACTTCCTGGAAGGAGCAATCATGTTTATTCACTTCTGTGAATCATTTACGTAGATCTTACATGCAGCACAGGCCAAACCTCTGATTTGATTGCAGAATATGTTGAACAATGAGGTAAATAAGGTACAAAAAATGCCACAATTACTTATTTAAGGTGGACTGGATTCAGTTCCTCTCAAGCCTTACTTGAATTGTCATTTTTACAGTAGCTTTTGGTTTATATTTCATTTTATAGTCTGCTGTCACCAAAGTTTCTGATTCTATGCTTACTTTTTTTTTTTAAATGTTTGCTCATTATTCTTGGTTTCATGCAGGAAGATTTTTTTTGTAACTTGTAACTTTTTCTTTTCATCAACACAAGGAATGACCATGCAGTGTATATGAGAGCTCCCAAACGTACTGGAGGAACACCAGCTAAAAAGTCTTATTTAACTGAACAGTCTGGTTGTTTGCAACAGTTCCTCATTTTAATTTTGGTGCTAATAGCAAGCGGTAGACTACCTAAAGTCTAAGGTTAACGTTCAGTTTTATGTGTAATGATTGTTTCTACAAGGAATCAGATTAATTCTCTAATTCCTCAATTGACCAAATACACTTTATATGTGTATCAAAAAGTAGAAACTTGACATATTCTGGGAACCTTTTATGCAGATTCTCCAAAAGAATCCAAGTAATATGATCAATTTTATGCCATGAGCATATGTAACATCAAAGCTGATATGGTCATCTCAGATTATCTGTGCTTGCATGCAGCATAATATAAACCTAAAGCATCCTACGCTTGAGATGTGCAATATTTCTGAATACGTTTATAGGTCATACTGTACATTCACTGCCAAATCATGTATTCAGAATATCCAACAACTAATTATTTTGATATTGGGGTTGATTTATTGATAAAAAAATTTAAATAATTGGTCATGTCAAAACAGAATATGATCACACTTGCACACTAAGTGTAAGACGTTATATATCAGCTTGTACAAGCTATAGGGTTCATTATATATTGCTCCATATGTTGCACAGAAGACAGTTACTACAGATTATGGCGCTAATCCTAAATCAAATGCAAATCCACTTATCTTTTTAAGTCGAAAGAACGAGAACACACCTTTTATCAGTCCTAGAATTATGCACATGCAGCAGCTCTCGGCGAGTTCAGGCTTTAATACTGACCTGTTTGGTCTGAAAGTTGTAAAGCAATGCTCCACTATGATTGATGAAGATGTGACAGTTTGCATCTTTACAAGACAGAGCACTGTCCTGTCTTGAATATTTCTATGTATTATCTCAGATGTGAAAAAAAGATAGGCTCTCTTTCAGAATTATATCTAAAGCTTTTCTGTAACTAAATGATCATGTGCAATACTTTGCTTATGATTCAGTGGTCATAGCACTGAATATTTGTCTTAGAGTTTTTGAATGAACTCTGCATGACGTGTTTGTGTGTGTGTTTTATGCCCTCAAATGTTCCCGTATCATCTTCCTCTCAATCTGAACTTCATGCAGACACACTTGAAGCTATAAAACATGTTTTTAATATGACAAACTAATTTGTCTCTCATTGCTGTTCACACACACATGGGATATTATTCAATTACAAGTAACAAATAAAATATGATTTGATGTAAATAGTTTAATAAATGAAAAAGTGGATTCTTTCTCTGGAAAAATTACAGCGGAATTGGTTTTAATCTGCAGTGAAAATAAATTCTGTGTAATTTTCCAGTTTTACCCTTAAAGCTTGTGAATGGATGTAGTTTGACATTAAAATGTTGCACTTTAAGCTTCTGTCTTATCATTTAGTTATCATTTAGTCAGTTTTTTTTGTGAGTTTAGTCAGGTTTCAACAAACAAAAGTGTCAGTTTGGGTGTCACAGCCTTTAAGTTAAAAAAAGGATGAGCGGGTTTTTCTGTCAAGACAATGGTCGCCATAGCTACATGTGCATCATTGCTGCCTCCATTGACATATATAAAAACAGCTTTCTGAAACTTCCATAAATGTAATATTTTCACATGGCTTACCAGCTTGTAATTGACTGACAGCTGACTGACAGATGATGACATAACCTCATGACAACATACAGTGTATCTGGTAATGAGCTAGTTTTGTGAAGGAGGCCCAAAGAGCAAACACATGCTGCTGTTATTCTTTACTAATATTAAGTGAATTTACATATTTAAGTTCATACCACTGTAGTGGCATAACATAAACAAAAAAACAAAATGTTAATCGCAGTCTTTTGGCATTGCTATTATATGATTTCATAATTCACACATGCCCACTGCAGACACAGAAGTGTCCCCATTGTGCCCCTGTTTGCTCATGGCATGATAAACTTTGTATGTGATTTTGAAGCAAGGATTGTCTGCTGAATCCTGATCTGCTTCCAATAATAAGTTTAAGGCAGTAGCATTTTATGTCCCCCAAAATATTGCAGCATCCTGCTGATTAAACACTCTTTTTGTCAGCAGACATTAAATAATTGTGGTTTAAAAGCCTCAAAGATCCTCTCATGAACGCTAAGATCATTATTAGTTGTTGTTACCCTTATAAATCAACTTGCTTGACTTGTCTAAAAAAGAGCCAGGTTTTATAACATTATTTTGGTTGATTGCCATTATGCAATAATGTTTTAGACCGCTCCACGACTAAGGATGATCAGGTCCTTATGAGCCCACAAAGGGGTTAATCCATGTCAGCTTACACCACTTCCTCACAAAGAGGAAACTCCAGCTGCTCTCCTAAGAGGAGAATCATAAAAAAAACAATGTGCAGCTTAAATACTTATGCAAATTGTTTTGTGAGACTTGGGGCATCTGTATAGTGTGCCATAACTGGAGCATAAAGACTGATTTTGATTTAAATTAATTCAATTGGCAACTACCAAATAAGTTCCACTCCAGTTACTGCAGTTTCTTTGTGTCATAGGCTATTGAGAGGAGGCCAAAGACTGGCAGCAAGCGTGCTCTCAGATGAGAAGAATGATCACTTGTAGTTGTAGTGTTCAGCAGGCTAGACACAGCACACGCAGGGCAAGGAGGCTGTCACTTTGCCTCTGAAAATATGGGTAATATAAAAGACTAAATGTGCAGCGAGCATTAAAACTGTGTTCAGTATTCTGGTTCGTATCAATGATTGCATTTGGACAAAGGCTTATTGACAGACTATTCATAGACTTTGAACTACAAACGGCTGAAAATTGGATTGATGCAAGCTGCCTACATTTGTCATGGTGTCCTCTTTTATCATCATCTGCCCATCATGTCAGCGGAAGCATCCAGTCATGGTTGGCCCACACACCATCGTATGATGCCCCAACGTAATGACACCACAACTTAAACCAGATTATCCCAAGGCGAGTGACATCAGCACACCCCACCTCCCCACAAGCTCATCGGCTCAGACCATCTGGGGGTTACTAGAGGACATTCACTCAAATGAGTTCAGCGGTCACACTGACTGCCGCTGTATGGCCGGCACCGCCACCCTGCAGCTGTCACCTGGAACAGACTCATCACAGGGACAGCACTGTTCCCACGACTCAGGCTGCGAGCAGAAATGTGTGAATGCATACAAGGTTGCAGGGATAAACTGCTGAGATAAAGAGGTAATTATGTTGCTACCTTTTTGGGAGGAAAAAAAAGAGAAAAGTCTTTGTCATCAACAAAAAAAGTTTATTTTACTAATTTATTTCCCTTTTTTTTTTTTTTTTTTAAACAGATGATAATGGTTGAGACTCCTCATCATCTGAGTTTCTCACTAAGATCATACAAAAGCTTCTCAAAAAAATCTCAGTTAAAAGAATTCAAGTTCAAACCACTGTAAAGAGCAAAAACAATTCAATTTGATTTTATTAAAAAGTGGAAAACCTTGTTGATCATTCACAGTCCATGGATGATTTATTCTTACAGATGAATTGAAAAGTTTAGGCTTTTTCATATGTGCGGACTGCTGTGACTCCCTCAAAGGTTAACGTCTGGAAAAAGAGAGAAAAAATGAAGACAAGCTGTATTACACAATGGAAGCTGACAGTAAGCTATGAGCATTTATTAAATGTAGGGCAAGTTTTTATATGCCCATTTTTGTCATGTGATCAAAATGACCTAATCTTTGCTGATCTGGTTAAATAGTTTTCATACAGAGTAAAGAACACATAAGCCCTCTGAAAAGTTGTTTGTGGATCATATTGCTCCCTGAACTCATTATTTTAAATACAAAGAGAGGTAAAAACAGAAGAAACACTTTTTAATCTTACCATCACCATCTTTCCGTCCTTGATTTCTCTGACAAATTTAGTCTCTTTGCCATCCCACTTCTGCACATGCACAAACTTGTCTCCCTCCATGGTGAAGGTGGACTGCAGGTAACAAAATATCCAAATTAAAAGCAACACAGGGATGTATTAAAACAATACAGGAGAACATTATGAGAATTTTAATCAAATTACCTTGACATGACGGTCATCGGGTGTGGTCTCATCAAACTCCTCTCCCAGTTTGGAGGATAGTTCAGTGTTCCTGAAGGTGCTCATGGTTTTTACCACCACTTTGTCTCCATCTTGGCTGATCACTATAGTTGGTTTGGTAACATTGCCCACTTGTCTCGTTGCAAAACCAACGCCTGAAAAGGAAAAAGAGCTGACTTTAGTGATGTATTATGCTGGACAGTCATCTAAATGTAAAAACAATCAGTTTCCTTACCAAGCGCCTTCATATATTCATCAAAGTTCTGGCTGTCGACCAGTTTCCATGTGGCACAAAAAGCATCAACCATTTTGCAGAAGTTATTGGTCCAATAAAGTCTCAAACAGCCAAACACACTCCGTGTTGCAAACTCTGCATCCCTACAAGCGTGTCTGCATGTCAATTTAATACTGTCAGGGGGCGGGAACGTGCGCTGTAGAGGAACGCGTTGATTGGATGGTCCAGACGCTGCGTGAGCTGTAATTGGCCGACCTAAAATGCGTCGTTAACCCTTTCTTACAGAGGATTTACTTCAGGGTGGGATGCTAATCCCCCACTCTTCGAGAAAATTAGAATTATTTCATACTTAATCACTACAAAAATAATACGTTTCTGTATCAATTTATCATTCATTACACAGATGCAGCTTCCAGTTCTGTGACAAGCTAATATTACTAATATGTGCAACACATAACACAGTCAGTTTTGCAGTTATTTAATCATATACAAACTTTTTTTTTTTTTTTTTTTTTTTAAATGCATCCATTGACCTGGTTAAAATCCTTTCAGTTGGTGTTAACATGTACTTGGACAACTGGGACAAACACAGTGAACCAATTCAGAAGTATGTGTATGTGTCCAATCAATGACTGACATAACTGAAGTGAAGCTCTTTGGTGGAGACAGAGTTACGCTGACATTTAGATCATCTGGGGAACTTCCAAGAGTAATCTGTTCAAATAGTTACTCTGGACAAATAGAAAGTCATTATAATCTGTTAAACAAAACAAAACAAAAAAAAAAACCAACTCAGATTTTCTCCAGATTTAATTAACAGATCATGACACAGTTAGCACTTTTTTTTTTTTTTTAACCTTTATTGTTTATAAAATACTTTAAACAAAAACAATCTGACATGGATACAATTTGATTTCAGCTGTACCAATTCAGCACAAGTTTTCATCAATAACACTAAAGATGTAATCAGTAACACTAATAATCAATACATTATGATACAGATTGCAATTCCACTATTGCTGTGTATAATCTTCAACTGCGTTCTCACCTATAGATCTTATTTCTACTTGCAAGTTCTTGGCACTGATTAAGGCCAGATTCATGTAAAGCAGCTTCAAAAATCTTCAACTAAATCAGATCAATCCCAGAAACGTCATGCATGCTGTCATGAAATTACTGTTTTTAATTAAATTAACTTTAAAAATCTATTCAAAATCCCTGAAGGTCACATATGGTGCATGCAACAAAAACATGACAAGTTCCTGTTTAATCTCAGGGATCTTCACTTTCACAAATCACATTATACAGATTATTCTGTGGCAGAAGTAAACCATAAGTCAAAAAAGCAACATTCTCTGCTCCACACAACTATCTTGAATAAAATAAAAATGCGGTCAAAGTCAGCTCTAAAAAGGTTGGAATTGCTCAATTTACCCAAAGTTGATGCATCGCAGTGCAGCCAGTGTTAAGTGCACAAGGCTAAAACAATTAACACTGAGTCTCTGCCTGAATATAACTGTGACTTATTTTGAAACAGAGCAGGTCAACAGTTTAAGGTTAGGACAGGTTATGAATGAGATGCAGGGCAGAAGAGGTAGAGGAAGAGAGGAGGGAGAGGTCGAGAATGAGGTAGGAAATAGAGCTGCACCAAAGCTCCTTTATATTAAGGCCTGTCTCTCCTCTCCCCTAAAACTTAGCATGGAACCAGTCAGGAGAGTCACTGATCTGAAGAAATGTTTGCATTCCTACTGCACAGTGACTGGTTTAAGATAAAAACAAGTTACTTACTGTGTGTTTATAAAGATTATGGTAACTTAGTAAAGTGAAGGCAATCCCCTGCTTAAGTGGTGTTTTGTATGGGGTAATTCGTTGAAGATAGCAAGAATTTAAAAACCACAGGAAAGTAATGAAGACTAAAAATGTTTGAACGTTAATAGAAAGTCCAGCATCTATTGAAGAAAAGGGAAAAAAGATCATATGTAGAGAGTGGAGAGAAGAATAATGGGATGAGCTGTGGATGTATATGCATCAAGAAAATACCAGCAGTTACCACAAAACAGCAAATCAAAGTAAAAATAATTATTTCGCTTCTCTTTATCACCATCACCAAGATAAGAAGCTGAGAAACAGGAATAAATCTGGGGATTATTTTTCAATATTTAAAAGATGAGTGGAAAATGACCAGATGCAAACCGTTCTATAAAAACAAATGGCACAAGACTGATTAGCTGGATTGTCCTAACTGCAGTGGCATCTCGCTGTACGTGTGCATGTATTCATAAAGGAAGTCCTGATTTGTCCATGTGTCCTTGGAAGAAGGATGCTATCTGAATTCACCAACACTAATTGATAGCGGCACCTCTGGCTTCCTGCATTTGGTTTGTCCCGCACCATCTGAAGCTGCAACTGGCCCTCTGAAAACAAACAAAGTACAAAATTTACCAAAAGGACAAATAACTTGAACAAACACACGATCCTAATTTTCCCCACAGTAACATTTAAAGCAATAGCTTAACTCATTGGCTGCCAGACATTGTAGCAGAGAGCATCATGCATTTTGAAGCAATTTGGCTTTTTTTTTTTGAGACTGGGGAATGTTAGGGGCTGATTTGGCGGGGATCATGCGTTGGGGTGTCTCCGGGGTGGACACTTGGAGCACCTTCACTTTGGAGCAACACGTTGGGTGCGTAAGGGGGCGCATTTTGGAGGCGTTTTAATGCATGCCCAGCCAAATCGGCTTTCAATTTATAGAAACAGCAAAAAGACTTCAAAAGACATCTTTGGCAGCCCGTGAGTTCATCAAAATAAGCATTTTTCCAGCTGCTTCATGTGCCTAAGATGTGTGGTCGCACCCTTTCCTGCGCTGCTCTGCCTGCTCCCTGAGCCTCTGCTGGCCCTGCACATCCTCCACTGTAACAAACTCCCTGTTGTTGTCAATCAACAGGTTCTGAAAAAAAAATGAAAGCATTAACAAATTCAGTTTTCTCAGAAAAACAGTCCTCTTAATGAAGAAAATAAAAAAGTATGGATACCTTGATGCCTATCACATCACCATCTTTGAGGTGGAATGGTGCTCCTAAGAGGGATTCTGGCTTTTTCTTTTTCTTCTTTTTGGAAACCTGCTGGGTCTGAAGGTGAAAGATGAAACACACATTGATATTGTCTTATAATAAAGACCAGATTTGCATGCAAAGTTTCACAGATCATTCAAATCTCCTATTGTTAGAAACTCTACCTAAGCCACAGACAGTTGATCTAATGTTCGCTTTAACTACAATTTCATGGAAGCATTTGTACTGTGCAAGAAACAAAAAGATCACTTTTTAAACCTCAAATACAAGTCAATTTTCAAGAATGGAGCTTAATATTACCCAGCTAGAAATTTCTTCCCAGATATGTTTTTCTGGCTGATGTTTGGCCAACAGCAAAGAGTCAGGAGAGAGGCCATAATGTGTAGCCAGACATGTGTGTAGAGAGCGGGGAGAAGAATCGTGGGATGCATCCCACACAAGCTCCTCTGAGGGATAATAACATCTCTCCCCTGGTACTCCCATCTTAACATTCAGCAGCACTTGCTTAGGCCTTTTCAACAGGAAGACAATAACATTTAATACAAAAAGTAGTGGACATTTCAGCATTTCAAAAACAGCAGCACTCAAAACCTACCCAAGATCCTCCTCTTTTAGTAGAAACTGCACACAAAGGTCTGCACCACTGGTCAACTTTAATTTCCTAATCAAAACAGGGGACAAAAAAAGCACAAATCAAGTTCCTCCATCTGGAATTAATCAAAAAAAGACATTTGTAGCCATCAATGTAGGGCCAAAAGTTGGAAGAGGAAAGTGTTTAGACCTGAGCGTGACTTGAAGTCCTCTGAGGATACGTGCCAGCCTCCGCCCTTCCATCTGCCACACACGCAGAAATCCAGAGGTTGGCACACACATGTCCTGAAGTGCCGGCAGTGTCAACACCTGAAAGAACAAAAACCAACACTGGTCATAGTTAGGAGAAATGTTTGCCCTACATACACCCCCACCAGCAATTTATGAGATGGGTTGTAAATCAAAAAATAATTGTTTCATTATCTTTCACTTATTCGTTAAAAAATAACGAACAATTATCCTTATGTGATAAAGACTGTAAATCACCAGTTTTACCACATAAGGATTTCTGCAAAACCCTAAATGCTACCTGAGTCTTAAGATCCTCCAGAGTTCCCTCATCAGATATCTCGACCTGTCCTACACTTCTTAGCTCTGCCATGTTTTCACCACAGAAAGGAGGCGACTGAACATGGCCTCCATCTGTGGTCTCAGCTCCGGGCATTTGCTCCCCAGCAGGACTCTGGTCTGTGTGGTTAAAATCTGATGCTATGGCTTTTGGATCCATATATAGCCATACAGATAGTTTGAGAAAACCCTGAGGACACAGAGGAAAGAAAGAAAGAAAGAAAGATGACATTTTTTTGGCTATAATATATTACCAACCTACAGTTACACTGGAAACATCCAAGTACCTTTGGAGGCAAAAGTCCCTCTGTGATGACTAATGTCTCCCCATTGCTGATCTTCAGCTCTGACAGAGAAGCATCCTGAGGACAAAAGGCTGCTGTTAAAATGTGCCTACAAAGGGTTTAGAGTTTACCTGATTTAGGAATATAAACAGACCATTTTTGCCAAGTGCACGGTACAAATTAAAGACCATGTTAGACTAACAAAAAGGATGTTTTGTTTTTTTTTTGTTTTTTTTACAATGCCATTAAAATATTCCCCATCTTGACAAATCTACTAAATCCTTTCAATGCAAAAGTCAAGGTTCAGCCTTCTGTGTGTCCAAAAAAAGGCTTTGTTTACAAACAAGCACAAATGAGCAGTTTATTAAGTTTTAAATTATTATTCACAACAGCGAGTGACTCACCTCATCTACAAGTGGTTCTCCAACTTCTTCACACCAATCTAGTATCCTCAAATGCCACCCGGTACCTGAAAAACACACCAACCAGAGGCTTAACATCTGTAGAAAAGTCAGCATCTGGTAAATACTTACTGAAAAAAGAGATTTAACAATTCTGGTTTTACAAAAAAGCAAATTTCTGGTACTGAAAGATTACAAAACAAACAAAAAACATGTGTTTTACCATCAAGTCCAACAGCATCCAGCATTGCCTTCAGACACTGCAAATAATGATTTAAAAAGAAAAACGATTAATTACACCCAACTTTAACATGAGTATTGTATGAACTTTACAACATAAGCAGATATAGGATTTCATTTTCTCACTTCTTTGACAGTACAAGTCCTTTCCACAGTTATGTCCATCTCCATGCCGGCAGAGGGAGCTGAACCCACAGTGAAATGCAAGAACAGCTGCAAGGCACAAGGAACATTTCTACACTTCATTTTACACTCAGAGCACTTGATTTGTTTTACAGTGTGGGACTTTGTTTTAATAAAAAACGGAAAAAAAAGGGGGGGATTGATGTCACTTTTATCCTTGCAGCTGTGATCAAGTCAGCTTACTGAAGAAATAAAAAGACACACCTGTGATGCCTTGGGGCCTTTTCCCGGACAGAGTGTGAGTGTGGTCATGAGTCGCACCCCTGCATCCCGAACACTCAGCTCCTCACATACTGCCAGGCAGACCAGGATAAGACAACACAAGCGTACTTAATAAACATGCTGCAAGACTTCAAAGACACATGATAAGAGGGAAAATTACAAGCAGGAGGAGTAGCTATTAAACATTTTTAGGAGGACAGTAAAAAGGAAAGTGTTTCTTGATATTCTGTTAAATTGAAGGGGATTTCCAGCTCATTTGTGATCTTCACCACTAAAATCACCCCCAGGAAACGAATGACACAGTACCTGGAGGAAGGAGTTTCCCTGTGCAGTCGACCTGCCTCAGACACAACTCTGCACCTGGTCAGTAATATAGAAGAAACAGCCGGTTTAAGAGTGCACACATGTAAAGTCAACTGAGGATTCAAAACACAGATGTAGGTTTGTAATTATCTGGATATAAAATGCTAACTTAAAGTTTAAGATGCATAAAAATAATTCTAAAACAAATTGTGGAAACTATTAAAAACTGTTAAATTGTTCTTCCAGCGCAGAAAACATCCATTTTCTTTCCATAGCATGTTCATATTTGCAAAGATTTAGAAATGCAGAAACATGCAGAGAAGTGGTTCAGCTCTGATCCATAAATAACGTCAGTTTAACAGCCGCTCTTGTGCTCATGCCGAGTCTGGCAGCTGTTACAGTTGTGAAGGTTTGGACAGCAATGAGCATCTTGCCTGAAGGTAAATCCTGTAGTTGCAGCTCCTCTATGGCCCTCTGTTTCAGTTCACTCAGCAGCTACAGGAGAGAAATGAAACAAAAATGAAGACTTTTTTCCCCTATGAAGAAGATCAGCCTTAAATTAAAAGGAAAAAGAAAAAAGAGACACAACAAGTAAGAGAAATACAGAAACAAATTACTGACCATATTTCCTGTCGCTGGAACTTTGACTTTCTTAATCTCCTCTTCTTTTAGGTCCTCATTCGCTTTTAACTGTGGCTGAAAGTCCACTTGGAGCCAACGGCAGTCAGACGGCGTAGTCACCGTCACCACGTCTCCGTTCAGAGTGAACACGCTGAGAACAGTAAACAAAGTATTTTAAAAACACAAACAGGAAAGTCTCCAAGCATCCAGCACTTCACCGTGAACTTGCCTGCTGTCAAGCGACTGTGGCTCCAACACCAACAGCGCATCGCCATCCTTCAGCGACAACTGCTTCAGAGTGCGCTGCATGTCGTCAGGTGGAAACACTCTCCATCCACTGGCGCCCCCTCCGTCTCCTGCCCCGTGCTCCGTTCCTTTTCCCTCCTTATGCTCCTGACACAGCAAGCTCTCCGTCGGCTCCCCCAGTGCCTCCTTCACCTCCCCAAGAGTAGCACCACCCGCGAACCCTCTCGCTTCTCTTTTAAGTCCGGGTCCCCCGTTTTCAAAACCTCCCCTGCTTTTGTGGCGTTCTTCCCCGTTCTCCAGCTCTTGCTCCACATCTTCGTCCAAAAATGGACGGACGACGGTCAGTAAGACCGGTTCCCACTCGGCTCCCGTTTGGACGGTTGCACCAAAAACCTGAAGGAGATTGTCAAGAAAAAAAATCATGCAGATGTCCTTAATGTGAGCAAAATTTAGATTTAAATAGACCAAAGAAGAAGAAAACTGCCTGTCCTCACCTCTCTGCCGTTCCATACAAACAGGTCAGTGTTCGCACAAATTCCTGCGCTGTACAGGGACACACTGTCATCTGTAAAAACAACAAAGTGCAGCCAGAAAAAATAATGTCATGACTCACTTTTCCTCTGTTCTCTTAGGGCTTTTTTAAAATTTTTTTTAAATTTTTTTTTAATACTTATTCTAAGTGTCCAACCTGTAAGAGTATTGTAGAGGTGTAAACCTGCCGGAAGACTCTTGGCCACAGTTAAAGCCATATCTCCTTCCCAGAGTTCCTGCATCTACGTGAACACAAATCATTGGCTTGTTTTCCATTTTAAATCCAGGATTTCAAAACAAAATGAGATTTAAAATTTTTGGGAAAATAATACCTGATAAATAGTGAAGCGCAGGTCTCCCACAGTTTTCCTCCGGTCAAAATTGAGCGCAGTGCTCATATTTGACTCTTTGCAGATCGGCTGCAGGGCTCCATTTTCTAGCCTATACCAGGGTGCCAGGTGCAGATGCAGCTCCACTGTGTTATTAGTGGCTTCAAACTCCTCGCTGTCAAAGAGAAAATACCAACTCTTGACAATTTTAAATTCTATAAACTAATTTAAATGTTTTCTTCTGGGTGTTGTTGGTGTTTAATTCGTGCATGCTCATTCACTGGTTTAGTAACATGAGATACAAACTAAAAGACATTACTTTGAGCTGTGAAAACAGCTGTGAATACAATGACAGCATTATATGGTAAATGTGTGCTTGTTTTTATACCGCATCTGCTGCAGCTTGATGTTTTCATCCTGAACCATCTGGATGAGATGAGAAGGAACTTTATACTGGGGATTTCTCAGAGCTGGAAAAGAAAAAAAATGTTTGAATGAGCAATTAAAATAAAAATCAACCACTTCAATGGACCTTTTTGACAAATACCTACTAACCTTTCCAATAACTATATCCCCCCCTCCTCCAGTGAGAAAGACATCTTTTCATTACAATTGCAGAATGTGGTGCTTATTACCTTCACTGGGCCTGTGCAGCTGTGTTTTTCTATAGAACAGCATGTAGGCGCTCTCTTTGCCCTGGAACTGCTTCTCTATGTCCGACTCCCTGATGGAAGTCACAGTGGAGTCATTAAGATCAAACCAGTGGCTACCCTGCTGACAAACAGGAGGACACATCGTGAGAAAAGAGGCAGTGAAGGAATCCCAAAATGTCCATCAAAACTATAAAATAAAAAAAAAACAAAAAACATACGATTCAAAATGTGATCTGAACTCAAAGTTACACTCTTGCTTGAATACCTCTGGCTTTGGTTGAGGCTTTTGGTTTACTTCTTGTTGTTCAGAAGCTCCTGGCTCTGGAGCTGTCAATGCATCACAGCTAGCTTCCTCTGCTGGCAGAGGGGGTTCAGTCACTGGGCTCGGTGGGTTCGCTTTCAGTGCTACTCGAGTACCATTGCACACCAGCATGAAGACATCACTGTTGGACTGCAGGAACTAAACAAGAAAATACAGAGTATAAAAAAATGGCTAAAATCCAGAAATTGTGGAAATATTCTAAGAGACCAAACACAGAAATGAATAATACCTTTCCAATGGGACCATAGTGTTTTCTAAACTTTTTGCTCCAGGATGAACCAATTTTATTCATGAGTTTCTGGCCCAGCTGATCCAACAGAACACTCTTTGATGACTCCTAGTGGGCAGAAAAAGAAATGCAGTTATACACCAACTTCATGTTTCAATGAAAACGGGAAAAAGAAAACAGATAGATTGAGAGTGCAGGAAGGACGGATGTAAAATAACTCCTGGCTTACCTGAGCAATTACTGCGGTGAGGACAGACAAAGGGTCATCTTCTTGTAATTTTGGTTCACAAGATTCTTTGATCTCCTTGATTTTTTTCTGAGTTTTGGGTTTACAGTCTTCTTCCTAAAAACAAGAGAAAGAAGTTCTACTTTTCCTGATGCACATCTTCAGAACCTTACAAAGAAATAAATGCAAAAAAAAAAAAAAAAAAATCCACCAGTGTGCATTACACTCTACACAAACATGTCTTCACTTAGTTTGAAATTAAACCTGCATTTTTTACTCTACAGTCTTTTTGTGTGTTTTTGTTTTGTTTTCTAACCGGAGGCTCCCACTGGCCAAGTTCATCAATGTCCCTGATGTAAACATGGTAATGGCCACCATAACAGCCACCCTTATGGATAATCACAGAGAAAAGCTCATAGGTGAAATCAGAGTCTTCTCCATCAATCTGTAATGGGGGAAAAAAAATGACATATTTTAGACATCCTACAGAGGGCCTAATAGTGTAATGCACCCATCAGCAAGCAAAGTCAGCTAAAATCTCTTCAGTACCTGCTCACAAAACGGCCGTAGGTTGATGGTGAGGGGGAAGCTGTAGCGCCCCGTCTCCTTGTATCGCTCAAATTTAGCAAAGTCAAAGCTGAATCGCAGCAAAGACATCGTCATGAACAGAGGCAGCTTCTTTAGCTTGGCAGACTAAACAGCAGGATAGAAAAGATAGATGTACGTTCATGACTGCAACAGGAAATAAAATTGCTCTAAAATCTTCTCTTCTATTTAACTGCTTGATGAGGTGCTGATTAATCATCTGTTATAGTGGGAACCGTCTTAAAGTTGCCTCTGACCTTAGCAGCAGTGACTAAACTGTCACACTGAGCACAGCGGTACAAGTTATTGCCCTCAAACAACTCTTCCTCCACAAACATGTTCCATAAAGCCTCCTCCAGGCTGGATACGGCACACACGCACACTGTCAGGTCGAGGAAGTCCTCCTGTACAGGACAGAAACATGATTAAAAAGTCATCTAAATGAGTTGAAATGAGTCCTGCAACAAGTTCTGGGTAGTTAAAACTTTCTTAGCGAAACACAAAAAGCACACTCCAAAATATAGTTTCAAACAAAGTTCCCTTCCCAGCTCTGGTCAGAAAAGCCTGTGGAAGGTTTATACAGGGGGACACACCTGTCTCTGGCTGACATTTCCACACTGCTTGCAGACAATGCTGTTGACAATGGTCCCATGATAAAGCCTTTGAATCAATTTTCTGCCACTGGTGCCCACAAGAGAGTGCTCCAATGCACTGAACAAAATCCTGTTTAGCTCCTGGACATCATGCTGATTTGTCCCCTGTAAAGAACCATGGCAACAGGGACCAGTTAGGGAAATAAACACACTCCATTTTACGGACACTGGTTATTTTATGTTTTCTGATCTTTAACTAATTTTAGATGTCACTAGATAGTTATGGTACACATTGTTTACAAAATATATTTTTAGTTATTTTTGCTATAATAAAAGATTAAACGCCATTTACACATTTAATTTATACTGTTTCTTTGGTAACGTGCACCACACTACCAACGTTTGTTGTTTGTGAAAAGCAAGAGAAGCAGCCATGTTTTTAAAAAAATGAACAGCAGTAACTTGAAGATTAAGTCCAACTTCCAAGGCAGTGATTTACTGTGACTAAGTCCTAATTTATATTACACACTTTATTATCCTTTGATAGCTACATCTTCCTTGGAAAAAGAAAAGAATGTGATCATTGCTGTTTGCTTGTTTGTTAACAAGATTACTCAAATTGTACACAGCCAAATGACAAGAAACTTGGCAAACAGTTAGAGACAAGGGCACAGAAAACCCCATTAAAGTCTGGTGAAGATTACATGACTTTCCATGAGAAAAAAAAAAAGAGAGAGAGAATTAGTTATGGTAAATGATGCTGTGCCAATAAATCTAAACAGCTTTCACTATAAGATAATACCAATAGAAAATGATGAAAAACACAATCTACCAATTGAAATGGACTTGATTGACTTTGACTATATAAATAAAGTTGAATTTAATTCAATTCAAATTTTAAATTTCTGTAAAATTTCTTTCAGATCTCAAACTAATCACTTTTATTTTGATATTTCACATGTCACTAGCTTTCATTCACTTTTTAGCTAACAGCATTGTGAAAATATTGTGTCAACACAGTATGTATATATATATATATATATATATATATATATATATATATATATATATATATATATAGATTTTTTTTTTATTTTTTTATTTTTATTTTTTTAATATATATATATTATACAACATACACAGTAAATTCTTGAGATGTCAGTGTAGCATGTTGTGAATTTGGAGACAGTATGTTGCTCCATTTCAGATGAGTAATTTACAACTTGTCAGTATTTTTATCTGCCATCACTATGGCTCTGATCTGCCCTGCTTAATGATTTTAGAGTACCGCTTCTAGTTAAATCTGCACTTCAAGTCTTTTTTTCCCCATTGTAAAATTAGTTTTACAGGGCCGATGGCCATTTCTGTGTAAGTTTCGCTCTGTTCTTCCTCATGCTTTGATTTTTCATGAACACAGCGGGACAGCCTCCAGGCAAAACAAAATTCCACTCAGGATTTTTCCATTTAGTTTGTTTTCATCACTGAAAGGAGTCGTTTAAACCTTGCTTTCTCACTCTCATTAAATGGGCACCAACCTCACTGCTGTTCCAGCCAAAGCTGTCAGTAAGGTCAGCAGTGGAGGCACTCTGTTGGTCCACCAGCAACAGACGGGCAAACAGTCTCTGGAGCTCCAGAGGAATCACTCTGACCTAGGAAAAGAAAAGTGCAATCATTACTGCACTTTGTCTCTGATTACATTGATGACTGCAACTGCTGGGAGCTTGAATTTCTTACTTTTGCCTCTGGTTTGTCTTTGTCTTCTAGACATCCCAATTCTTCTGGCCCCAAACTGAAAAGTTCCTCTGCAAACACACCAAACTGCGTAAATACAGTTAAAAGGTACCTGTCCTCTGTTTGCAGGGTCACCTGTTCATACCTCTGAACTCGGGGGTGAACAGCAGGGTCTGGAGCAAAGAGTTGAGGTAGCAGGTTCCTCCCTGGTTCTTGATGCCACAGATGTTGCTTCTTCCGCGAGGTGGAGGAGGCTCCTCACCACCTTTGGCAAGTCTTACCTTAGAGGAGGTCGAGGATAAACCTTCCTCCTCCTCTTCCTCAAAAAGATTCCCAAACATATTGCGTGGGTTTGTTTTTTCTCTTCTGTTGTTTTTGATTTATTTTCTGTCAGTTAAGCAGGGATTTAGTATCCCAATAAACGCGTTAGCACTCCGACGTGCCCTCTTGCTATCTCATCTTGGTCTTTCCGAGTTCTCGGTTGACAATGGCCGGACTGACTCTGAAATATGAGGACTTTACGGGGCTAAACATTGCGACTAACACCCGATGTGTATGCACTGGGCTCTCAGTTTTGTTGCGCTAGCTTCGCACGCTAATAAAAGGCAAATAAATCGCAGCTCTTCACCGAAGAGCGGCTTGACAGCTCAGCGAAAATAAAATAAATCAGATAGTCTCCAGCGGTCGGTGACACGGCGACTCGGAAAAACAGCACCTTATGTCGAAACTCTAACTACTCGTAGGATGAAACTTTTACTGGAAATGGCTTCGCACGCGAGCTCGTTCCTCTTGTTTTTGCCTTAAAATATAAAACAAACGAAACGTAAATAAAAATACCATCGCTGAACAGTAAGCAGCCATGTTTCTTCCTGGGAGAAGATGCGGTGATGCATTGTGGTACTTGTAGTATCTCAGTTGTTGTGTAAAATTAAAACGAAATCATATATATATATATATATTATTACTCTACCACTGATATGTCTAAAATTTAATGTTACTTCGTGACGTGTCACTAAATAAAATGTTTAAAGCAACTTTTACCACTCTCAGCAATCGTCACTTCTTCGAAGAAACTACATTTCCGCCAAGTCTTTTCTGTGATTTTCTACAGGCATTGTGGGACATAGAGTTTTTTTTTTTTTTTTTTTTTTTAAAGAGCCCACTATGATTGTGGTTAGTGTTTGTCCAGATTAGAAGCAATTATGTGTTTGTAGCTTGGTGTTCAGCTGTGTGTAAAAAACAAAACAAAACAAAAAAACAACGGTATATTTTTCAAACAACTAAATCCAGTGTGAGTATCAAAATACAACAACAATAACTATTTTAACCATAGACTTATCAAATATAGTTTAATAAAATTTTTAATAACTTACTGTCACTTTTCTTATATTTCATCCAGTCAAATGGCAGCAACATCACATGCTTGTTAATTAATAAACCATTAAATGCAGCTTTAATGGTAAACACTCCTATAGAAAGATAATCATTTTAGAGAAGCTCAATTGTACATTTTCGTGTCAGGTTTATGTAAAAATGAACTGCATCTGTTAACATATGACTACGTAGGCACTGTGTAGTGTACATATAGGGTGAGTCATCTTACCAACTTTCTATGTGCAAGAAAAGATAAATATTTGCATGAACATGATGAATCACACGCAAACCAAGTAGACAAAGCCACGTGAGCAAGCTTAGTAGGTTTTCAGCTTGAAAACTTTAGAAAGATGTGCTTTGGCACTAGAGTACATAAGATACGATTCTCCTTTAAAGCTGAAAAACTCCCAGTCACTGCACCCAATCGTTGGGAGCCAGTGAATGGGAACAAATCCTTCATATCCTTGCCACCTACAAACAAGCACAAAACAGGAATCGCATCAGTGGACTATTTAGAATGTCAGTTCATTTGTTAAGTACCTTCACTACAACGCTGTTCAATAAAACAATAGGACAAAAAAACAATGGATGTCATTACATCTAATAATCTATTTTCAACATGCAAGTCATCTGAAAAGGGACTGAATGCTGTAACTTGTCTGGTATTTGATAAGAAACTGCATCTATATCAGAGCAAGATATTTTTAAGTCTCTAAGATGGTTTCATGACAGGCACCACATGGCAATAAGGACTGATGAAAGATTTTACATGTGGAAGTGAGTTGCTGAAAAGTAGTATACCTGTACAGAATGCTGTTGAGAGAGTAGGATTCTCCGTTGTAGGAGTTAGCAACAACCAGAAAATGTTCCTCCCCGAGGCTGAAGAACTCCCAATCCACCGCACTGGTGAGAAAGAGGAAGGCAGGTCAATACTTAAATTTCAGTAAGAATCTTTAAACACAAATAGGTCCTTGTCTGTGTTTGTGTGTCTGGTGATCACATACCTGTAGGTGACAATATCTTGGAATCGGACAAAAAGCTGAGCGCTCATGTCCAGTTCGTAGATGGTTGAGTTGATGGTGTACTGACTTAGTCCATTGCCATGAAGTCTGTGTCCATTAGCGACAACCAAAAACACTCTCTTGCCAATCTGGAACATTTCCCAGTCTGTGGCACAGAACGTCTGCATTGACCAAAAGAAAAAAAAACAAAAGATCAAGTAGAAAGTCATAGCATGCCACTAGTAGAGTGGATATATTAATAAGTGTGAGCATGAAAGCAGAGTAGAAAACAGATCAATGGTAAAATCTGGATATATAAGTTTGAAAATCACAACAAATAAAAACACTTCCACATAGGTGCATGGTATAGGTCAGTTAACAACCTGTCAGGCCTTGTGGCACAAAAAGTTAAGGAACTGCCAAAAGTTAGTCTGGTACTAAGCAGGCTTAGTTGACATTTGTATGAAAATGACAAGAGGAAAGGTTTGAAGATAGTTTTAAAGAGAGGGTTAATAATCAACATGACAGAAGCTTCTTATGGAGATACCATTTTGATATTTAGTGTTTCAGTAAGGATGGAAGCTTAATGTGTTGCTTAGTTATTTAGATCTGCCACAAAGGCATCAGTGGAAATAATTTGTTTTGAAACAACTTTTCCTCTAAAAGAAAAAACTCACTCAAAATCAACTCTAAATTGTTTGAGTGTTTTCCTGGGGAATGGTGGTAAATTTAACTCTGCTGAGTTTGCTTTTACTTTTTTTTTTTAACATACTTGTGCACACTCAAAAATAGAGGTACCAGCTTGTACCTAAAAAGGTACAAATGCTTGTCGCTGGGGGTGTACTCTTTTGAGAGACATTTCGGTACCCTTCAGTTCAGGTCTATTTTTGTACCTTATCAAGTTCAACCTCACCTTATCAAGTCATGTTTTTTTATGTTTTCACAGGATTAGGCCTGGTCCATGCAACTTAGCAATATTATCTTATCTTTAATCTAGAAATAATCTTCAAAAAATCAAAATACTGACCAGCCATACACTTAGTTTGCAGCATCTGACCTTCATTGTCTGGTGCAGTAAATGACTGTTAAGTAGTACTACTGTCATCACTCAACTCTGCTCTAGTTTGTAACATTACAGCCATTAACATTACATTTTTCAATGCTGCAGGTACCCTTATGGTCGAAATGGTACAAATTTGTACTTTATGTCACTTTGAACCCTTTTTCGTACTCTGAAGGTGTGCTTCTGGTCTCTTAAAGACCAGTATTGTACTTTTGAGAGAACATTTCTTTAAAATGTACCTATAGGTACAGAAATGTCCTTATCTTGTACCTCTATTTTTGAGAGTGTGAGGATCATGTCAAAATGTGTTGTGTGAACACTGCTACTGTAGACAAAAGGTTAAGGAACTGCCAAAAGTTAGTCTGGTATATCTAAGAACTAACCCTGTCTTCTCCAGATTAAAAGAGCTGATATTGCTTAACTGAACCTCACAGCTCATGTGGCCAAAGGTGTCAAAAGCCCGCAGTTTCACTCTTCTATGATGATTTCAGGTAATTTATTTCCAAGAGGCCCCAAGGTGTTCTTATGAATCCTTACATCTGCTGGTGGATTTTCCCTTAATCGCACATCTCAGCTTTTTCTCACGTGGCTATCAATGTGTCAGCACACTCGCATCGATTGTGGCAAAAGTTAAAAAGGGTTTTCGCTATCAGTTACAAAGTGCTACCATTGCTTAGGCAAATCATGCCAAACCACACAGTCTATTTTTGGTCCTGTCTCGAGTGAATTAACACACTAGTTCCTAACTTCCCATCTATTTTTACTTTTATCTTTATATGCCTTTTGTTATGCCTGTACAGACAATATGCTTTTTCATTCTTATCTCAGAGATATCGATCTCATCAGAGGAAATCAAAGCCCAGCTGGGAACAAGATGAATGGTATGGAAATCTCACTTCCATCTATGCTAAAACAGTCTTCAGATTAGTAATGTACAGTGTAATGTACATCTTTATAAAGAAATGAATACAGGATATGGTACTCTCAAGGCCATTTAAAACTCTTTGTATGCAAATGTATTCTCACCGCATACCTTGATCGTCTGGAACACCTGGAAGCTTTCATTAACCCACACGTAGATGACAGAATTTACAGAAGTCGTCACTCCGTCAAAAGCATTTGCAACCACCAGGAAATGGTATGGGCCAACTGTGAAGAACTCCCAGTCATATGCGCCTGAAGTTGGAAGCATCTGGTGGACCTCAAAAGATTTTGTTGATCTGTTCCACTTGTATATCACACTGTTTATGGTGTGATTATTGTTACCTGAAAGATAAACCAATAAGAGAGATACTGCTGATTTTTTTTAGATATGCCTGAAACTGGTAGGTAAAAGGAAACATTTTCTATATGTATGTTATTTAACCTTGTCTGTGATTGGCTACAGCAAGATAGGCATTTTGATTGATGTTGAATGCCTCCCAGTCTTGTGCACAGTGGGTCTGCAGAGTCTGAAACCGCACAAAATTCTTTTTTCTTTTGCTCCATTTGTAGATCACTGAAGATTCGGCTGCTGAGACTTTATTCAAATGCTTATCTGCTCTGGCTCCAGAATTAGACACCACAAGATACACCTGCATTAAAACAATAAAACAAGGGAAATGTGGGTATACTTGAGCTTCTGATAACAAATGAGTGACTTATACAATATATTGTTATACCTTTTTGCCCAAGCTGAAATGTCTCCAAGCCAGAGCCCCATAAGTGCTTATATTCTGGTAAAGCTGGAAACCTGAATGGGTCCATAGATATATGGCTGAACCAGAGGATGGAGACCGGTGAGCCATAGCAGCCATCAGTCCAATGCCAGGTACCTGGAACACCTGGAGAAGACAAGAAAGCCAAATTGTGACAGAATATTAATAATGACGACAGTGCAGACCAACATAACAGTACTTACAAGAAATGTAACCAACAACAGAAGTGTTTTGCGTAAAGCATCAGTTCCCAACTGTTCATTTGAGATTTTCTCTCAATAACTTGTGAAACGCTGCATATATATGGCTTTTCAGCAGTGTAGATAGGATTGTTATGAAAACAAATTTCTTATTTTTGATGTGTGAAAGGGTGAAAAAAATAGTTTTGTTTTTTTTTTTTGTTTTTTTTAATGTTCCACAAGAAGAAAATTGCATGGTAACACAACCCTCCTTGGTCACAAAACTCCCAGAATGATAGAAGTGCGGACACAACACACACAAAGATGTGTGATTACCTCTATATCATGAGTCTCTGAGCTGGTAGTAAGGACCTGGTGTTCCCAAACATAGTCCAACCTTTTATGATCTGTGTGGATGAAAAAATATTTTCGTCTCTTTGCACACAAACTAAAAAACAAAACAAAACAAAAACTAGGGTGGTTTTTCTGTTTCTTACCCTCCAACACAGTGACCCACTCTGAACCATCACAGAGGTAGAGACCCTTCTTGACTGGATTAAACCACAGCTGGCCTTCTAGCAACTCTGAGCACAACCTCTCCAAGCCCACTGACACCCGTTCCTCAGTTTCTTATAGATTACATTAACAATACAAAATAGTAATCAAGGTAATGGCTTATTTATATCAAATACTTTGTGAATCTTATGGTCAAATTACCATAGGAGGTCATATGTTTGTCATCCTTTCTTGGTCTGATAGGCAGATCTAAAAGCAGAGGTGGCACTGACAAAGTTGCTAATTGGGGGTCAGAGGATGGGCAGATGTGATGTGTGGCATCTGAGCCCGGCACCAGAACCAGCTGTCGCAGCAGACCCTGAACATGGGGCAGCACGTGAGACATTCATTAACAAGTGTTTAGAGGTGACAGCCTAATTGTTTTGAATTTTATCACAGTTTTAGATGCAAGTGCAACTTACTGAAAACAAGCCCTTCCATCTCCCCCGACTGCCAATGTGGAATCTGGATCCCTGAAAGTTGAGGTCTGAGGGGAAAGGCCTGGATGGAACACTGTTTGCCATAAAACATCATTAGTTATAATAGCTGAGGTAAACAGTTTTTCTTCTGCAAATTTGCTAAATTTTCTGCAATTAAAGTGGGTTTTCTCTGTTCAGTTTATAAAACGAAAACACTAGAACATGCACCATGAACTGCATTAAATCTGTAAATGCTCCACACGTTGCACACTTCTGCGTGCCAGAGGGGAGTTTCCACTAAAAATCATCTATCACCTACTGTCAAGCTACTGTGACGTGACTGCAGGGTGCAAGTACATTTGGAGCAGCAGTGTTTTATTATGGTGAAAGACATACTACGCCTCAAGGGAAAAAGAAGATTTGATGGACAGAGAAGAGATCAGGGGACAGAATGAAGAAGTCAAGTTCATCTCACTTTTCTAGAGGTGAGCCACAGTCCACGGTGAGCCTCATGCGATCGTGGCCAACAGCTAAAACAAGAGTGTGCCACTGGTTATCATCTAACTGGATGCCTCGAAACACCCAGGACTCCACAGTCTCACTGCCAGCTTTAAAAAGGAAGTGCAGATGTTTTCGTGACATCTTCAGCCCAAGGATGATCCGTCCAGGTTCCTCATTGCTTCTGACTTGCTTCTTCCCCTTCTGCTGCTCTCCTTTAACTAAACTCTTCTCTTCTTTTCCTACAAAAATGCCTTTCTTCTCCTCCGCTGCACTTTTCTTTTCTTTGTTTGGTTCCAGCAATGAAAAGACATATTCATTTCTCTAAGACGAAGAGAAACAACTTTAAAATTTACTACTTTTAGCGCTGATGAAAAGTAAAATAAGTATATTTAGTGAAATATTGTAAATAAGTGCAGCTTTTATCGTACTTTTCTTCTGTAACATTTGGAAGGCAAAAAGCTGCCTCTATCATACAGTTTACACTTAACCAAAACAACACTGAATATAAAAATGTATATCATTTCAGTGATGTTTCTACTTGGGTCAAACTAGTTGTTCTTGATAGATGCTCACCTTGGGTGGGATCCGAGTGATTTTTAATGTCAGAACGATGGAAAACTCTTTGGGGAAGAGGTCACAGTTCACCAGAAGCTGTGAGGAGGGAAAGCTCATGGAAGTATCAGGGCTCAGAAACTTCACACCCCTCACCCCAACGGCCTGCTTCATACGCAGCCCAGGCACAAGTTTGGAGGTGTCCTTCTCAAGAACAAAAGATAGCAGATCCAGGGGAACCAAATCTGAGGTGAATAAGAATATAAAGAGGCCTAAATGAGTGTACATTCCACACTAAAGACCAGTTGCTGGGAACCACCAAACCACAGGTTTCAAAATAAATAAAAGGGGGTGAAAGGAACGATAAACAAAGAATTAGATCATTTCAAGCCCCAAAAGTTTCTCAAATGTGATCAAGCTAAACAACTGGAGGAATAAAGTTGCTCACTGCAGGAGGAAGTATAGTAAGAACAATTCTGAGGCATTTTTACTGTAATCTGACTGCAGACTTTCATGCGCCTTCATATTTCCCTGTACTATATCCTCTCATGACTACTCACTTTCGAGCAATGTACTGCAGTTATTTCACAGCTTTCATTACAGGTTTTTGCAGATGTATGCAAATATAGGAAAACTTTCATACAATGGCTCAGAAAAGATGAAAACGTTCGTTTGTACTGGTGCTGAAACTATTTTAATGGTTTTTGCATCAATAATTATAACACATCACGTATTGTTTAGTGGCATGTGTAACACATTTCAGCTGATCATACTTCATTTTCCTAAAATATCTTTGTGCATTTTAAATTTTTGTCATTATATTTGTGTGATCTGAAATAATCTTCCATCATAACTTCTGCTTCAATGTTGCTTTGTTTTATGTGGACACAATTACAAAAATTGTAAACAACTATAAATCATAATAAATACATTGAAACGTCCCCTCCACTCCATTAAGGTGTGTGAGAAAGAGCCCCAGGATGTGGTGGAGTTTAATGAAATGTTGGTGGGTTTCTTGTTTTAATATATCATAGTCTGGAAAATGAGACCAATTGAAAAGAGATACTCCAAGTAAATGAAATGCCACATAAACATTCCCCACTACACCCTCTCTGATGTGCGTAGTATTGTCATGGATTCCTAACCGCATCCAATGTCTGTACTTGCTTGTGGATGTTAATGTACGTTAATATGGTACACACATACACACACAAGCACTCCCACTGAGCAGATGCAGACAGTTGGAATTAACCTAAAGAATTTTAGCTGGAGGGCTTTCTAGGCTTTAGATGAAACCATAAACAATTCCCAAGACAACTATAAACTGTGCATCACTTGTGCTGAACTGACGCAATAGAGCAAAAAGTTAAAGACAGAATAGATAAAAATGAATTAAACGGTTTTATACCTGTACATTGTCTCCACGTGTTGGTGGTTGTGTTGGAGACCCATAAAGCCAGTAGGAGAAGTGCAAATACCAGCGTTGACATCGTGGGAAGTCTGTTTGTTTCAGTTTCCAGCAACTAAGATTTTTTCCATGTTGAAGATATTTTGTTATCACAATGTATTGCTCTCTTGATCTAAGAGAAAACATATACAACAAAGCTTTCTCATATTCATTCAAGTAAAAATTTCCCAGAGAAAATCATCTAGTCAACAAACTTGGCAATAAAAAAACAAAATAAAACAAAATCAGAATCTTTGTTAAAAAGTTGTTGGTTTTTTCTGCCTACCTACCCTATTCATGTATCCATTAGTATGAGAGGTGGAAAGTCCTTCATCTGTGCTCAGAGAAATCTGCTCATCTGAGAGGAGAATCCTGCACTTACAGCTCCTTTTAAACATCGGAGCCATGCAAATCACTAACCAGGCTGTCAGTCATCCTCCCTCAACCACAAATCAGACGACACAGATACGCCAGAGGGGCTGCTCCATTTCGTGTATGTGTACGGTCATGCTTACAACCCTGAGATTGGCAGATTGGAAGGGATACATAATATCTGTCTGCAACTGTGTAGAAAATGTCTATCAAAGTCAAACACTAAGTCTCTTTTTTGCTATCAACACTGAAAATAAAACTAAAAAACAAACTACAAAAGACATGGGAAATTTGGTCCAGTGTGGACTGGATGGATTTGAGATGACTGATTATCTTTATATTACCTGAGAACATAGTATGTGGACCTTGCTGTGTTATCTAACCGAAATGTTTTCTTAAAAATTGTGTGAAAAAAAAAAAAAACCCTTACTTTAAATCTTAATTCATAGTCAACCTAAATTGTAATCAGACTCAATTACTTGTTTTAAATCCACCAAGCAATCCTAAGCAGTTTTAAACGCACAGCCACCCAACATCCATAGAATTATCTTTAAAAGTGTATAGACTGGTTTGATACAAGGTGCAAAAGCGGATTTCAGCTTGTGCCAGGTCCTCTTTGAGAACCCTCCCACTCACCAGCCAGCATATTTACAAGGCAAATACACTCCGTCTATCTTCATAGCCACAATAAGATCAGACTGCACATAGATCACTGTGTTAGATATAAGCCCTGTCTTCTATTTTCTTTATCCATTCATCAATCATTCTTCCTGCCAGACATGGATCTGAGTGGGTGTTAAATTCCTTTTTAGATGCAGAAAAATCTTTGTAGATCGTCCACACATGCAAGCTTTTCCTTATCCCTGGTTTGACTGTCTTTTCACTGCTCCAGAGATACTGGGTGAAACCACTGCTTCATCCTGATTCAATAAATTAATTGTGCTTTTTACAAGCTAACCGCCATGAGGTTAGTCATTAATTTGTCTCTACACACTTTTTTCTTTTTACATTATGTCTTGGCTTACTGTATATCTACTTATGTTAAAAAATTAAGCAGCACAATTTGTTTTCCTAGTGTTAAATATGTACCAGTGGCACCATCTAATGGTTATTTAATATCAGTGCATCATCCACCACCCAGAGTATTTGTGTATAAATCTCAGCAACTAAACAGTGCATCTCAAAACAACCCAAACACCAAGTGAATGTGACTGCATATACCAAGCAGGCAGCAGAAGTCTGAATTTAACTGATCCAATTTTCTACCACATTTATTAGTATAAAATGTGCATAATCTGCCTCTTTGGGTGTTTTAATTCTAAAAACCTTGTGGATATATATATATATATATATATATATATATATATACACACACACACACACACACACAACCCAGTGCATTGGTTAAAGTTATGATACACAGAACACACACTGTATAAGCCTGTTTTTAAAAGTACACAAACATAATGAACCAAACAGCAAATCTGAGTACCAAACTATATTTATTGTATACAGTAGTAAAAGACCACAAATAATGTACAAATCAGTAGAGAAACAAATAACATGACGAGACTTGGAACCCGTTCTTCATACATTATAGTGACGTTAAGCTGAATGCTAAAACACCGCTGTCCAGCTAATTCAGTTGTTACAATGTAGGTGGAAGGCTGTCGGCATTGATAACTGTGCTCTTATTTTATGTAAGGAAAGCTAAAATCACAATCATTACCTGTGATTTGTTCGTGCAGAGGCCAGTGGCACAAAGATTCAACACCTCTGTACCACACATGTTTGACAGATGGCCGTTGATGACTGAGGAAGGATGAAAGTAGGGGTGTCAAACAAAGAGTCCCATTGGTCAAAGTGAACCACAAAATGAGCATTTGTAATGGCAGAAGGCAGGTATATATTTATATATATTAATTCCAAAAAATGTATGGATACTGGCATTAACTCAACTATTATATAGAATGCATACAAAAATACAGCTGAAAAACATGGATGAAAACAGTTTCATATACAAGTTGGGAAAAGGAGTGCACCTATCTTTAAAAAAAAAAAAAAAAAAAAAGTGAGGAACATATTTCCAGCTGTACTTCTTTCGTTGTAATTTTTGGTTAAGTGTGAACTTGCTTAACTCTTAACATGTTAACACACTCAACAGATTAGCTGGTGCCTCGAAAGACAGGTGCACCCTCTTCTGACCGATTTAACAAATTTAAAAAACAACCATCAGAATCCAACTCCCCTTAATTTGCTTGCATTTTTGCAGGTTTTCAGTTCAAGAATAAGCTGCTTGAGCAGCAGACATTTCACCCTGACTGAACTGAAAATAAAATCAAAGTTTGTGTCACGCCTTAAAGGGTAAAAGAAAGCCATCTTGGTGACCTACGTATGAAGAACAGGGCCCTGTGGGCACAGAACACATCTCCCAATCTGTACTGGCTGACCTCCCTGCTCTCTTGATATGCAACAACATACACACATCCCCCTCTGAATTGTAAATGTGCAAAGACACTTGTATCTGAGATATCTCCACTTAACACTGCAGCACGTTTCAAACAAAACACCACAAAACAATATCCCACCAGTGGAAATACGAGTGAGAAGTGTGATGTGTTAACACCAACATACGGGTTTTGTTGGATATTCTTGCGCAAACTCGTAGTTGCTCGCCTTCAGAGCTCATCTAGTGCCAGATGTAACACCAGTCCACATGCACAGAAAAACAGAGATAAGACAGCTGACCCCAAAACAGCACTGAGAAACAACTTTAGGGACAACTCACTTCCTAACTCATCAAGAAATAGAGTGGGGCTGTTACGTACTCTGCCTCATCGAACTATTCTACACAAAGAACTCCCACCCAGTCGATCAAAGGATGTACCTCAAGGTTATAATTTTGTCCCCTAAACAAGCATATCTGTGTAAGCAAGTAGCCCTCTGCCTTACTGACAATCACAATCTTTTTTGAATCATTAGCTGCGGAAGAGGCATGGACAACACTGGTGCAGTTCACCTTCAAATGAGAGTTTTGAACTCGCCGTTAGCTCTTAGAGATGTACATCAAATATGAAGCCGATGTTCTCTTTGGATTATTGGTCCAAGCCCAACAATTTTTAATCTAACACACATTCTGATACTTCTGTACAAGAAAGAAAATAAATTCACAAGTCCCGTGGGCGTTAAGTTCTTAAAACAAGAGGCAAAGTACAAAAATCATTGCAGAAGCATCTAAAATGCTGAGAATTAAAACACAGGACAGTCTTCAATCAGACCAAAAAAAAAAAAAAAAAAAAAAAAAAAAAAAAAAAGAAAGCAACGTGAGATGGCAAGTAGGTGTGTATCAAGTTCTGATAGTGCTTCCACTTTAAAATACTTTCATGCCTATGAACTGTGACTCCTTTCCCATCAGACACAAGCTTGCAGAGCTTCATACCCTAATAGAGGAAACCATGACAGACTACTGGATACTAGGCCTTCACTGGACAGTGAACCAGAAGCAGCATCAAACCACAAGGAGCGGTGATGAGCTGTTGGTCCAACTACAAATGCAGCACTAAAAGGAAAAGGTTTCCCTGAATGGCCAGCAAAAAGACTGACACACAAGTTCAGTCCTGACTCAGACAGCACATAAACAGCTGAGGAGCCCCTCCTATATACCTGGCAAAAACAAAACATGGTGGACATCTTTAAACTGAAGAAATAATAATAATAATAATAATAATAATAATCTGAGAGGAGTGATGGGGAGGGAGAGACAGTGAGGGTGGTTGAGGGCGTGGTCTGAAGGTGGCTGTCAGTGAGATGGGTAGGGCTTAGCAGCGCCCGCCTGTCTGCTGCTGGAAAACATCTATGGTGTCCTCATCTTCCATCTCCAGCTGAGAAAGACATAAGATCATTTAATCCACTGAGTCATTATAAACAATTAAATAGGCAAAATTATGTAGGAATGATATATGATGTCTAGGAAGTTATTAAAAAAACTAATGAGACGTATTCTTTGACTCGTGCAATAGGCTTCAAACCTGATGTCAGGCTATGGTAATGTGGTTTACAGAAAATTTCAGTCTTACCTGTGCAGGTGTATCTGTTTCATTAATGGGCTGACCATCAAACCTGAACCTGATCTGCCTTATCGAGAGACCCTGTATATGAAGACAGTTTTAAATAAACTCATATCCAAACGTTTACTGGAAGAACAGCAAGCTGAAATGCACATACGCCAAGTAGGACATTTGCACACTTAAAATGAGACACCTCCTATAGTAGGAATTTAAGGAGCAGCCAATCCGGCGTTAAACTCACCTGCCGTTCACAATATGCCTTCATTAGTTTGCTAAGCGGCGTGTGCCTTTTGATTTTGAACTGGACCACTGACCCATCTTGTCCCGCAACCTTAAGGTTGATGTGATCGTTCTCAGTCTTAACTCCTTCCTGCAGAGACAAACATGTTTAACACTAAATAAAACACCAGGTTTTCAGTCACAATAACAGCCACAACAGTTCCAATCTAATGCTGGAATCAGATACTGTTTTGCGTCTGGATAAAATATACATTTACATAAACATACTACACTCTGTTAGTGACATAAAGTAATTTCAAACAGGGAAAGACATCACTATAGCGTGTTAAACATCAGCTCCATTATTCCATACACATTTCAAATAGAACAAACTTGTACTGGGAAAATAAATACAAGTTGCCAACAATATATTGCTTGAGGTCAAACCCAAACCTGACCCATCCAGTTCTGTGCCCGTACTGTGACGTTTAAACTGCGTGGGTGTGTTTATTTAATTTCCACAGACTCACTGTCTTAAATTTTAGAACACATTTAATACATTTTTTTCTGATCAACTAAAAATCCATTATTAAAAATGTATTAAAATAGGTAGATACTAAGTAGTATAACACAAATAAAAAGGGTAGGTGGCGCGGTAACACTATCTGGCATTTGGGGCTCGGGTCAGACACAGATGCTAACGTTAGCAAGGTTAGCACCGGGCTAAATGAATGGCAAGCCAGCCCTTCAGGACCGCGGGGGAGTTAGCTGCCGGCTAATGCTGCTATCAGCTTTGATTGGTTGTGATGTGGTCAAAATAGCACCGGCATAATTTAATGGTGAAAAGTGCGTCCACGTACGTTTAATAATGAGTGCGTCATCTCCATTTGCGCACTTTTGCAACTGCGGCATTTGCGGCGTTGCGGACGTAGCGTGGCCCCATTTCGACAAAGGGAAAAAATCCGCAAATTACAATCATAGTTAAATGGGCAAATCTTCGAACAACATTCAAAACGCTAAATTAGGAGGTAAAATATTTCTTTAATATCATCAATGCTGTGCGGCGTTAAGCGTATTTAAAAGGTAAAAGGTTTGCGGGAACTCATTCATTTACGAAACAAACACTGCGCCGAACAAGAGAAACGTGCAAACCAGGCCATTTTACATTGCACATCTAAGGAACGTTTTTGCAGAAGCTGGACCCAGTTATCATTGTAAATAAGAACACTTTAGGTCTAAACATCTTACCTTTGGCTTTTCCTCTGACATTTTAGCGGTATTTTGTGTTAGCACTTTCTTAATAGTGTGTTATAGGGCTTTATCTGCCTTTCTGCCGCCTTCTGTCCTCTCTTCTCCCCCGCCGACGGGTACGCGCATAGGACAGCCGTTACAAATAAATGATTGGTCGGAGAGGGCCACGTGTTTCTTTCTGGCACGGGAGCGCGGATACGGGGACGCGCATTTATGCAAAATACTCGATCACGCGAAGCAGTGAAGCAATGCAGGTAACTCCAAAGTTCATACAGTGAACACACTTGCATGCATGTAACAAACTGTATTTTAGAAAATTCCTAGTTAATTTAAAATATCAGACATTTTTAAAAAAGAAAAGAAAAGAAAGAGATAGCCAAAAATATAATCTTAAATGACACAGGTGACTGGGGATATGTGCTTAAACATATGATCTGACATTTCTTTGAATAGGTCAGTTCTATTCAATAACTACTACCAGCTTAGACCAGTTTTGGAGTCTGTGGATTTAGGACAGCTAAGAGAACTGAAAAATTTTGCCATATTTGGGCTGCCTGCGATAAAGATATTGTGACCTTAATTTTAGGAAGATACAGATCTAAGCTTCTCGAAGAATACATACACAGAGTTCAACTGGACAACAGATTAGACTTTGAGAGCAACACAGAAGTCATCTGCAAAAAAAAGGACCAAGAGACTCATCTGCTTAAAGAAGCTCAGATCCTCCATTGTTTGCACCAAGATGTTCCAAAAAGTGCAGACAGTCATCTGATGAGGCAGCAGTATCAGAACCAGAAACTTATAAACTGAGCACATCCAGAACTGACTCCATGTCGGGACTAAACTGCAACTCCTGATTTTCCAGAGAAGAATGTGGCAAACTTGTTTTATGCTTAACATGCTGGACAAGTAAAGGAACAGTGTTCAGCCAGAGGTTTCTTCAGGCCTGCTACAACATAGAACGGTACAGGAGGTCATTCTGCCAATAAATGTATCCCTGCTGAGACTCCCACTGGTGATTATGAATTATTTCTAATTGTATAAGTAAAACAAAGCAGTTTCTTGCTTTTGTAAGTCACGGAAAATAGATTTTTTTTAAAATTGTGTTGAAGAAAAAAATGAAAGGGAACAGTTATATGTCACTACCATTATAACAGGGACGCAGCTGCTGTGATTGCCTCATTAACTATCTGGGTTTGCCATTATCTAATAGTCTAATTATGTGTTTAGATCGATTCTTTAAAAAAAATTGCGTTGTCATGTCTTTGTAAATCATACACCATTGGCAGCTTTAATTGCTTTTAAATACCAGTTTAATACCAGTGGATGGCTGTGTTGACTGTGCACTTCAGAAAACACAGTGGACCAACACCAGCAGATGACATTACTCCCAAATCATCATTGACTGTGGAAACTTCACACTGGACTTCCAGCAACATGGATTCTGTGCCTCTTCACTCTTCCTCCAGACTCTGGGACCTTGATTTCCAAATGAAATGCAGAATTTGCTTTCATCTGAGAAACAGTCCAGTCCTTTTTCTCCTTAGCCCAGGTGAGATGCTTCTCATTGTCTCTGGTTCAGGAGTGGCTTGACACGAGGAATGTGACATTTGTAGTCCATGTCTAGGATTAGTCTGTGCGTAGCAGCTCTTGATGCGCTGAGTCCAGCTTCAGTCCACTCCTTGTGAAGCTCCCCAAATTCTTGAATAGATGTTGCTTGACAATCCTCTCAAGGGTGCAGTTCTGCCTTTTGCTGGTACAGCTTTTCCTTCCACTCAACTTTCCATTAATATGCTTGGATCCAGCACTCTGAACAACCAGCTTCTTTAGAAATGACCTTTATGACTTTCCCTCCTTGTGGAGGGTCAATGATCGTCTTCTGGACATCTGTCAAGTCAGCAGTCTTCCCCATGATAGTGTAGTCATCTGACCCAGACTGAGAGACCATTTAAAGGTTTGTAGGTATTTTAAGTTAATTAGTTGATTAGGGTGTGACACCATGACTTTCTAAGATTGAAGTTTTTCACAATATTCTAATTTTCTGAGACACTGCATTTTGGGTTTTCATCATCGAAAAGACACTATTAACATTTCAAGGATTGAATATTTCAAAATTTTTCATTCTGTGTAATGAATTTATAAAATATATAGGTTTCACATTCTGAAATGAATGACCAAAAAATATTGAACTTTTTCATAATATTCTAATTTTCTGAGATGTACCTGTCGTACATGCAGCACCACTGCACTTTGTTTGGCACCACCAGCAGCAGGGAGGAGAAGTTCAGAGCCACTGACGGACACAATATCCAGTCTCAAAGCTTTATTGTGTATACATCTTCACTGAATACATGTGCAACAACAAATTTAGGCTAAATTTATTTAATGACTACATACCCATCAAGGATAAAGCTCTCATATGGATATATGAATTTATTTTTGCATACATTGTTAAAATGTGTTAAAAATTACTTTATTCGTTGAAAATGCTACAATAAAAAGAAAAAAATCTCCAAATAAAAAATAAAGCATTAAATCCTTTGTTCATCTCTAAAATCAGCAGCAATTAATCAGTAAAACCATGTGAAAATACTAAGTTTTAACAGATTTTCTTAAAAGGAAGAATTGTTTAGCTGCTAAACTAACATCTTCTCATTCTGCACAACTTTGCAAGACACTAATAAATAGTATGAGTAGATTGGGGGAAAAGGAGTCACAAGATAGATGGCTGCAGTTTTGGAGAAGACCACCACCAATGGT
>NC_136631.1:21858673-21906173 GCF_933228915.1 Telmatherina bonti | reverse complement strand
TTCTTGGCTGTCGCTTTAGAAACAGAAATTAGGCAGTCTAATGACATTACTGTAATATTTGATTTGTGATAAATTATCTCACAAAGGTTTTGTTCAAATGTATTATTTGACGTCAACGTCCACTTGCTGAAGGTATGTTTTTGAGCAAGGCATCATGAAAGACTAACATCAGTTCAGGGTTACAGAAGAGAACATAAGAAAGGTAAGTTTTTTAAATAACATACTCATTTTATCCAAACAAGAAGGATGATGTAAAAGGGGAAGTGATTTACTTTATATTTTAGCCGAAGTCCTCAGACACGACAGTGACGGATCCACATTCCTACCTTGCACAGTTGTAGTCTGGGCGAAAACTGCTCCCAAACCGAAGACAAGAAGGAGAGCAGGGAATAAAACCCGAAAATCCATCATCCAGCAACTTCTCACACCTGAAGTAGTTTCTCCAACTTTCGAAGCTTGTTTTGAGGAAATCTAAATAATATGAAAGCGCTACAGGAGGAAATGTTTAGTCCGCAGTGGTCAAACTCGAAAGGCGAAGCTGTTGGGAAGGAACTGAATGAAAATTATGACGCACACTCGTTACGCACAGGAGACAAAGCGATGGGAGCCGTGGTCTGAGCTGGAATATAGCGACTTGTTTCGACCTGCATAATCGATAAGCATATCTGGAGATAGACCAGCAATTATTTCAGCTTCTAATTACGATAATTAATCCAACGTTGCATTGTTAAAGGTGCAACCTGCCATTTTTATTGGCAGTCTTCAGCTTTCAGTTCCCTGTAAAGGGTTAAAACTTTCTCAGGTTCACGAGATGACTGGATGACATGGCAATCATAAAATGATTATGAAGGAAGAAAATAAGGCTATTTTAAAAGGAAATATATTCTTAATTGAATAAATAAATTGATCAATGGACTACATATTCTGGAAAAAAATATTATACATGAGTGAAAACAATAATAATAATTTGGCTGCTCTGTGTGTGTTAAAAGAAGTGCACAAAACTGTTAGATAGAGGACAATTTTCAATAATTTATTAAAGCATAACTTTGTAAAGCCAGTTACAAATTAAAAAAAAAAAAAAAAAAAAAAAAGAACAACACACATATCTCTCTCTTTCTCTCTCTCTCTTTTTTTTTCCAAACAAGCACAATGATTTACAGTGGAATGATAATAACAAGCATGACATAAGAACGGGCCCCACTCAGGCCGCCTGCGGCTGATAACAGGACCCTGAATACTGAAGTTGCCCTTGAAGTTAGATTTGTGATCACATCCTTCAATGTCTAAATTTCATTTCCCTTCAGCAACCAGATCACATTTCAGCAGCTACAAGGCAAGTTCTTCCGTCTGATAGCAGTGACAGACAGCGCCATAGATGTAGAATAACTAGAACAGACTGATTTATGGCTTATGAACTTAAATTTCTCCTTGTTCCGTGACGTTTTAAACCAAAACTAAAGTTCAAATAGGAACTTTTGAGTGAGTTCTGATTATTCTAAGTCTGTCGCAGTGGGTTGTCTGTATGATGTCAAGCTGACAAGGCTGAAGCTATGATTAAAAATGCTGAGGTTATTTCATTGGTACTATTTTTTATATCTAATAAAAGTGTTTAAAATTAAAAATAAAACTGCACTGACGTTAACTAATATAGTATTTTGTGATCACAACCGTGTGAAAACTTTTTGTGGGTGTGTATATTAGATCAATGTTTTGATAGGTACCGGTAGGTGTTAAGAGTGTTTCATATAATCCTAGCATTTCTCATTGCTCCAGCCTTGTTTCTTACAATAAAAATAAAGAAAGTAACATTATCTTTCCAGATGTTCAACTTCTTTTAAATATCTCAGGCTATATTTAACATTAGGATGTAAAATTCCATGTTGTCTTCGTATCACTGATGGATACAGGGTGTCTGGAAAGACTTTTCTTTATCTTTTTGCTCTGCAGAGGCATTACACAAGAGCAACACTGCCATTTAGTTGCCATCCATATTATCCAGACTCACAGAAAGGACTTTTTTCCCCCCCTTTCTCTGTTCAAATCACACATGCACGCAAAACAGTGTTCACTGTCAGCATTTCAATTGCACATCTAAAACATTTCAAAGTCCATATCATTACAGTCTCAGACTCCTTTTACGTAGATAATTTCAATCTTCCCAAACAGATATTGGAAAACATACAGTACAATAAGTAATAAATAACCCCTAAACCCTCCCATGCCATTGCCTTAAAATTACAATTACAACACCATTCTTAGCAAAGATTAGTTATGTAGATACATCTTATTTCCAGCAACTACAGTCAGTAATATCTTTTCTCTTTTCTCATATCCCTTTTTCCAACAATTTGCATTACAATGTTAATACACACACGCACACACACACACACGCACACACACACACACACACACACACACACACACACACACACACACACACACACACACACACACACAGCAGCAATCCAAACATCGCACTTAAGGGTGGTTAAGATAGTGAGGACAGATACAATAATAATAATAATAATAATAATACTCATAGTCTTAATGTTCATAAAGAGGCTGGACACAGACAAACTGGAGCTTGTACATTTTCGCTGAAGTCTCTGGTGTTTGAGGAAAAAAGAAGAAGGAAAAAAAAAGTACTGCTTCTTATGGCTCCAAATGATGCTGCAGTGTGATTCCAGCAGACAAATACAACGATAAATTCATCAAACACAGTGAAAATGTGACCATGACAGCAGCCAGTCTCTATATAGTCTAAGTTTCTACAAATTCTTACTTTTTAGTGAATTCACATTGAATGGCACAGCCAGTGAATGATGTACAGCATTTTGCATCATATTCACACATACAGTGGTCATCATTAACACCATTCACTTGCATGTATTTTACATGACAGGTGTCACATTGCTTTTAGTATGGCATCAATAGACTTTACAGTGCAGTTGCCACCAAAGGTTTTAATATTCTTTGTGATATACAGTGCAAAAAAGATACGCTTGTTTGCTTTATGTGTACATCTTTGCAACTATATGCAGGCTGTGTTATATGTAGATATAAATCATTGGTCTGATCTGGATAATACAAGTTACCCTACAGAGCCATATTAGTCGTTTCCCCATGCAAAGCCTCTCACTGTCAATGTGAACATGACCAGAGAGCCTCCAGATAATTTCCTCTGATGAATAATATCTGAAACCACTTCCTTTGGCTGCGTTTGCTTCTTGCAGCCACACAGTGGCACTGGTGAGCGAACAAGTGTGCTTTGGTGGGCTATGGACCCCAAAGAACAATCCTCAAGGTTTTTTTCAGTGTTTTTTTTCTTTCCCTCAGATGTACTTTGATGTTACAGATTAAAAAGAATTATTCGAGTATAACAGTGAGAAAAAAATCAAGCAAGAACAAGAATTCAGCATCAATGCAATAGAAAAAGACGGAAGAAGAAGTGAGGCGACACGAAGAGAAAGAGAGAGACTTTGAAACAGGTGGAGGAGTGAGAAAGAAACAAATTAACTGAGAAAGTGTGGCTTTTTTTCTCTCTGGCAGTGCACAGGAGGGGTGTGGAGGAGCCACCTGGGACTGACTCAGACCGGGTGGCTGAGTTGTGCTTCTTATTACTAATTTTCATTTGTTCCAAAAAAGGAAAGCAGAGAAAGGTGTGGAGTGTGCTTGGACATCTACATGCAGGACTACAGCTGAAGGTTATGTGTTTGATGTGACACCCCCCAGATTACAGGTTGTTCTCTTTTTCATGCTAATTTTTAATCACATTAAACCCGGGACAGAGGAGTGTGAGGTTGGCTTCTTTATCCATTTCTCCCCTTTTTCTTATTAATGCTCTCTATCCTACTAGGAGATTAGCTGGTTAATGCAACTGCCTTCATTATTCCAACCAACCGATACGGCTGGTCAAGGTGGCTGCTTCCACTGGATGCATGAACTGAGGGCTGTAATTGGTTGGTGGCGATCACCTGGCCCAGGAACTGGCCACACTTGACACAGACATGATGCTACAACGTTTCTTCACCATCATGTTAATGTAAGCTCTCATGATCTTGGTGATTTCTCCAACCTAGAGAGAGTTAAAAAAAAAAAAATCAGTTTAGATTTGTTTACTAAGATTAAAAAAAAAACAACAAAAAAAAAAAAAACACTACAAAGACAATATGATGGGGGGGGGGAAACATGCACAATTCAATGAGGTGTTTAAATGAATATTAAAGTTAGTTGCTGAGCTACTGAAAAATGAGATAATTTACCATTCAACTAAATATTAAAAGCAAAAAAATTCAGTGGAACAAAAGCTCTCACCTGCGGAGTTTCAAAGAACATCTCCCTCTCATCCACGATTATCTTATAGGTGCAGGGCTGCGAAGCTCCAAAGAAGGTGATGTGTTCGTACTGGAAGGTTTCCAAAGGTTTGGGTTCGCCTCGTTTATAAACAGACACGTTGTCAGCACTCACGCCCAGCCATAGGTCATGAGGAAACCCGCCTTCTTTACACTGCAAAGACGAGAAACGTAAAGAAACAAGAAGGTTACTCGTCAGGCATGTTGTATGCAAACACTCTTCATTGTAATTCCTTAACGTTAATTTTTGTATTTCTCACCTCCACATCAAAGAGGGTAGATCCATATCCAGGCCACTCTTTAATGATGCTCATATATTTCAGCATAGCCTGGTGCTGAGGCATCCCCTGCAGCCGGGTCCACTTCTCCAATACGCTTGTGCGTGTGGCAGACGTCTCCTCTTTTACCCACATCTCCAGCATCTGCTCCTCTTCCACCTAAAAAAAAAAAAAAAAATCAAGTTAATACTCTATAAAATTGCCAGTCAGTCAGTCAGTCAGACAGCAATCCAGTCAGCAAACAGACCAATCTTTCACTGCATCAGCTGCACATTAGCAGGAGAGTTACTTCACTGAACCAATGTGATTCATGCACATCAGGTTCACTCTGCATCACCACAATGTGGTTATCAGACATTACAGCTAGCAATAAACAAAATACAAAATATGATTAAAGTCTCTACTTTATTATTAATAGCTCCCTAAACAATTATTTATTCAGTATGATTAAACAGCAATGAAACTTAGAGCTTATTTATTTAGATGTTATAATGATTAAAAACATACATTTTACTTTGTGGAAGCATTGATTTAAGGGAATTTCTAGATGTTGCCATCGAAGGGCACCATTGTAGGTGTTTTTAAAATTGTAATATGTAGATCAAGGGGTGGACTGCAGCTCCAGGGGACCAGAGTTAGCCGCCCCAGATATAGGTACTTCAAAGTTTTTAAAGCTTTTATCAAAAAGAAGTGTCAGAAAAACCACATCCAACATGTTTCCATAACGAAACTGCAGCAAATAAACTGATTTATGTTTTCAGATTTCTCAGTGGCTGCGATGGACTGGCAACCTGTCCAGGTGTACCCCGCCTCTCGTCTAAAGACTGCTGGGATAGGCTCCAGCTTCCCCACGACCCTTAAATCAGACAAAAGCGGTTTGGATATTGAATGAATGAATAGTTTTCTCAGTGGGTTAGGGTTGCAGAGATGGACATTACTGGTCCAGAAAGTAAAAATCCTACAGCTGTTCCAACCAGTCACTAAACCAGCTAAATTTATTTAGCTCATCTCCACTGTAAGGTAGACCAGCCTGTTAGTGAAAACACCTGTTCTAAATGCATCGGTAGATCCAAAAACATGGCTGGACTTTTATAGCAGTACACAGGATGATACACCTCTGTTTGCATGTGGCTGTATTAAACAGTGTAGCCATCATGGTGTTAGGCTAAGGGGGGGGGGGGGGGCATTTTTCCTCAGCACTGATTGCTGATGCTCCCTACCTGTGCTGCTCCTTATTTAAGCAGCAGTCTTATCAAAGATTCACAGAGATCTCTTTTGTGTGTATTGATCTTTCTGCTCAATCTTCTTGGGCCTTTTTAAAACTTTTTTAAGAAGGGGTGTGTGTCATCTCCCTCTCTGGATATTTGTACCTTCCTGCCTCAGAAATGTAATCTCTGCCTCTCTCATTTTGTGGTTTTCCATCTTGTATTTGTCTATTTTTGGATCTTGGACTGTTGTCAGATTGGGTGAAGATTTTGGACAAACAAGCTTCTTTTCCTCGGTTGGATGGAAAAGAACAAAAGAGCTCAGGAATGTGATATCTGAGTCAGTATTTGAGTCTTTTTATTATTATTATTTTTTAACTATGTAGTTTGTATTGCAGATTACCAACAGTTCGCCTGTGGCCCTCTTGACAGGGTTTCTGCAAAGATCTCATTATTTCTGTTGGTATGCTTTCACTGTTAAATCATTCTAGTCCAAGTTATTTAGGGATTCTTACTGCTGTTCTCTCACTTCCATAATAAATCCAAACATTTCCTTTTAAAAGACACCTACCTGAGTTTTCCATATGATCTTAACTGTAACTTCTGAAGCTTTTTTTTTTAAGGTTTGGTGTGCTGAGATTTTACTGTTGCAAAGAGAGCAAGACAAGTCGCCTTTGTCATGCACAAAAATGGGGTTCGGTCTTCGATTCAGCTCAGCTGGGTTTGTTGTGATTCCTCCTCCAGAAGTCAGTTTATTAGATGCAAGTAAAATAAAACTTGGTTGCGAAAGGTATTTTCCTTTCATACCCAGTCATTTTTTTCTTCTTATTTTAAAAAGGTGTAGTTATATCCACCTCTTGTCTATGCACACTTATTCAAGCGCAGAGTTACTGGAGCTTATCCGAGCAGTTGGCGTAGTTGCATTTAAGCCATTTCCAAACAGAAGGCGATTGTTTTAATGAAAGAAGAACTTTTGACATTTTGAGAGACTGGTGTTATGAATTAATAAATGTCACTGTTAAAGTTATTAAATCTATCTCTATGGATTCTGTAAAGTTTTTTATTAGTGCTTTTGGCAGCACAAATATGAATTTTGTTATTTTTCGCCTGCTTTACTTTCAACATAAAAATACAGCTTTGAGGAGCATTAAAGGTTTTTTTCCATCTTTCTACAGACCTTTTGCTTCTTCAGTGAACCCGTTTTGAAGCTTCTCCTGAGGGTGCCATCCAGAAAGCTTGGAGTCTTTCGTTTCTCTGGGCCAGCTCCAACAGCACCTTGTCCTCCCATCATGCTTATTCCATCTCCTGATATTCCACTTCCTCTTCCTCCAGCTCCACCTGCCGCGACCGCGCCCGGCTTAGTGGAGTGTAGGATCCGATTGCGAAGCCGTCCGATGGGATAAACACTTCCCAAGCTCCATCCGGCTCGACCTGCCCCATCACCATGGAGATACTGGAGACGTAATGCTGCCAGGTGCTGCAAAGTCTCCTCTGAGGCTGGAAAGTGACCACTTATCAAAGACTCGTGGGCCTGAGGGAGAGAATGACAGAGAAATGATAAAATGTTACAGACCAGTATACATAATGAGGATTTTTCTAAACAATAAGCATAAAATAGAATTTTCCTGACTGAAGTGAAACACGGCATAAACACAAGTTAGTGAACTTAGAGAACAAAGCACTGTGTCAAAAAGTTTTTTTTGTCAAAAGGACTAACTTGAGAGTCCAAGTTTAGTTGTACAATTTTGGAAAAAAGTACTTTGAAACTGTTGCATACAGTATCTGATAATCATGTTAATTTGTTTAAGTTTTCAAATGTTTGGGCCTTCAAATGACAAAGTGGAAATGAAAATGATAAAGTCCTAGAGGGATACATCTTCAACAGGTAAATAAATTAGAGACAAATCTTTTATCAGAGTAAAAATATCTTAGTTATTATTGTCAAGCAATTATTACCTGCTCAAACATAAATGCAAACTCCACTCCCTCTTTGGGCATACTCTCTACATCCAAGAAACAGTACAGTTTGAAGTACAGTTTCCACTCTCCCTCCTCTTCCTCTTCTTCACTGCCTGCCAGTCTGAACAGATAAAAACACACAAAGCAAGTTACTACACAGATCAAGGCTTGTTTACAGTTGCAGTATAACGTACAGAGAGAGTGAAAAAACCTCTCAAACTTGGCCAGAACATCTGCAACAATCACTCTGCTCTCCAGGGCTCGGTCCGTGAAGGAGTTGTGTTCAAACAGAGAAAACAGGTTCTTGCTGTCCTCCATGGCCAGGCCTCTGATCAGCTTCTCAACAACCTGCACAAGCATCAAAAACATGTTTTAAAGTGACCGATTGGACCTTGAACCACAGCCTGACTGTATAGATTTATGAAAAAAAATAAATAAATACAGTTATTATGAATTTGCCTTTTTCCCATTTATCCTTTAGTTTCATAACCTATTTTATGGCCTAATTTTAGTCATTATCCACAAGAAAAATTTATCTAATGTCTCTTAACCTCATTAACTTTCATTTAACTTAAAATATAATTTGATGTAATAAAAATAAAACTGTGTAAAAAGATCACATAAAAATTCCCCTATAAATATCTGATCATGTAAAAAGTACTTCCGAGATGAAGATGAAGACATGCCACTGTGCATGTGTGTGTTAATGTGCATTCACCTCTCCAGCTGTGGTGTGTGAGTTAATGGAGATCTTGCACGAGCCTCCTCCGTGGCAGTACACGGTGGTGCTCATCTCCTGTCTCACCAGCAGCGCAGCAATCTCCTCCTGAGAGGGAACAAACTCACGAGTCTTGGTCTTCTTCAGCGATTCCCCTATGAAAGAGGCGTAACGCTCGATCTCTGAGCCAGGATAGCGCTCACGCACCCTGAGTCGCAAATACACACAACGGTTCAGTTTGCATTTGTTTTAGGAATGAGCCTTCAAGAAAGAGTAATATATATTACACACATACACACCTCTTGAGGTGGAACCGAAGGTATCTGAGAATGGCTCGGCTGGGTAGGAAGGTGCAGCTCATGCAGGTGAGCAGGTGCCAGTGTGCCCGGTTGGCCGGGCTGTTAGGCTGAGGCACATGATTGGTCTGCTTGATCACCTGACAATATACCTAATTGGAAAAAGCATTGAAGTAGGTTTAAGAAAGCTTCAAGTTTAACCAAACACTGCAGGAATGACTGATAATAACATCAGCATGATTAGTCAGGAGTACCTCATCCCTGAGAGGGCGCAGGTCCTGGCAGGTCTGCAGGATGCCCTGAATGATGGGCACTGTGTCTGCCAGCGTCTCCATTTCCTGAAGTGAGTTGAAAACTCGCACAGCCTCATCCTGCAGACTGGCGTAACCCTGCCGCCTATGTACTGTAAACAGAGAAAGAAACAAGAAAAGGTCAATGAAGACTGTGAAGTTATCTATAAAAAAGAAACAACGTGAAGGGTATCGATAAACTAGCATTAAAGAATTGTTTGGTGTTTTAAGAGTTTTAAGATATTATACTTTAAAAAAAAAACAAAAAAACCCCTGAATTAAACACAGAAAGCTTTGCGATGCACAATGTGGTGAAGAATGATGGAGGAATGAATGACTTTCACTCACAGCTGGTGACCTCTCCGTAAGGAAGCGGCAGCAGTGGGGAGTGCAGAGGATGCTGAGTGTATCTGAGGATGGGGTTCCTCCTGTACATCTGCTCCACTATTTCAGGGTTCACACTGTTCTCCTGAGAGGACACAGTGAGGGGTGTAGTCATCAGTTTACACCGATACATCGGTTAGCGATGGTTCAGAAATAACACATGGAATTGTTTGCGCCGTAGTTTCTAACAGCTATTTTTTTAAATTTTTTAATTAAAATTTCATTAGGAAAATGTCCACATCCAAGGGTGTGGAGTGTAACTATGATCGAGTCCACTGTTTAAATAAACATTTGCACTGATATTTGAACCGGACCATCATGATATATCGATGTTTTGTTTGTTTAATTTTACCTTGATGTCTCTGATGAGCTGCAGAGTTGGGGTTTCTATTGGGGTCTTGCTGTCGATGACTCCCTGTATGGCAGCTGTCCACCTCATGGCCTCATTCAGCATCTTGGTATAAAGGCGATAGGAATGCTTCCTCCCATACACTATGATGTTCCAGTAGCCTTTGAAAACAGGATCCATTAAGGATTTATTATGAAGTTCAATGAAAAATATTTCCTTGAAGTTTTATGACTGACATATTATAAACCTTTTTTTTTCTCCTTAAAACCCAATTACTGATGGATTATTTAATGCATCTAATAGCAAAACATGAACCTGCACGTATCCCAGACTGCCAAATTACACACAATCCCTGTGCCCTTTTATAATCTTCTATTAATTTCCTTCCTTACCTGTTTCTCTGTGCACTCGTTCATCTGGCTGAATGACAGAGCAGAGGGAGTTTAGGACCAGAGTTCCCATCTTGGAGGAGTTTCGCTCCGAGCTCTTGTAGTAATCCAGCGAGTTGTGGGTCAAAACAAACCAGCGTTTCTTCAGCTTTAGGGATGTACTCTTCGCATTTGTCTTCATCTCCTTTTGGAGCCAGCCTGGAGAGGATGAGGCAGAAGAGGAGGAGAGAAGCGAGAGAAGCAGACAGATGAAGAATACTGGGATTGCACTCAGAGAGCCCAGAGATCCACCAAGTAGCTAATTTTCAACCATAATGTGAAAAAAATTCATTTGTCCACAACTTCTTCCAGATCAATCCAAAAAATTTTATAGAAAGACCCATTCACATAAAAAAAAAAAAAAAAAAATCACAACAACCCGTCCAGTAGCGATTATATAAAGTCAGACAGACAGACAGACATTGGCAGTAACATGAACTACATACCGGAGGTAACAATGATTATCACAGATATAAATGGAGATAATGTTGTTCACAGCCGTACATGAAAGAATAATTTTTTTTATTATGAAACAATTCTTTATCCTATTCTTTCATTCATTAACCTAACCGCTTAGTCCAGCGGAGTCTATCCCAGCAGTCTTTGGGCAAAAGGCGGGGTACACCCTGGAAAGCTTGACAAACAACCACTCACACTCACGGGCAATTTAGAGCAACCAATCAACCTAACATGCATGTCTTTGGACAGTGGGAGGAAGTCGGAGTACCCGGAGAGAACCAACGCATACACAGCGAGAACATGTAAAATCCATACAAAAACACCACTGTCCAAGCCTCCCCTCAGCCAAGCATCAAACCAGCAAACTTTCTGCTGTGAGGTCACAGTGCTAACCACTATGCCACCGTGCAGCCAGAAATAATACTTATTTAATAATATTATAAGCACACAATTTATCTAATTGCCAATGATAGGAAGACAATGTATTCCATTTTGTCAAAGATGTTTTGAAAAGCAAGAGCGCAACATATACTTAAAGAATGGTCTAGTTTAAAGTCTATATTCCAGATTCCCTCATTTTAGATGACACAGAATAATTATACACTTTCTACAGAGTAATGAAATCTCACTAAGTAAAACCTTATATGCATTTATTGAGAAACTCTCACCTCTGACAAGGAACTCTTGGCCGTCTATCCTGGCATCTCCTTTAGGTTTCTGCAACAAACTGATCCAGTGATGCATTTCCTCTGGTGTATCGCTGTTGCAGTGGATTACGCGGTTGGCTGTGATGATGACAAAAGAATTTGGCCTGCAAAAGTAAAATTAAAGAATCAGTAAAATGTTTCCCCCTGCATTAGCAAAAATGTTCATTAGGTCTTCTCAGTCATCTCAAGTTGTACTACAAATGTTCAAAGCTTAAAAGATGGAAAGTTAGTTATAGTTTCCTTTTTTTTTTTCCCAATCAAACTCACCGATCAGGGTTGTCTGAGGCACAAACAGAGTCAATGAGTCCAACATCAAGAGTTCCCTGAAGAAAAGGTGCAGAAGAAAATATTTAAAAATTGAATTCATATATAATGTCTTTGCATTCCTGTTTGTTATTTGTTAAAAAATAAAAGCCATGAACTAGTAACATCTCTCTAAATACATCACAATCCGGCAACATTTGAAACTTTAACTAAAATGAAGACTGACCACAGCATTTTTTGGGTTGGCTTGCTCATGGGACATCTCCAGCAGCTGCTCAGGAGTGCAGACTCTCACCTTACTGAGCACGTTAAACCACCCACTACAAAGAAAGGAAGAAGACACAATCACACATTACAGAATATTTAGAAAATTTCTACATAACAAAGGACTCCTTCATACCTTGCATCTTCTGGTGACTCTGCAAACACTTGGTATGTCCTCTCATCTGTCACAATATTCAAAGCGTTCTCCTTTTCGTGATTATCTACAATCTCCCTGCAGAATCACAAACAGAGGAGATGTCTGAAAAATACTGTCGCATTCATGAAACAGCTGCTTGGCAAAAAAAAGTTTTTTTGTTTTTTTTTTTTGCTTCAGCTTGCTGGAAATCTTACTTGGCTGCTCGGATGTCGATGGTTCCCTTCAGTTTCTCTTCACTGTCGTTGTCATAATACATCAGTTTGCTGTCTCTAAGTACAAACCAGCGCATCTTCCAGTTCCTAGGGGTGAAAACAACACAGCACCACTGGAATAAATGCTAAGATCACATACTCTCCACATTTTCAAAGCTTATATGAATCTGATTAGGTCTTTTTTTTTGTTTGTTTTATATGAATTGATGTATTATAAGATGGAAGAAAAAAATGCACCAATGCAATTTACAAGCTCTTGATGTGGAAAAAAATTTGCTATCCAGCTGCATCTTCTCGGGTTTTCTGCTGTAGTTTAAAAAAATAAAAGTATATTCTTTCCCAAAAAATAGTTAGCCAAACTTAGATCAAAAAGCATCTCTTTAAGGAATGTGACTAACGGAGCAAAGTTTAGGTGAAGCCGTAGCGCTTCAGAGTCTAATTTAACTTCTACTGAACCACAGTGTTAAAACCAACTCATGCAAGATTTTGTTCAGCTAGCATGCAGGCTTCACTCAGTAATAACTACAACAACCTCCGTGAGAGAGTGGAAAGGCCTCCTCCTTTCTTGTAGAGCCATCCAGACTTCAGGGATTCTTGTTTGGACCGGAACCACATGAAAGTCTCATCCTTTAGTACGCACCAGCGCCTTCTCCATGGGATCATTAAACCAGCTGGGGGACCACAGTAGGCATAATTACACTCAGGGTAATGTTTGAGGTTATATTTGACAGGTTTGACATGGTTTAAAGGCAAAATGAGACTATTTTCCCGTTTTTTTTTCCTAAAACAGGTTAATAATTGCAGACATGGTTCAAGTCAAATAAAACCATTAATTGATTTTAATAAAATGATTTGACTTAGAAAAAATGTGACAAAATCTACACACCCTTCATGTAGAGGTAGCCATGGAAATAAGGAGGCCCATTTCCATTAAGCAAAGTCACTCTGCCATTTGTCACCTCTTCATCAGTGTCCATCATGCCATCATGTTCGTCATCACTGTCTGCATACTGCAACGCGACAAAAACCAGTGATTACTGATAAATTCTACATACAGAAGTGAAAAAGTATGATGGGCAGATTAGATTTTCAGAAGCATGAGCAAAATGGTAAAGGTGCCACTGTGTAGCTGCTCATACATGTTTGCGTGCACGCGTGTGAGGATGCGTGTAAGTGTGTGTCCTCACAGAGTCAGAGCTGCCTCTGTAGGACTCTATGCTGGTGTTGGTGCAGGTCGACTTCCTCGGGTGCTCCTCATCTGTCACAGCCGTGCTCCCGCGGTTGCTCCCAGATACAGAACTGTCGTCTCCAGCGGTGACGGACCCTTCCTCTTCCTCCTGGTCGTAGTCTGACTCCGTGTCGGCCGGCATGCTGTAGATCGGCTCGTCTCCATCCACCAGGCTATCCACCATGCTCACTTTCCTCTCTGACTCTGTCTTCGCTTCCTCATTCTTTTCCCTTACAGGAGGTGGTGGTGCTGGTGGAGGGACGGCGGCACCATCTCCAGGTGGAGGAAGAGGAGGAGGAGGGGGAATTCCGCTGACAGCCGTTCCATCTGTAGGAAGTGGCGGAGGAGGAGGCGGTCCGGGGGGCACGGTTCCCTCTGCAAAAGCAGGTGGAGGAGGAGGGAGGTGAGCAAATATGTCCTGATCCATGGGAGCATCTGACTCAGCAGGTGGAGGGAAGTCTGGCAGAGGAATGCACTCTTCCTCAGCGTGGAAACCCTCGTCAACATCCTCTTCTTTAGATGCACCTCTGCTGGTGTTTGCCTCTTTTGGGGTTTTCTTTTCTGCAGCCGGCTTAGAGCCGACTGCACCCAGAGATGGATCCACACCTCCAAAGTTCAGAAGGTCAATGAGCCCCGTGGCTTTCCGTGATGCCTCCTTTTTCATCCGTTTGAGCTCTGCGTCCCGGCGCAGCTGCAGCTCCTGCTTGGAGGACTCGCAAAGCTGCGACACTTCATCTTCTCGCTTCTTCTGCAAGCGTTCAATCTCTCTTTCAAGCTGCAGGATTTCCTCCATCTGCCGGGCTTCTTCCTGAATGGGAAAAATGAGTGTAATTTAAAAAAGAAGGAGATTAGCCACAATATTACTGCTGAAACGTAAATGTGTGTGTGTGTGTGTATTTTTGTGTGTAACTTTGACAGAAAAATACGAGTGACTTACCTCTGATGATTTTGCAGCCTTATCTGTTTCTTCATTCTCTTTTTCCTGCTCCCCATCACCCATCTTTTCCTTTTCCTCCTCCTCTTTCTTCCTTTGCTCCTCCTCCCTCTTCTTCTTTTCCTCTTTGAGTTTTCTAACACGGGTACGGGCCACCTGACCTCGCCTGTGTTTCTGCAGCACCAGCACAGCCCTGCGTTGCTTCAGGAACTGTCTGCGTTGGATGTGCCTTCGGAGATGTTTCTGGAGGGTGAGGATGCTGACACGCACTCGTTTGAAATGTTTTCTGTGGGCATAAATGACAAACTCCACTGAATCAAAAACAGCATAGGGCCTAGCATGGTGGAAATATGTTGGAAAACGGGCATTAGGTCTTACTTTGCAGAGAAAGTAAGTAGATGAGCTCGGATTATCATGGCAGCTTGGCGACGGACCTCATCCCGGTCCTTCTCTAAACGATGCTCCAACGACTCCTTCATGAACACCTAGAAAAACAACAAGAACAGAAAAAAAAAAAGTTTAATAAAAGGAGGGATGCTGATTTTGAGGGCTCACTGTCAACCTACAAAAACTTCTTTACCTTGGTCTTGCCTAACTGCCACTCTTTCTTGGTCTTATCATACTTGGTTAAAAGGTCTGTACTTCTTTTCTTATCGTCTCCTGCTGCTGGTACTTTGTCTTTCAGGATGATCTTATACCTGAGAAGAAACAGGACGGGGTGCATAGCAACAGAAATACCTCAGTATTATTGTCATGATGGAAGAAGCTGAAAAGAATACACATGTACGAGCAAAACAGATCACAGAAAGTAGTCAAGTGTGGATTCAAATATTCTTGCCGTGAGAAGAAATCTTTGAAAGTTCTGCGAACGGGAAATCCAGCACGACGGATCTTCACCGTCTCCAACATCCCAGAATATCTTAGCTGGTTGAGGACAACCTCTGGGTCAAACACATTTGGATTCTAGGAAGTAAGTAAAAAAAAAAATCAGAATTAGAAAATGCACAGTCATGCTATATAATGATCAATGTAAGCCACAAACAAGCTGACCTTTTCCATGTTGGGTTTAATGCAACGAATGAAAAATGGATTGGATGCACTAAGAGTGGCCATGAGAGCATGAAGTGAGTCCTGAAAAGACAAGGAAGTAATATAAAATATTAAAACGGCTCACCATAAAACAATTCATTAATGACGCTTTAAATCAGTGATGCCCAGCCCTGATGTTCAAGGCCCATCATCCTGCAGGTACTATTAGATGTTTCCCTGCTGCAACACACCTGATCTCTGCCGAGCTATGCACAAGTCTGCTATTGAGCCATTAATTTGAGGCAAGTTTGTTGCTGCAGAGAAATATTGGAAGTTTGCAGGATAGTGGTTTTGAAGACCGGGGCTGGGGAACCTTACTTTAAATCAACAAAACAATCAACAGTTTAAAAAAAACTTGTTGGTGGAGCCCAGTATAAATGCATCACTCACCCTGAACTGGGAGCTCACTGTGGGTTTGCGTCTGGCTGTTCCCATCTTCTCCTCATTGTTCCTGCTGCCGACCTTCTCAAACAAGTCATAGATGAAGTCCAGTCTGTGAAGCAGCGGAAACACAAGAAGTGGAAGATCTTTTAATCTGTGTCTGAGGAAATAACACGTGTTTGCTAATGATGATTAACTGAAAAAAAAAGGAAACTGCCCGTCATAAAAAAGGGTTTATCTCAAGCAATCTATTTAGAAATGACTGATCAATTCATTAATGAATGCGGGGCTCATTACATTCAGCCCTTTTCACTCAGCTGTCTGCTTTAACTACCTGCTGTCCTTGAGCATGTTCAGGATGTCATCTCTAAAAGTGTCTCTGTTTTTTTCCAGGATTCCTTTGACATCATACAGAACCTGTTAAAACAGAAGTGGGACTTAAAGCAATTTTTTATACTGCTTAATGACAAACAAATTGCTCAGTTATGCATTACTAACCTCTCCAGCATAATGCTTGATACCAAACTGATGATCTGCAAGCCTGGGCTTCACATAGTAAGGGTTTGTCTGCAAGAAAAAAACCCAAAAAGGACAGAAAAATGTAAAGTAAAAATGAAAGACAGAAACTGACTGTAGCATTTTGAAGAAATTTATAGTGTCATGGAAAATGTGTAAACAACTCACAGAGTGTCTGCTGTGCAACTTCTCCAGCAGAGTGAAGTCCGTTCCTTTGGGAAACCGGCTCTCTTCATTCACAAGTGCCAACAAGCCCAGTTTCTACAGCAGGGGAAGAACATGACGTTATTGCATCAGTGTCAATAAATCACCACCAGCTTTAAAGACATCAGCATTAAAGGAGTATTTAGAACCTAACCTGTTTATGCAGTCAGATTTATATTTCATACCTTCTCTATGAGGTCAAGACACTCTGCATTGTCCATCCAGTCAATTGCATGCCACTGAACACCTTCCCTGTAATAGAAAACCACACAAAAATTGATGTACCATAAGAGTATCTTTAAGTCACGGCTACAATCTAATGAAAAAAAAGGATAATTTTCACCTGTTGTACTCCAGCTGCTCCAAGGAGAATATGTGCTTGTTGAAATACTCTTGAAGCTTCTCATTGGCATAGTTTATGTTGAACTGCTCAAACCGATTCACCTGCAGGAAAAGAGGCACATACTATGTCTTACATGCAAGCCAAGGTTAATGCAAACCTAAAACACACTCTTGCATTTTTTCATATTAAGCACAAGAGAAGGCTTTTAAATATAGTCAGTATTTGCTGATATGTTCATATGTCTAGCGTGTGTAAATAACTTATCCACCAATTTACTTCAGTGATTTGTTGTCAGGCTTTCAGGCTGGTCTCAACAGGTTAGCAGCAAAGCAATAATAGATAGAAATTAATCAACTTTACCTGGAAAAATTCACTTGAGCCTGAAATTAGTCACCTGAGTAACTATCATGCTTAGTAAGAGAACATGTGTGGGCTGATGAGATGTCAAAGTTGAAATATGGGAATGAAAATCATGGCTCTGACCTCAAAGTTCTCAAAGCCAAATATATCAAGGATGCCAATAGATTTGAAGTTTTCTTTCCCTTTAATCTTCTGATTAATCTTGAGGATGATCCAGGAGAAACACTGAGAATATAACGCCATGGCGACAGAGTCCCGGGAATCGATGGCCTTTAAACCAGAGAGAAGAACCGAAGGAAGGGTTAATAAAGATGTCCATCTGCACAGGGATCAATCAAAATGGGAAAATGAAAACAGTTGTGTTTATGCTGACCTGCTCAATAGTGAGAGGGGAACAGATTTCTTCTCCTCTGAGGATTATAGAGCGCTGAGTCAAGACTTCAGACAGCTGGAAGGCATCCAGGCCCAACAGTTCACTGGCATTACTGACCACTGGAAACACAAGCGAGGAAGATTAAACCTCTGCAGCCTATCTTTCTCTGTTTCACTTTTCTACAGTCATTAGATCAGAAACACCCTGACTTTGTTTGGTGGTGATCTGGGCTCCTCCTGCGGTCATGAACTCTATGTTGCCGAGCTGCAAGACTCCAGACAGCAGCTTGAACATGTCTCTGATCTCTTCTTCTGTAAACTCTAAAACCTTCAGCGCCTCCTGGACAAGGACAAGGACAAGGACAGGAAACAGATAAGGTTCTGCTGTTATTACTGCTGACAGTGTCACCGACAGGAACAGTCAAAGCATAGTGTAAGAAGAAAGAAAGGTTTCAGAAACCATATTACGTTAATGTGTTGGTGCTTTTTCTCAATGATAAAAAAAAAATATTGACAGTTGCAGTGATATAAAGAAGAATGGCAAACTCCAAAAATATCAGTATTTAAAATTTAAATGACATTTAATATCATTATGCTTGAAGGCCAGTCGGTGTAAGACTTTTGTATCCATAAAATCAGAGAACTACTTGGCGTAGACTTAAATCCTACAGTACTTTGTGTTAATAGACGTTAAACGATGCCAAAAGCAAACCGGAAATAGAATCACACTGACCATAACACTGTTATATAGTTCTTTGTCATTCAGGCTCTTGTCCTTCAGGCATCCTGACTGGCTGAGATAGTGGAAAGATTCAGCAGGATCCTCCAGGAAATAAAGACCTGTCACAGGAAATATACACAAACAATGTAACTGCAAGTTGCACAACCACACACAAGTCACAAAATGATCTGATGCCTATTGCTCTTTTTTAAAACAAATTTTCATCCCGAGTTATGGTAGTCTCTTGGAGCAGTATTGTGAATACTGATGCTAAATCGCAGACAGCATATAAAAGATGGTCATAGACCTCTGCTGTTTAAATGGCTTCAGCTAAACGGAAATCCGAGGGTGATGTTAAAACAACCATGTCCACTCCTTACAAGGTCACACATATAAAACATTTATTGCAGTTAGTTCTGATAAAATATATAAATATTGTCAATATTCAAAGACTTTAAGTTTACTTTTGTGCTCTTTATTAGCTCCTGCCAGGAGTGCGTAGAAGATGTGGTAGTTTCGCTCCCCTGGATTTTGTCGTACCACACGGTTCTAAAAAAAAAAAAAAAAAACAATTCTCAATATAAAACTGACAAACTCCTCCTTACAGATATCCGCTTGAGATAAGATTCAGCAGGCATGTTTACCTTTTCCAGTAAGTCTGAAAGGTGGAGAGTCAAGGAAGCAACAACTGCACTTGAGCCCTTTCTTTAAAATGAAATTACACTCATTGCCTCCTAAAATCCATTGGAAGCTCACACATACTGTGCATCTGATGCAAGTGGATTTGTTTAGTTAAAAATAAAAAGGATACAATCGATGACACAGCCTCCTTGGATATTGCCGCTTTCAGAAAAGTGAAGCTGGATGAACTTCCCAAAACGACTGGAGTTGTTGTTGTAAACAGTTTTAGCATTACCAAACGCCTCCATGATCGGACTAGAAGCAAAGCAACAACCCAACGTTTGTGAAATGTTGTGCATTTTTTTTTGTCCATTCTGGTCCTTTCACTAAAACATTTCTTGACTTTGCAAAGAAAAACTGAACAGAGTTTTTTTTCAGCATTGCTTTTCTTCATGTTGACAGCATTCTACTTTCATATGTGCAAAATACAGTCAATGAGGTCTGCACAGTGACATAAGGTAACAAACTAAATCATGGATATACTTGCTATGAGACCTAAATTACCTACAACCTGTTAATTCAAACAACAGCCTGTAAAAAGAACAGGGGCAGTGACCAAACCTCAGCTGTTTCACACTGGATATGAACAAGGACATTTTTGTTAAAACATATTCTGAAATATGAAAATCAACTTTCATCGGCTGTATTGACACATGAGAAAACTTGAATTGTGAAGGTGTTGTTGTGCTTCTGTGTACCTGCTCTGCACGATGGCCTGCTCCACTCTTGTGGTTTTCTCTGATGGAGGAGTCCCGGCTGAATTTTGGCTCATGACCGACAGAAACTGCAGCAGTAGTTTAGTACTTTCTGTCTTCCCTGCCCCTGATTCGCCACTGGAGTGTACACACACACACACACACACACACACACACACACACACACACACACACACACACACACACACACACACAGCCCAATTAAATTAGAAACACACTGACCTTCTCTGACATTTCAATATCTCAAACTGGTTATCTAATCTAACTGATTGTGAGGTTTGATGGCTTTGGAGATATTTCATTAACTTGTAGTCTCTCCCAGTCAGGATGTGGAGCGAGACAAAGGCTGAGTGTAATTGAAAGCATGATCAGATACAAAAGACAGCAGCCACATCAGGTTAGTAAACTGTTAATTGTCTTCAGGCAGTGTTGAAGGACTGGTATTTATTCATTTTTATTATATTTAGAAGTGATCGATTGAGTCTTTCTCATGATTTGATCCTCCAACGCTTCTTTACTTAACTTACATTTAGCTGATTCTGATTCTTCCCTTTTGACTGAAATGTGTAGTGACAGTAGCCCTCTTCCTTTAGCCTTTACGTAGATTTTTTTCATTAAGTCTCCTTTAGATATCTATTTAATCTGTCTTAACATATCTTTGATATTCATGAGGAGATCAACCTTTTTAACATGCAAAGCATTTATGCAGAATTGCCATCTATGTATTCTGTTCATTTGATCAAGTTAATCACAAGTATATGTAAAAAAGCAAGAAATCTGATATTTGGTAGAATTTCATTCTTTTGTTTATCCCAACAGGACCAGTCATTAAACATTTTGTCATATCGTGATCTTTATGCTACTGTGAGCCAGTTGTCTTCACACTGTAGCTCAACATTCAAATCACGTCACCTGGATTCAAAAGAGATACTGATCTGCATCTCCATACATTTTAAAGTTTTTGAGGTGGAAAACACAAAAGCATGATGATCATCAAACTGGGATAGACAGCAGACATATCCCAGTGTGGATATGGAGGACAGTATGGATGGACTAATTTCTTGAAAGTGGGTAAATGATAAACAAACAATGACTCGAATTAGTTATTTGAATTATGAGCTCACCTGATAAGGACGCACTGACTGTCATGGCGTTTCCAGATGCAGCGGTAGCACTCATTGGCCACGGCAAAAATATGTGGAGGCAGCTCTCCCAGATGATGCTTGGAGTATAAATCCACCCGGTCTAGATCATACAGACCTGTGATCTGCTTGTATGGGTTGACTGCTGCCAGGATGCTGCCAATATTTGTCTGAAAATGGCAAAGATGTAACATTTTCTTTTTATTAAAAGTTAAAAAATGGCAACCCATCCCACAAACTGATAAAGAATAGGTCTTTAATCAGTCAAATCAGTAAAAAAAAAAACAGGTTTTCATGTTGAACAATTTTGCTTTGTCAGTCACTTTTCTTTCATCCGTCTGCGACAGAAACAAAACAGAAATGTCAGCAGGCTCTCCCTTGTGTCACATTACTTCGCCCGAGCACATGATGACTACACACAGAAATTTGTGCTGAAGGATAAGTAACATGCTGGCATGAATGCACAGTGACACAGAAAACTGACCCTCACACGAGAAATTCTTTTGATCAGCTTAAGGGAAATCCTTTTATGGACAATAACTCATCATCTAGATTAGATCACACTCGGCCAGTATCCTTTAATCTTCCAGGTTTCCAGGTTTTTCCAAACGGCAGCTCACAATAGGAGCATGAGAGCTGTACTGTTCTGTTAAGTCTTGACAGTAATTCATTGACCACTTTATTAACTTTACTGGGACTTTTGTCCCATTAGGTCACGGCGGTAATAAAGTCTCACCGACAACAACAAATACATCCATTCATTCCACTCCATTCATACACAGAAACAAATAACTGGAGCTATTCATGGCTAACAGAGTCACTTATGGGATCTAAGATGCATTTCGATGCTTAATTTAACCTGACTGACTGTAAAAACTACAAAGAAATGTGTTTGAAGTTTTGACAACAGGTCAACAAATAATGATCTTGTATAATTTCTTTATTTATTCACTGAGTTACAGTTGAAACAGAAAGTTTTGGTACATTTGTGGTCTTAAATTAATGCTCATAAGTGTTCAAAGCTATCAAGTTGTTTGTTCACAGTAAAAAAAAAACTTTTGTGGTGCATAACCACTGTAATTTTGACTATTTATGGACTTAAGATAAAACATCTGTATCCAATATAAAATTCTCTATAAACTGCAAATGTGATCTCACTCATACTTTGGATCCTACAGCGAATAAAGCATCTAATTACCAGTCTTACTGTGAAATTTCACTGGAGATTATTTGTTGCAAGAAGGAGGGAATAAAGCAACAGAGACAGCATGAACTAGGGAGTGTACTGTGATCTAAACACTGAAACATGCTGTTTATTTAGAGCTATCAATAAAGCTGAATAATCAGCAAACCTACCAAAGACAACCTTAAAAGATGATTTTCCGAGGTAGCGGTTATTTGTTTGGTGTGTGCCCTGCATCTTGAAGAGCATCATGTTTTCTGTGAGTATTTTGACCTGGAGGATTAAAATCAGTCAAACAGGAGATGCTGTTTGATTGGAAATGTTCTAATCATGGAGAGACCTCTTGCAGACAGAGGGGAAGTGTTTTCACAAGGAGATTTTGTTGAACAGACATTGTTATACTGTAGCACACTGTTGGGCTCTTGATGAAAGCAAGAACTTTTACTTGGATGTTCACATTGCAACTGGTTGATGACTGTAATGTACTTGTCCTAAACATTTTATATATACACACACACACACACACACACATATATATATATATAATATCTCTTGTAGTTATTCAATCTTTAAACATATGTACAATAAAGAAAATGTAAACAAAAGACATAATTTTGAGTTTAACACCAGTATGTACAGTTCAGCCCTTCCTTTTACTGTTAAATGTGGATGCAATGTGTATTTTGTGTTTTTTTCATGAATTGCAGGGAATTTATTTAGTTTATGTAGTTATTTTTTGTTTAAGGTATGTTTTTTTTTTTTTTTTTTTTTTTTTTACAAAGCAAGTTGTTAGATACAAGGCTGTCTAATTGCACTTACATAGATGTTATCCTTCTGGTATCGCTGGTACAGGTTGTGCATAATGGCAGCCTCATGCAATTCAGCCAGTGCTGACATGTCCTCCACCCCATCAATACTGGACTGGTGCATTGCACACACTCTTTCCCTGGTGACCTCGGCCTGCTGCAGGTACAGCACCTGTACACAAAAAGACATACAGATTGTCACTTATCATTACCTGAAGTCCACAAACTCCTATGCTGAAGACTGAAGTTGCTTTTTAGTATGTATCTCTGCATGAGATTTTAAACATTTCCCACCATGACTATGAATAGAACAACTAAGAAAATACTGTAAAAGCATTCTTTTTCAGCCATTAAGCTATTCATGATGTCAGTAGAGATCTTGTTCAGGTAAAGACCAAGTCAATGTTTTCACAATAGATTTAAGAAAAAAAAGATGGCGGCTTTGCTAGAGTTTCCCTTTATAGCACAAACAAGCTAATTGTGATGCAACATGGCAAAAATCCACATAATTAGAATACAGTGAGTTTTAGCTCCTCCTTCTTCTCAGAACTCCATCTCATCTATGTCATCCATTGCCATAGCAACAGGAAAATAGCAGACAAGATGGGGTAGAAAGGCATGATCTGAGAAGGGGAATACCAGATTGAGGACAAAAGCAGTGAAGAAGAGTAACTGATCTGATGTGGCAGGACCAGACAGGTGAAAGCAGCTTCATGTGTATTCAGGTCACATCCTACTACAATCTACATCTTCCTACACACACACACATACACACACACACATATATATATGTATAGGAGATAATTGTCATTCTGTTCAGCATAAAGGTCATTCGCTCATCCCAGTGAAATCAACTTGTATAAGAACAGAAACCCTGCCATTTGCAATCCTAGGTTGTTAATATGTCAGTCCAACAGACAGCCTCCACCCTGTACAGGAACAGATGTGGTGGAAGTCTGTCGAGAGTGGGAAGAGGGTGTGCTGTAGGCACTCAGACATCCTGTTCTTAAATAAATCTATTTCACTCCAGTAACGCTGTCTTCCACTACACAGAGCTGTTGCATGCAGACGGCTCTCTCAGGGCAAAAAAAAAAACAACTCAACATGGTATCGTCTTTTGGCAGCTGTCTGCAAATATAATGTTGTTTACAGCTGATGTGTGCAGTATGCTGCAGTTTGCGTGCTGTTTTTCTTGTCTAAAATGTCAAAGCATAAACATCTGACATACTCATACAGTCACTAAGCTTACTCATTGAGTTATGATGAAATGACCTAATTATCCCTCATATTCTATTGGAAAGAAATAAGTCATAGAGTCCTATAGAGTTGAGTACATTATTTATCTCAACCGTCTAGCATCTCCACCATCACAGTGGGCCTCTACAGAGCTTGAGGGTGAATGTTGTGGGCCAGTTCTTGTATTTAAATATTTGTTTTCAAATGTTAAAATCAGTTTCTGTTCAGCATTATTGACCTTGTCTGTTGTAGTTTTTCCCATTGAAATATATTTTTTAAAAAAACAAACAAAAAAAAAAACAACTCTATTGTAAACATTACAATGAGCTTAATAAAATTTCTTAGATATTTATCATCTACACAACAGTTCAACAACAGGTTTAATCATTTAGTTAAATATTTGTTTTCAAATGTTAAAATCAGTTTCTGTTCAGCATTATAGACCTTGTCTGTTGTAGATTTTCTCACTGAAAAATATATTAAAAAACAACTTGATTGTCAATACCACAATGAGGTACATAACAATTTTTCAGTTATTTATCATCTACACATTTTTTGTAAGCTAAATATTTTACGGTAATGCATTACAATTATATTACTTGCTTGTTGTTAAGAAAAGAAGCTTTAAAAACCCATTTGTGCTGTGTTTTCAGCACCAGACTGATAAATCTGCTGAGCCACAGTAATCTTTTTTTAATAGAATTATTTTCACGTTGTTTCTAATAACTGGAAGTAAAATGCGAAAAATTTGTCACCAAGACGGGGTCTCCAAGATGAAGCTTGTTTAACTAATTTTGCATACTTAAGCATATTACTGTAAAGTATTCATTGAGAAATATTCAGCTTGTACATATTTATACTTCCTGTAAAGTGCAAAATTAGTCAATAGTGTTAACAGCTGTAGTGGATATGGTACATAAAGTTATCCTACAGTGAAAAACGCTCAAAATGAACCCCATGAAAAAAAATGTTGATCCATACTTTTTTGTGTTTTTTCTTGGTTAGATTAAAGTTGCTGCCATTTTCCACTCATTTTTGTGTGAGAGATATTATCTGCTTATCAATGTTTGATATGCATTAGACACATGTTTGTTTGAGAAACAGGATTCACTGACACGCCTGTTAGTCATGCGTTGGACAGCTGTGCACATGCAGGATGGACTGTGGCACAGCTGGATTGGGGGAGCATCCAAGTATGTGAGAGAAGAGAGCCAAAAAATCTCTCAAAATGTAGCCAATTCAATGAAAAACCTTGAAAAGTTTTATATAAAACTAATTGATTATTATGACCAAACAGCTGATGGATAACGCTTTCTTTCTGTATTTGTCCTCACTCTGTTAAAGATGTTCTCTTGCTCTCTTCCTTTGTATTTTTCTTCACTTATGTTCATGTCTCAAGCATCATTTCTGCTCTGATCTTTCTTTCACTTTGAGTGTCACTTCTCTTCTTTTATCCCACCTCTCTCAACCGCCACTCGTCTCACATCACCCAGTCACATTTCAACCTTCCACTAATTAGGTTTTTTTATATGTATATATATATATATATATATATATATATATATATATATATATATATATATATATATATATATATATATATATATATATATATATATATATATATATGTCTTTTTCTGTTCAAATTTCTGGTATCATTTAAATAATTTTTTTTTCTTTTCCACAAATCTTTTTGCCCAGCTGCTTATAATTTCTAACCTGCATGGCTTGCTCAGCAGGCTCACTTAATGCCACTATCTGCTCTGTGGGAGAACTTTGCCTTTTAATTGAAGTTCACTAAGAGTAATATTAATCAGAGTCATGCTGGGATCGCAGTCCTGGGTAAATTATGGTGGCGCAGAGGATATGGCTTCGCACACATACACAACACATCAAACTTGCACGGCATGTTAAACAGAAAAAAAAGATGCAAGTATGACAGAAATGGGAGTTTTTGTTGTCAAGCTTTTTAATTCAACTGGGGAGTTTTTGTTTTTTTTGCTGTTGTTGTTGCTTTATTATATTAATAAATAGTTATAATTATTCACTCAGCGTCTGAGATTTTACTTTTTTTAAAAATTCCTTAAACAAAATATGCTTCTTGAGAGCCTAATGTTTTCTCACAATTCAATTTTTTCTCCATTTTTGATGTAGACATAACCTCCATACACAAACTATATGCTTCAACTATCAATAATTTAATCCAATGGCCTCGTTTGTTGTATATTTTGCCACACAAGATAAAAAGAGCATTTAGAACTTGATCTGGTTGAGCAGATGTTATTCTGAGGAGGTCAGAGCTGCATTTGGTCACCGTGGCTACAATAAAGTGATGCCTTCTCAGCTGGCATGAGAGAGGCAACAACTCATGCAGCTGAAGTCTCCCTGGTGTCAGGCAAACCTTTTACTCAATATTAATTTTTCACAAGGCTTTTGGCCAATTGCACAAGTAAAAATAAAGCTCTTTAAAGTAAGTGACTGTGCAGGCTAGTGTTTAGGCTCAGGTCAAGTTGGTGGACTCTCAATATGAGGCCGCAATGGGACTGTCCTCAAAGGTTTGTGCAGAAAAAGTTCTGTGGAATTTTGCAGGACGTTTGCCTTTGCAAGTGGATTTAATGTGCAGAATGTTTTTATTTGCATAAAAAAGTATTATAAGGAGCTCTGGTCATATGTCACTACTTGTGATGCCAGGTGTGAACTGGCGTATTTCCAGCAGATCATGACAGACACCTAAGCTTATCAATTATAAAAAAAAAAAAAAATCTGTGGAATGCTCCTCTAGAGAAAAGTCTTTCTTCAGCGATAATTACACCAGAAAAAACATAAATATCAGTTTCCAATTACAGCTCTTGCAATTGTTTTTCAACCATATGCTTTTTTTTCTAATTTACATGCCTTAAAGAGCAGATGAAACACTGATGTTTAGGGAAAACAACTTGGGAGGATTCATACAATAACAACTCTCAGATAGTTGATCTCAAAAGTTGAAAAAGGGTGTCAGTAAATGTGATTAAATACAGCTGAAATGGGAGATAAAAGAGGATTTTGCAAAAGATTCTGTCGTCTTCCATTTGGCCTCTGGTAGGTTTTAACGCACTTATGTGCACAGCTCCTTGCTGCACTAGCATACAAAATAAAAAAAAATCCACAAGAACACCCAAACCTTGTTGTATGCGACGCAGATGCACACAGACTGCGTTTGACTTGTCTAAGATGGACTACTTCATGTTCAATAATTCATTATTCAACGAGGAAAAAGTAGAAACGTACCAGATTAATGAGGGGAAAAAAGGGAACTGTTATGAGCATGTTTAACCACATATATTTTTCTCACTTGTGCATTACTCCCTAGTCTCCTTTAACTTTAACAGAAAACTGGTTTCTAGCTGTTACAAATCTTTCTACATTGTTTTTGTTTCCCCACCCAGCACTGAAGTTGTTAAGGTTTCCAATGAAAGTCATAAATAAAGTTATCTAATGAGAAGAAAAAAAAACCAAACAAAAAAAACCTAAGTCATCTCTTGAAATCACTAAATGCTGACATCCCTCCGATGACATTAAAAAACCCATCAGGATTATTTTCAGGATTAATATCCATCCATCCATCCATCCATCTTCTGCCGCTTATCCGGGGTCGGGTCGCGGGGGCAGCAGCCTTAGCAGGGAAGCCCAGACTTCCCTCTCCCCAGCCACATTTGCCAACTCTGCGGGGGGGATCCCGAGGCGTTCCCAGGCCAACCGAGAGATATAATCCCTCCAGTGTGTCCTGGGTCTTCCCTGGGGTCTCCTCCCAGAGGGACGTGCCTGGAACACCTCACCAGGGAGGCGTCAAGGAGGCATCCTGACCAGATGCCCGAGCCACCTCAACTGGTTCCTCTCGATGCGGAACCTCTACTCTGAGCCCCTCCCGGATGACCGAGCTCCTCACCCTATCTCTAATGGGTGCGGAGGAAACCCATTTCAGCCGCCTGTATACAAGATCTCGTTCTTTCGGTCACAACCCACAGCTCATGACCATAGGTGAGGGTAGGAACGTAGATCGACTGGTAAATCGAGAGCTTCGCCTTCTGGCTCAGCTCCTTCTTCACCACGACAGACCAGCGCAGAGCCCACACTACTGCAGACGCCGCACCGATCCGTCTGTCGATCTCGCGCTCCATCCCTCCCTCACTCGTGAACAAGACCCCGAGATATTTAAACTCCTCCACTTGAGGCAGGACCTCACTCCTGACCCAGAGAGGGCAATCCACCCTATTCCGGCTGAGGACCATGGTCTCAGATTTGGAGGCGCTGATTCTCATCCCAGCCGCTTCACACTCGGCTGCGAATCGCTCAAGTGAGAGCTGGAGATCACGACCAGATGAAGCCAACAGGACCACGTCATCCGCAAAAAGCAGGGACCCAATCCTGAGGTCACCAAGTTGGATCCCCTCAACACCTCGGCTGCGCCTAGAAATTCTGTCCATATAAGTTATGAACAGAATCGGTGATAAAGGGCAGTCTTGGCGGAGTCCAACCCTCACCGGAAACGAATCCCACTTACTACCGGCAATGCGGACCAAGCTCTGACACCTGTCGTACAGGGACCGGACAGCCCGTACAAGGGGGTCCGGTACCCCATACTCCCGGAGTACCCCCCACAGGAGCCCCCGGGGGACACGGTCGAATGCCTTCTCCAGGTCCACAAAACACATGTAGACTGGTTGGGCAAACCCCCATGCCCCCTCCAGGACCCCAAAGAGGGTATAGAGCTGGTCCACTGTTCCGCGACCAGGACGAAAACCACACTGCTCCTCCTCAATCCGGGATTCGACTATCCGGACCCTCCTCTTCAGGACCCCTGAATAGACCTTACCAGGGAGGCTGAGGAGTGTGATTCCCCTGTAATTGAAACACACCCTCCGGTCCCTCTTCTTAAAAAGGGGGACCACCACCCCAGTCTGCCAATCCAGCGGTACTGCCCCCGATGTCCACGCGATGCTGCAGAGGCGTGTCAGCCAGGACAGCCCCACAGCATCCAGAGCCTTAAGGAACTCCGGGCGGATCTCATCCACCCCCGGGGCCTTGCCGCCAAGGAGCTTTTTGACCACCTCAGCGACTTCAGCCCCAGAGATAGGAGAGTCCACCCCTGAGTCCACCAGATCTGCTTCCTCATCGGAAGATGTGTTGGTAGGATTGAGGAGGTCTTCAAAGTATTCCTTCCACCGACCCACTACGTCCCGAGTTGAGGTCAGCAGCTCCCCATCTCCACTGTACACAGTATTGATGGAGCACTGCTTCCCCCTCCTGAGCCGCCGGATGGTGGACCAGAAACTCCTCGAAGCCGTCCAGAAGTCTATCTCCATGGCCTTGCCGAACTCCTCCCATGCCCGAGTTTTTGCCTCGGCAACAGCCGAAGCCGCATGCCGCTTAGCCCGCCTCCAGAGTCCCACAGGCCAAGAAGGCCCGATAGGACTCCTTCTTCAGCTTGACGGCATCCCTCACTGCTGGTGTCCTGGGATTACTGCCACGACAGGCACCAACGACCTTACAGCCACAGCTCCCGCCGGCCGCCTCAGCAATAGAGGCACGGAACACAGCCCATTCGGACTCAATGTCCCCCGCCTCACTCGGGACATGTTCGAAGCTCTGCTGAACGTGGGAGTTGAAGCTCGCTCTGACAGGGGTCTCAGCCAGACGTTCCCAGCAGACCCTCACAACATGTTTGGGCCTACCAGATCTGACCGGCTTCCTCCCCCACCATCTGAGCCAACTCACCACCAGGTGGTGATCAGTTGACAGCTCCGCCCCCCTCTTCACCCGAGTGTCCAAGGCATGTGGCCGCAGGTCTGACGATACGACTACAAAATCGATCATCGAACTGCGGCCCAGGGAATCCTGATGCCAGGTGTACATATGGACACTCTTATGTTGGAACATGGTGTTCGTTACGGACAATCCATGATGAGCACAGAAGTCCAATAACAAAACACCATTTGGGTTCAGAGGGGGGGGACCATGCCTCCCAATCACTCCCTTCCAGGTCTCACTGTAATTGCCCACGTGAGCATTGAAGTCCCCCAGCAGAACAATGGAGTCCCCAGAAGGAACACCCTCCAGCACTCCCTCCAAGGATCCAGAAAGGGTGGGTACTCTGAACTGCTGTTCGGTGCATAAGCACAGACAACAGTCAGGACCCGTCCCCCCACCTGGAGGCAGAGGGAAACTACCCTTTCATCCACCGGGGTAAACCCCAACGTGCAGGCACCCAGCTGGGGGCTGATGAGAATGCCCACACCTGCTCGGCGCCTCCCACCATGAGCAACTCCAGAGTGGAAGAAAGTCCAGCACCTTTCGAGGGTACTGGTTCCAGAGCCCAAGCCATGCGTTGAGGTGAGTCCATCTATATCTAGCCAGAACCGCTCAACCTTGCGCACAAGCTCAGGCTCCTTCCCCACCAGAAGTGACGTTCCACGTCCCCAGAGCCAGCTTCTGCAGCCGGGGATCGGACCGCCAGGGTCCCCGCCCCTTGCTGCCGCCCAGCTCACATTGCACCTGACCCTTACGGCTCCTCCCGCAGATGGTGAGCCCACGGGAGGTGGGGCCCATGTAACCCTTTCGGGCTGAGCCAAACCGGGCCCCATGGGCGAAGGCCCGGCCACCAGACGCTCGCTCTCGTACCCCACCTCCAGGCTCCAGAGGGGGGGTCCCGGTAACCCGCGTCCGGGCAAGGGAACATTCATGCCCAGGTTGGTCGTCATCATAGAGGTCGATGAGACATGCTTGGTCTGGTCCCTCCCCTAGGCACCTGTTTGCCATGGGTGACCCTACCAGGGGCATAAAGCCCCCGACAACATAGCTGCTAGGATCTTTGGGACGCACAAACCCCTCCACCACAATAAGGGGACGGCTCAGGAGGGGATTAATACTACTTGTTTACTCGATGGGTTTTGATGCTGAATGTTTTATTGTTGGACGTTGGCTGCTGTATTCCCATGATTCAGTTTTTCCTCCTGATTTACTCCTTATAGGTTTTGTTTTGCTCCCTGTTCTTCATTCACACCTGCCCCTAATTTGCTGGTCACCACTAACCTGCTTTGTGTTTCTCATTATAAAGAATATATAGATCTTTTGAAATGCTTGCCAGGCCAGCATTTTTTCCATGTTATATTTCACCAAAGTTTCACCAAATTATTGGCCACTTTGGTTATGGATTTGTATCTTTCTTGCTGTTGGAAAGACCCAAATGAATCAAGTGCAATTACTGCATGTCAGAGGGCCACAGGATAGACAATTAAAGTAATTCATATTCCCTCTTATATAGTCCTCTTTTTCTCTTTCATCATTTCCAAGTGCCATTCTACTTCCAAAATCACTATGGATCTACTTTCTGGAAACCCTTTCGCTCACACATATACACACACAGTGCAGGCACGCTTTTTTTGTATTGCTCTCTGATGTTTGACTCTGCTTTGCATGATTCAGGAGCAGAGCCAGGGGAGACAAGCCTCTTCATCTGACTTCACATATTAGCTGCAGCAAAAGTGAGGAGAGCAGCCCAGAGAGCTAAAAATGGAGAGACAGAGAGAGGAGGACTGTGGGCACAGTGACCTATATATTCTGTTCAACAGAGCAAGATACAGTATCACACAGTCCTGCACTGTGCGCACCTGCAGCTCTCCTCACTGACCTTGCATCGGATCTGTCAGGCTTCCCTGTGTCTGATTAGGTTTGGAGAACACTGAGGTCTTTGGGGTAATGTGATCCCCCAGAAAATACAGCAGGAACTCAGTCAGAAGTAGCTGGCAAGTCTACTTCCACAACCAAAGCTGCAATATTCAGGAGAGAATAATGTTTTTCTGACAGCAAGGCTTGATAAATTGGATTGGATTAGGATGTTTTCAACAAACTTTAATAATTAACTCTTATTTATTACATTTTCTGCACCACATCTGTTCTTCCCCTGGGTAAAACACACATTTCATAATTTATCAACGTTTAAGGTTTATCAGCCATTCCAGTTTAAAAGGATCAGTTGCCTCTTTTCCTGCAGAATAATCCATTTAAATAAAACGTCATTTATTTTGTGTGTCAGTATTTTGTAGGAAGGGTCTGAGAGAGTTCACTTAATGCCACTGTAGCATCAGAGTTGTACAGCTGCAAAGCAGGTCAGGAGACCAGACAACTGCATGAATTTATTTCTATGCAGAACCAAACCGAGAATGTAATTTCTGCAATTTTTATACGATGCATTTCAGAGTGTGTGGTAGTTTTAATATAGTGCACAACGAGTAACACACCCCTGCAGCATTTTCTGTGCTCGCGTGAGCTCTCACTGCAGCTTTTACGCTAGCAACTGAAATCCAGGTCAAACAAAGCACAACTCATCGCAAATGTAACCTGTGTGTGTGTGTGCATACATGTTAGTATGTGTGTGGATACTGCATACGCAGAGACAGCACATCTATGAAATGTGACCGTACAGTTAAAGCACTGGATAGGAAGAGCCTGCTGCTAAAACCTTTAGCACATCCAGGCTACATCCTGGTTGTCATAGACTGGCAACCAGGGTGTAGCCTGCCTGTGAACTGGACTATGAGGTACAGAAAATGAATGAATGAAAAAGCTACATAAAAATGACATAAAAGAGAAAAGTAAAATCTGGGTTGCTATATCTGAATATGGGATTTTGGTAATCTATAAAAACAGGATTTCTTAAGATTTAATCAACAGTTGACCAAGCTTTAATTGACTATACTGATCTTAACTTGTGTCCAGTATATTTGTTTATGTTTAGACTGATTAGGGGTAGTTAGGATTCGTTATTCTAAATTGGCCATGGGAGTGAGTGTGAGCGTGGGTGGTTGTTTGTCTCTGTGTGGCCCTGCGATGGACTGGTGAGCTGTCCAGGGTGTACCCCGGCCTTTCGCCCAAAGACTGCTGGGATAGGCTCCAGTTTCCCCACGACCCTTCATTGGACAAAGCGATGAGGATAATGAATGAATTAATGAATCATTAGGGGTAAATTGCAGTAAAAGTAAGGTAAAATGTGTTTGTGATATTTAACAGCACAAGTAAAAATTTGGACTCCACACTCATCTGAATAAGTCAACTTTTGCATAGGAACACGTGAATGAGTTTCTATAGAAACACATAATGTCATTTCTCCAGTTGGGTGGTTTTTAATATGCTGTTTTGAGCCAAGTCAACACTTCATCAAAGATACATGCCTCATTTAAATTCAGTTTCACAGAAAAATGTCAAGAAGATACAAAAATCAATCTCTTAATTTGTGTCAACTGATGTGATTTTATTTATTTTATTTTATTTTTTTAAAATTATATCAATGGACATACACTTCAAGGTACTCTCACTCCATGTTTTACAACAGTCACCAACAATACTGTTGCCTCACATTGGAGATGTGACTTTGTCCTCATCTGAAGGCTGAAGGAATTGAAGAATGAAGCAAATACATGCAATTATTAAACTGAACATCCAAGTTCAACTTCTGTCTTTAGTTCAATTTTATAACAATTTCAAACTACTTAGTTAAGGTAATTCATCGTAGCATATGTAGTTAAGGTTAGGCACAACTCTGTGACAGATTTATTGAAATGTGCCTCACTTCTCCAAAATGTCCCCTTCTTGAATCGCTGACTGCTAAACCCCACATCTTTTGAGCAACATCATCACATTGTACATATGTGCAATAGTCACATTGTAGGTCCTGAAGTTTCTGAGGCAGATGAACTCATTATGTTCATTTGTCCATCTGTCCATCTAACCAGCAGATATAGATGGATTTACAACTTTTCCAATGCTGGCAGCCATGAATAAGACGTGATAGGACAAAACATTTGCTGAGGATCTAGCACAATAAAACCAATAGATAAATCATGACAATAAGAATTACTCATAAATAGAGACAAAGTATGTATTTGCAACATTCACAAAAAGTGGTGAAATAAGTGCAGGTTAATTGTCAACAAGATGACAGGAGTGCACCAAAACTTAAAGTACTATCCAAGTTTTCTGCTGAAAATTCCTGTATTTTGTCATATTGCAATATATATCACAGGGTCAGAAAATATCATAATGGGTTTTTTTTTTTCAACATCGTGCAGCCCTGGTATACACAGTGATGGAGCAGGAAGGGCTGTGTAAGAAGAAAAAGGGGGAGAAAAATAAAAATCCAAACCCCATTAAATGCTGTGTTTAGTTAACATAGTTCATTTCAACTTTCAGAGTCAACCATCTATTTACGCCTATCCAGGAGAACATGGGCTGAGCAGCAGGAATGCATGGGAAGCCTGGGACTGCATTGGTCAGATTCTGTTTTAACAGGCAATAGTCCACCCCATCCTGCTGACTTTCTATCAAATATTCACCATCTCCTGCAGAGCTAACATTTAAACACCAGCAGCTAGTAGAGAGGGAGGACAGGAAGAGGAGGCAGAGCTGGATGGGGGTTGGTAAGGCAATTCATAATCCAGAGCAATGAGAATGCCTGCTTCTATAACCTCTATTTTGGGAATTGCTTGTCTGTCCTTGTTGTGTCATCAAACAGAAACACAGGAGCAGCTGCATCAAAAGCGAGGAGCGGGGGGCGGGGGGGCTTTTAGAGCAGAATTTGGACAATTCCTGTCTGAAAGGCCAAAAAAGCATGAATTCACTGCACATAAATGGCAACATCGAGATGTTCTTTGAGGGTATAAAGGCAGGATTGAGACTCTTGAATTCTGGTTAAAGAAGCAAGTCTATTATTAGCTCCCTCTTTAAACGCTCCCAAGCAGAGAGCATGGGCATGTGTGTGCCAAATACATCAGCCATGGAAAAGATTTAAACCAAATAGTAACCTGAACATGTCCTGCCACTGATACAGATACAAGCGCATAAGATGAACGATCATTTAAATATTCAGTTCATGTGTTATGATAGCAGGCATTTGGTTGCTGAGCTTGGTTGCACAGTTTGCCGAACAGTTACAGGTAACGCCGTCCTCACATATGACATCATGTAACAACTGTGTGCGTTTGTCTTTCCATAACAGTTTCTTTCCACCCCTGCTCTCCGCTGAATGTGTGTCAGAAATGAGTTTTGAATATGTATGAGGATGAAGAGGAGGAGGAGAACGAATTGGAGGAATTGGAGCAGCAAAGTGGAGCATCATGACCAAGAACTTCTATTGATCCATGCAAGTAGCTCATACAGCTCCTTCGCCGTCACATCAACCTTTCTGTGAATACAAACACACAGTGCTGATGACAAACACTGCACCTTTCATTGATAATAATCACTTGATTGCTAGGCTTCTTTTAATGCTCTTACGTTGTGCTTACAGCACTGTAATATTGGCTCCATTCTAAGACTGGCTTTCTGACATATACTTCTAAAAAATTTGTGTAGACTTTGTTCAAATTGTCACAGGTTTTATGGAACACACCTTTGTAATACATAATACTTTCAGGAAGCTTTCAGCAATACCTTTTCTGGCTTGTCTTTGTGTGAAAGATACACATGATCACAAAAGGCAGTTTGTGAGAGCGTGTTTTACAACATTTCTTACCTCTCCATAGTCAGTTGTGACCACCAGAGTTCCATCTCCACAGGAGTTGACGGTGGCGGGAAGCAGCTGTTCCTTCTCTTTGACCCAAACACGGGCCCCCTGGATCACATAAACACACACAAACACTGAGGTTAAGTCAAAATAGCTTTATGTAAAGCCATAAGTGGTTTATGTAAACCAGTGAAGCATCTGCTGACTGGAGACCCTTTAGCACTTGTCAACACAAGCTGACGATGGCAAGGAAGTAAAACCAGCATTTCACTGATTGAACTCATTACATCTGATAACACCATTTTGGTAATGGTGCACGTGCAGAAACTGTGACTTACAAAATCCAGTGATGCCTAAGAGTCTATACAGAATGACAGTGGATGTGGACAGACGTGTGTGACTGGAATACTGAAAAGGCTGTAACATCTGGGGAAGCAACAATGCCTCAAGTCAGTGTGTGTGTGTGTGTATGTGCCTCTTATCACTCAGGATTAGAGGAAGTGTGCCTTTTCCAGACCTTACAACACAAACAAAGCTCTCTTTTGGAAAGTCCTCTGACCTCTGACCCAAAGCACCTAAAAAAAGAGTCACATCCTTACAGAGGAGGTGGAGACGATGGGATAAAACAGAAAACAAGGATCAGCAAAGGGACTAAAGTACAGTAAATGTGCCACAGGACTAATTATTGTTCAGGGCAGTGGTTCTCTAACTGGTGATCCTGATCCCACATGGGAATCCCAAAAGAATTTCTGGGGATTGCCAGATAAAGATTTTAAACCACTTATTGGGTTACAGATTTCACTTAAATATCAATTATGAATATCCCTTTAAATAAGAGAAACAAGTTACAAATTCATCATTTTTAGGAAGTATATATGCATCCAATGAGTTGCATATTACACACAGTGTGATAGAGTTTCAGTTCTTAGTGTATGCGTTACAGTCTGCTGTGTGCTGTTTATGTATTATTAGAAGCTCCCTCTGTGGGAACCAACTGTAGGATTGAGTTGCATTAATCATAAACTGTATCTAAAATATGACCATACACGTGATCAGCCATAATATTGTGAAGAAAAGTCAATCCTTCTCATGTCACCAAATGAGCTCTGACCCATCAAAGTGTGGACAAACAACATCTGAGGGTGTCCTGCTGTTTTAGTACTGATATGTTAGCAAGAACTCCTTAGGGACCTGTAGGTATTGAAGTGCAGCGTGTTTGGATTAAACCCATTCCACACTAAAGATTTTAGATTCTATCAAAATTATATTTTGGGAATTTGAAGCCTGGGTGATCACATTAGAGTGGTTTGTGAAATACTCAGTTAGGTGGCATGTGTCAATGCAACATCCATGTGAATGTCAGGATGCAGGAACATTTCACAGGAACAAGATGACCAGTGCAACTCAGCTCAGTTTAAATGTCAGTAGTTTTAATCTTATGGCTGATGGGTGAATAGAGGTCATCCTCTGTCATGTTGAAGAGATGTCATAAAGTGCAACACAGCAGATGGCTGCAAGACATCAGTGATGAAACATTTCTGGTTCGAAACTCCCTTCCATTGAAAAAGCATAAACTTTTTTGTCTTATACAGATGCCAAAATCTTTTTTAATCATTATGGTGTCATTGAAAGGGTTCATACTTTTTATCAGCGTGACACTGTTCTTTCTTAGTGCTAGATTTGATCTGTCAAAGATCAGTTCTTCAGGCTGTAATTGGCTCAACTGAGAGATCTATGACCAGATGGGGGCAACAGACAAACCACAAGGATTAAATGTGTGCTGATGCATGTCATTTTGATTCACAACTGTAAAACTGTTTTATTGTGCTAAAAGAATTTTAAGCACTTATCATAGCTTGTTCTTTAGTCCTCACAGAATCATTTTTCTCTGGTGTTTGACGTTTAGTATAAACTAGAATCTGCAATGTTTCTCAAATGATGTTGATAGTTGTTTTTCTTTTGACACATTTTGACATAAAGGGGATAAAAATGAACATTATCCAAGATCAGAAAACGAAATGCCAAACACACCAGTCCTCAAAATAGAAGCCATTATTTTTTAGGACAAAGCATAAATAAAAATGGTTTTGCTTTGCCAACTGAATGCATAGGATGCACTTTGCATCGCTTCTACTTCATAGTTTGAGTCAAATTCATTGCTGATGCATAACAAGCATTTTTGCAAAATTAACCTTAAATAAGAGACTCTGCATAGAGATGGGAATGTGAAAGTTTTTTCATTGCTGATTTTAATTTAAAACTCTAGCTATAAATTCTTCTACGTAATTAAATGTGGCATAACATGGTGGCTTAGTCAGATTTAAAAAGAGCCACTTTCAGGAATACTCTGGTTTTACTCTCAACATGCCTCAATAACTTATATCCCTGCTAGCACACCATTCAGATAAATTATTCAATAGAATATCTAAAGATTTTTTCTATTAATTTTTTTTTGTTATCTTAAAAAAATCGGTTAAAACTACGAATAAATGTTTTCTGGATTTTTTTTTTTTTTTTTTAAAAAGCGAATTTTGTATGAGGAGGGAATATTTTCCAGTAATTTTTAACAGAATTACTGTGAGTTGGGGTGCATTTGAATTATTAATAATGTGTGAACCCTCTTGTAAAGTTTCAAGAGGAGGTTTGAGTCTTTAGCCAATTTTCACAAGACACCATATATCTGCATGTAAAGTGGTAAACAGTAAAGGAAGAATAGAAAAGAATATTTTTAGAAACAGATGTTCCTACATCCCCCCAGCATTCCCTTACAAGCTTTAGCTCTTCCAATTCCCTGTTCTATTTCTATTTCTGTTTTCTGGTCTCTATCTACTTTTTCTTTCATTCATCCCTACACACAGATAACAAACAGGTTAAGGCATTAACACAGCTGGCCTTTGTAAATCAGAACATTTGGTGTTTATCCTTTGCTCTTTCTCTTTGCCGTTCTCTCCTCAGACGCTCTCTATGTTGTCTTCCCTACACTCATCAAGATCCTCTTTGTTTCTCTCTAGAGTTGGTTGGCTGGTCTTGTCTCTCCAGCTCTTCTGTCAGATTCCAGCACACTGGGCCATTGTGGTGACCTGGTGATTCCTGCAGCCCGAGGCCCAAAGCTGACAGTTCACCAGCACTTCACCACATCCTGTTTAATGTAATCAACTGACCTCTAACCTTATTAAACCTCTAAAGCTGGCCTTTCAGCATCAGCACCGGAGTAATCTCAATGTAAAGACACAGACATTGCATCATCAAAAATCCTAATGTTCAGTTAGAGATTAATGTATGCATCTGCTTTGTGCTCTTTCTTTGTGTGCTCTTTAGGGAAATTGGTCTCCATTCGTAGATCGAAGTGCTCTCTCAGGGTAAACATGATGAAGGAGAGTGGGAAGGTAATAAATGACCTGCCAGCATTACATTGCACTCTTCCTCTCCTCCTCTTCATAGTGTCTTCTTCCCTCCCCCTTCTATTACAAACCCAGAGAAGACAATAACGGTCATGCATCTCAACAAACTCCCATCCTTTCTTTACCTTCAATTCTATATCTAAAACTGGACCTTATTCTCTCCTTCTCGGTTTCTTTCTGGGTCTGTACTCTGTGAATAACGAAGTGAATGGCAGTAAATCTCAGGCCATCAGCTCCATCACTTTCTTTTTTTTAAGCTTCATTAAACTTCAATAAACCCCAGTTGCCACTTTGACCTCACACTTGACCTTCATCCGAGATGAAAAAATAGACTAGTCAAGGGGCGACGTCTTATTAAATTATTGGTGCAAGTTGCAATAATTAACCGGCACTGCACATACACAAACTTACATGTTATTTTAATTCAATAATACACTTTACATTAAACGTTAATATTTGTCAGAATTGTTTTAACCTGAATTTTATACACAAATGACTTCCTAATGAAATTTCTTATCTATTTATTTTAAATATTCTACTCTTCATTTCAACATTTGTTTACTGTCTTAAGAGATATTTTAATATTTTATGAATATCCAGAATTGACTTGATGCAGCTTCAAGCTGGCAGCTGCTCTGAAAATGCCAGCGCACAATGTGGATGTCTGGCTATTCAAGAAAAAACAGCCGGCCAGCGTTTAACTCATGCCTCTGGTATGCCTAACCTATTTATAAAATCTACTGAAGAAATCCATCTAATAATTCAACTCCGTGGGCTTTGCAAACATGACATCTATCTCACACACAAACACACACACATTTATTTCAAGCATGCAGAAGCTACGTGATGGCATATTAATATCATGACATTAATCTCATCAAAGGCTGCAATGGGACACTCATGTGATCTCATTGGAGAGAGAAGATGTGACAGATGAATAATGACTTACCATTACATTTTTATAGAAAACTTTAGTTGTGAGATTTTCCAAAAGTTGCTCTAGTGGGCTCTGAGAACTGACTGTTTCTGTGTCTGAATCTTTAAATGTTCATGAGCGGTGTCTGACCACGGAGGAAGATGATGCAGCTTTCGCTGGTGCCTACTCAGTGATTTTAAAGGGCTCAGCTAGCTGGGGAACGGGTCAGTGGCAGTATCCACTAGCAGGGAAAATGGTTTTTCCCCTTCTTGAGGTCACAAATGGAAAAATCTCAGATTCACCTGTTTGAGCACACAAAAATATCTCAATTTTGGGCTTCATACACAGGCTATGTAGATATATATGACTGTCAGAAAATCTTTATAAGTAAATATTGTAACTTTAAAGTGGTAAAATGCTCATTTTCAGAACCAAACAAAGCCCTGGTTTGTAAAAGATTACATTCTGTTTAAATTTACATTTTTCTTAATAGTTCTGTTTTTAAAGAAATTGTACATGCATGTATATATTTTTTAGAAATGTTATTTTTTAAAACACTTCAGTGGTCACAAATTAAGTTGTTATGGTTTATGCAGACAATTAAATAGATGTGGAAAATGTATCATCCAAATAAACTACTATTAGATAATCACTGCTTTTAAAAAGTACTGAAAAGCTTTTGGAGCCATTTAATTCCTTAACTTTGGTAAATTACAGTCATGTGATTTTCCAGCTAAATAATTTAAGGAATGAATCATTAAAGCACCTGTACTTCATCATTCACTATGAAAACATTGTGTCAATGTGACAAAACTATTTGATCCCAGTCATCAAGAGCACTGCAAGTCTGTTTGAATGAGAATCATCAAATCCCAATAAAATCCTCAAACTTCTCTAAACTGTTTTCAATGTTGGATAATTGCTAAGATGTAAAATAATTTTTCTAGTTGACAAAGCCACCTTTGTCAACTGTATTTTTGAAATACATTTATTAATTCACTGAATCAAGGCGTCTAAGCACAAAGCAGAATGGTTGATAAATCTCTGAAGAAAAATGTGGAAGAACTTTAAAGAAAACTCTGTCCATCTAAAAACCTAAGAATACAAAAAAGGGTATTCAACGCAGGCGCTTTATTAGCTGTATATGAGAGAGAAGGAGCTAAAGGTAATTTTTTCTGTTCAGGCAATTTCATGGACACCTATGCCATTTTACTAAGGCATTGCCCTGGAGATAAACTCTAATGAAGGACCCCATCACTGTCAGAGACATTCCCATCCCACCCAAAAAACACTGATTAATCTTCTGTATAAATACAGCCGGTACTTGTAGGCACCAATCAGCACTCAGTGTTCACTTCTGGCCCTAAACAAAGCACTGATGAACTTTTTCCAAACAGCCAGACACTTGCAACAGATACTAATGTTATCATGAGAGAACACAAAGAAGAGGAAATCTAAAAGCTCTAAAATGGAGCAAAATAAAGAGCAACCACTCTTTTTTCAACAGTACTCCATCACCAGTCAATCAAAAGATTTATGACAACCTGGCTGTCATAAAATCCCAGCAGAAAAACAAACAGAGCAGACAGGCTTAGGAGAAGAGAGAGCATCGAGGTGATACTCAGAATCAGGTTGGATTAAAAGTATGAGTCTGATGAAGACATAAAATGACAGAACAGACAAATAAATGAATAAATAATGACAAACAGCTGACCTGTGAGTGAATTATGTTGAAAGAGCAGGTTGAAGGTAAAGGGACGTTGAAGCATCTGTAGAGGCTAAGGATCACGCACATGACTTGAAATACATGTTTTGTTTTGGGTTTTTTTGCTTTATAGCAATATTAAAACACACATCCACCTTGATTTTTTTCTATCTACATAATGATGGACATCTTGTGGGAGAATGTATGTGGGTGTGGTTGTGAGGCTAGCACTGAGTTCATGTGGCAGGGTGTTGAAAGTTGGACCTCAATGGCCGCTGTCCTGCAGAGTTTTCCAACTGCAACACACCTGAATCAGATTAATGGGTGAACATGTTTGTTGACCAATTAAGTCTCAACAACCTCTTGAGAAAAGCAGTTCTATTTGCTTTAGGTAGGTTGGAGCAGGGAAACATCTAAAACTTCAGGACCAGAGCCGACAATCCATTTAATGTGGTATTTTAAGGTGGAGTTGTCCATATTGCTGTCCATATTGTTATTGTTTCGATAACTGTTCTACTGTATTTATGTAATGTTATTATAGAAGCTTGTTGTTCAGTCATCTGCTGCCTGTCAATGCCAGAATTCCTCTCCAAACTTGTGGTAAATTTCAGGGTAAAATTTAGTTTAGCTTCTGTATTAGCTCAAATAATGGTAGTTAATGCACATAATGAAAAATCTCACATATGAGTCCACTTATTCTAGGCTTGAATGTGATAAAGCTTTAAGGTATGTCCTATCAGTGCATTTCATTCTGTGCCGGAGACCTAAAACTGTGTCAGCAATATTCCATTAAAGGTGATAATACAATCAGGACAGCAAGGCTTTAAGCAGATTATGGTAGCTGGAAGGAGAGCAACATCTGTTGATGCAACCGGCGTGTGTGGGTGGGTGGCTGTCACCTGCCTATATATAAGTCACAGCTGTCCCAAAAAGAGATTATTGTGCAATTTAACACTGCAGGTTAAGAAGAAAAAAACATCTGGAGGAAAAAAAAAACATATTTGTAGTAAAGCTTATAAAACACATAATTATATTTTAATCTTTATAGGATGGGTCACTTTCATTTCTTACGATATTGCATTATACTTACTAATATTTTAGGTGGGGCACAGAGATTAACATTCTTGTGGCAATGTCAAGAAAAAAAAAATCTATTTTCATAATTAGATAAAGAGAAAAATGAAACAGAATGGTAAGAAAATCCTCCTAAAAGCTAAAGCACTTACTCTTAGTAACTCTTTTACATTGCAATTTTGGACAAGAAAACATCACTTATAAAGTGTCTTTTCAGGAGTAAGAGCTCTTTTCCCTTCTCAAGATCTACTTATAACTGCTATAATTTCATGAGGTCCCTTTTCTCACAAACCTGCCTCTTTTGCTTTTGCATCATTGATTTATTTCCTGCATGTTCCATCTCCACAGCTCAGAATTTACTCAGATTTAATGCACTGAGATGTGAGTAGACACAGCAACAGAAGCTGTTTTTGCAGCAGGATAAGCCGTGGCTACTCAAAGTTTTTCAGCATTTTGCTTCTTTGCAGCCCTATATGAACTTCAGCACTCGGAGTGATTTGGTGAAATGATTAACTCACTGAATTATGAAAAATAACACCAAATCTTTTCCCCATTAAGTTGGCAACTGTCATGCTGGAGCTGTGGAAATGATGGAAACATCAAGTCAGTCAGTAGTTTTGTCAAGGTGGCACACAAACACCCCTGGTTTAGGAAAGAGGAAATATAAAGGCAAAAAGTCAAAAGAATTTCTGCCAAAACAAGATTTCCTTTATCATTTGTAGACCCAAAAACAAAACACACCATGCACATAAATAACTAATTTGAACCTCTGCAGGGGTGTCCTGCAGGTTCTTTTTTTTTATTAATCTCTGTTCCAGCACACCTGGCTCAAATTAAATAGAAACAATAATCTACGGAGTACTACACAACGACTGATGATTTTAATCAGGTGTGTTGGAACAGGGATACATGGAAAACCTGTAGTGGCCTTCAAGGACTGGAGGTGGACACCCCTGTAAAATGTTTTTTTGTGATCATTCAGATGTGTTGCAGCCCTATCTCATGCAAAGTCTGCCTGGTTTCAATCTCCTTTTGAACTCTGCTCCAAATGACTTCTTTTTAAATTAACACAATTGCAGAGTTGGCCCAAACAGAGAGAGGAGGCATACTGGGTGAAGGCACCATCACACAGCACATGCATATTTTTACAACCTACTGTAATCTGTTTAGCTCCTTTACTATTTGACTTTTTAACTTGTGCTCAATTCCAACATAATCACATGAATGATTTATTAACCATTAGTAAAAACCAAAAATCATTAGCTGGGATAACAGAAATATAAGCTGCTGTAAAAGGCACTTAGTGTGTGTGTGCGCCAGTGTATGTATTTGTACAGTGTATGTATTTGTACAGTGCACATTCTCCTTAAGAATTTTGCTAATCATCCCGTTCTCTCTCATCTTTGATTATGATACAGTCACACGCCCACCAACACCCTGGCAAGAAAACTCCATGGCAACAATGTAGAGACAGGGTACCATGGAAACAGCATTTCCTCTCTAAGCACTGGTGGATGCTGGGAGTTGCTGTTCAAGTGTAGAGGAAATGCTGTCTATAGTAAGTTTACTCTGTTAAAAGAAGTGTTTTAATGCATCTTACACGTATGTGATATTAAATGTATAATTTTCACTTAGTCAATATTATAATCTATTGCTCAGCATTCAAGTAGATCTTGAGGTTTTTAGAACTGTTATTTCTGTCTAGATTTATAAACACTTAAAAACTAATCACATCCAAATTCAGAAAGATTCTTCTTCACTCACACATTCTTAGAGACTTGACAAATCCAAAAAGATTTGGTGGCTAATGATTAAGTTTGTTGGGAACAGGAATAGGAACAGGTGGACTTTTTTCTGAGAGAAACACAATTGCACTGCTTAGTGCAAGATCTACTGATGAATTAAAAACACAAAATCTGAGCTTTTTTTTTGGCTTATTTGTGAATGTAAATAATTTATTAGCCCAATACTTTCAAATATATTTGAAAGTATGTTTATTATATGTTTATTTTATGGTATTGCATGCAATGGGTTTCATGAGTTGCTACATTGACAATGAAGATGTGTTATATTCTTAAAACTCATATTTTTTCTCAATCTGAGGCACACAGATATATTTAGATTTAGTTGTGCGGTGCAGAAAGTGTAAGATGCAATTGCTTGATTCCACAGTTGGAGCATAGAAACGTTTTCCTGAAGTTAAAAGTCAGAATCAGTACATGCAAAGGCATCTTCTAAGCATGTGGAAAATAACATGGCGTATTAACAAACATTAGCTTCACATTGTCGATAAAAATAAAATGCCATGACTGAAGGTGTTATGATGTGATGATTTCCGTGTTCCAGGTTCCTGTTTTATTTGGTAGTTTTCCCCTGTTTCATGTGTAGCCTTTGTTCTTGTTAGGTGGTTTATTTTGGTCTTGTTAGTTCATTCTTTAACCTGTGTCTAGTTAAGTTCTGTCAGTATTTCTAGCCCTCAGTTCAGTTGTGTTTTGCAGGTTCATTGTTTTTGAGTTAGTCTCCGTTAGTCCCTGTGCTTCTTGTCTCCTGTGTTCCTTTGTCTCAAGAATAAATCATCTAGATCCTGCATCCCTGCCTCTCTGGTCTGCATTTGGGTCCACACCTCAGCATCCACCCCATGACAGAAGGTATGAGGAGTAATACAACAGTAGTCAAGTGTAGCTTTTCCTAGGGTTTTCCTTTAATAGAGGCATCAATTGAACTCTTTGACTACCTTTGCTACAGCTTCTGTTTGCCTTTTGTTGTCCAGAAACAAGAAAAGATAATGTTGCACCCATGAATTTTCTGTCTGATTGGCAACTCTTGACACCGGTAGTAGGTCGTCATCTCTGCTTCCATGCTATGGTCTAGTTTTAGGAACGAAACATTGAAAACCACAAAAACTAAGCTGGCATGGAACTTCTGCTGGCTTAGCCATAAAAACGACCAACTGTGATCCAACAACAGTAAAATGGGCTAACTGCTGGCCACCGCTGGGGGAAAAAAAGTCATTTTTCATAGATTTAACCCAGAAACCCACTGGCTTAGCTATCGTCTGGTAAGGGAATTTGCATGCCTCGGCTAGTTACTAGCATGTCTTAGCTCTAAAAAGTAGCAATCAAAATGCACTCACATTCACAGTAGCAAATGTTTACAAAATAGTTTAGGTTATTAATGTATAATATAAGTTTTGTAATTGTTTTTCCCACTAATAATAATGAAAGCACTTAAAACGGGCCTGAATAATAAACCTCGAGGCTGCAACAGCAGTGTGTTTTCAACTAATAAAACATGAATGATGTTAAAACAAAATTATGCCTTATACTACAAAAAAAAAAAAAAAAAAAAAAAGTACATTGTTGTTATCTTACCAATATTAAAAATTTAAAGTTAAATTAATTTTCTATCAATTAAGTTCAATCCCACCACTGCCTTTTTATGAAATGAATGACATTCTGGGAAATGTGTCAACACACACTGCTGAATAGCTGTAATGTGATTCAACTGAAGTGGAGCTAAAGTTTCACACCAATACAGACTCAAAGAAGAAAGACGGCAACACAAGAAGGACAGAAAGATTGAAAACAGAAAATAGAGGGCTGCCAGAGACCAAGAGAACAGCGCTGAAGGTGGCTGGTTAAGTCAAGTGGAGAAACACGAAGAGAGTAACTGCAGGGAGAGAAAGCGCATCAGAGGGAAAGGGAGAGAGAGCTGATACAGCTTCTGAGCAGAACGAATGTGTTTGGAGCAGCGGAATATAGGTCACACATCTCCAGCGACTGCTTTCTTCCCTTCGCTGTACCAGTTTCCTGCAGCATGTGATTTATATGAAATTCTACATAATCTGGACCATGGTGTATAGATGTGGGCTTTTCTGAATTATGCTTTGAGCTTTTTAAGTTGAATTCCACTGAATGAGAGAAAGACTTTGCTTCTTGTACTACATTTAAAATATTGTTGTTGTTGTCTGATCTGATAATTGCTGGTGTGTTGGCACAATCTTTTTAAAGCTTAAATGCTTATGCAGTTATACAATGAAAATGGGATTGCATGCTTTGGGTCTGTTCAGTTGGAAATACATTTATAGCTTGTTTGCTTTCACAATACAGACTAGGGCGCAAAACAAAAGAAGGGGAGAGGATTGTTGAGTGCAACTTTCAGAAAGCAACAGGAATAAACACCCAAATGATTTATTCAGGGTTCTTACCTTGTCTTTATATTTCCAGGACTTATTGTGGTAAATATATGCATTCTCCCAAGAACATGGGGGATCTTCATATAGTTTAACAGCTAATTACACATTTGTCATTAGAGTCTTTGGTAGTTTAATTTCTTAAATTTTCAAGTTCAAACCAGTTTGAAACAGTACCAACATACATGTATACATAAGAAATCACAATGAGGATGATTTCTTTTTTCTCATGCAAGTCTAAGAACATCAACTTTAACAATTTGGTTGGTTCACAATGCATGTTTTTCAACTATATCTATGGTTTCACTCTGTGGTTCTTCTATATTTATTGAATTTTGCCAAAATCCTTTTACCTTTCCCACATTAGTCTTGACTGAGGATTGGTTTCTCTATGTAGTACTGCACACTGCCACTAAAGCTGCCATGTTTTACTGCC